>NW_015622520.1:0-204954 GCF_000836115.1 Exophiala spinifera | reverse complement strand
AGAGCGAGAGACAGAGAGAGAAAGAGAGAGAGAGAGAGAGACAGAGAGAGAGACAGAGAGAGAGAAAGAGAGAGAGAGAGAGAGGATGGGTGTAATTCTACAAACATAGATTGAAATGAACAACAGCGAGGCGTTCCCAAGTCCGCCTCCTTCGATTGTACTACCACATACAGTAGTACAGTAGGTCCCGGTCCTCTCTCTCAAGGGGTTCTCCGGGAAGGTTACACACGTGGGTAGATAGGTAACAAGATGGGTAGATGGGTACGTGGGTGATTAAATCAGTAAGGGTACCGATGCTTTTTTTTAAACCCACTCCCCTATATATATATATATATATATCGTCAACTCATTTGTTTCTTTTTATCAAGCACGCGCGTCGAGTCCGGTCCCCAGCAGAGATGCGTGCTCTCACTTGCTCTGGCGTAGGTGGTAGTTGCCGCGCGTTGTAGACCCTCCTTTGAAGAATGATGACGACAAGAAGGTTTCGTTGCGTCAATCAGGTATTTGGGACGGCGAGAACGTGAGGGCTTGTTTCGTGGGAGATGTAGTAGTAGTCACCGTGGCGATTGCTGAGGACGACGCATCAAGATCGAAGCTCGGAGTTGAATGGAGGGAACGTGCCGCGGGCCGAATGGCGCTAATTGCCACATCACAAACACATAGAAACCAATCCTCAACGCAACCAGAGTCATGGGAAAATGAGAATGAGAATGAGAGAACGAGAGAGAGAGAGAGAGACGAAAAGAAAGAGGAAATGGAAAGAAATAACGTGAAATTTCCTTCTCTGCTTCTCTGCCGGAACAAAAGGGTTGAGCTGAACCAAACGACGCCTTCGACTCCATCCAAATCTACATGAAGAAAAAGAAGGAGAGCCTGGTGAAAAGAAAACCAGCAAAAAGAAACAGAACCGCTCCTCTGCTTGAGTTCCTCTCCCTCTTGTTCATTGTTGTTATTGTTGTTGTTGGTTGTATGAGCCACAGCACACACCGACACGCACGCCCTGGACGCCTTCAATCAATCTTCAACCGTCGGATCAAGGAGACAAAATAAAAAGAAATGTGTCGTCCTCTCAGCAGGAAATGTAATGTCAATCTGCAATTGTACTCTGAGAAAAAAAATGAGCCGATTGATCATTGTATCTCGTGTCCAAGACAGACATCCAGCCCAGTCCAGTCCTTTCCAACCAACATCATCATGCCTGCCTGTCGCTATCGGAAAGCGGAAAATGAGAAAAGTAGAAGAAAAGGAAAATAACCTGCCTGCGACTCTGCCAGGGTGGCTGCACACCAGGTACTAGTGTGGACAATCTGACACAGTTGCTGTATCACCGACCCTCGTAAAGGAACCCCGCCGCTCAGACAGATAGGCGACAGCGCGCGAGACAGAAAGCAGTGAACAGTCCGTCACAGAATGACGCACTTTTTACTACTCTTCTTGGGCGGTGGTTCTAGAGCAGCCACAATGGCCTCGTCAAAGACGTCCTTCAACTTGTACTGCGTCAGGGCACTGCACTCGACGTATTTGACCGCTCCCAGATCCTTGGCCATCCTTTCTCCGTCTTCCTTGCGGACAGGCTGCATCTTCTGCTTGGCAAGCTTCTCGCGGACCGACGGATCATCTCTTAGATCGGTTTGAGTTCCGACGATCAAGCAAGGGACCCCGGGACAATGGTGGTGGACTTCGGGGAACCATTTCTCGCGCACGTTTTCGAAGGATGCCGGAGAAGTGACGGAAAAGCAAACCAGAAAGACATCGGTTTGGGGATATGATAGAGGTCGAAGTCGATCGTAATCCTCTTGGCCGGCCGTGTCGAACAATCCCAGGGTGTACGGCTCGTCACCGATCCTTGTGTGTATTGTGTCAGCATACGTCTCCCAACCCCGGTCCCATAGGTGCGGCTTTTGAATCTCAACTCACATAACAGTGACTGCATAATTGTCAAACACCGTAGGGACATATTCCGAGGGGAATTTGTTGGTCGTGTAGGAAATCAGTAAGCATGTCTTTCCAACTGCACCGTCACCGACGACCACACATCTAGTCGAATGTTACTCTCGGTCTGTTGAGTCGACAGATTACAAAGTGCCAACTCACTTGATAGTTGCTACAACCATCCCGCCGTACGTGTTGTAGTAGCGGTCGTTGACCTGCTCAAATCGTAGCTCGGCTTCCTGGAGGAATCTAATGGGCTTGCGAGCGCGAGGAGCTGCACCTGGATGTTTTAGTTTGTGTTTCAACTCAAGCGCCACCTTTTTCATTGAGGTTGACATTGTTGTTGCTTACCAGCAAAAGTGGAGTTGTGGGAGGAGATTCAATCTAGCGTGCAGAGGTCGGCGTTCAGAGGACCGGCAGGCTCTCAGATTCTCACTTCACCGCGACAGGAGGGCGGTCAGCAGAGTCGTTAGGGAAGGACAAGGACTTCTATTGTCGATTGTGCAGAATTGCAGGCAAGCCGGCGGAGGAACAAAACAGTGCAACTGAAAGAAGAATTGAATATCAGCATACACATCTTCACAAATCCATGTCTCCTTTTTCTCCAAACGTTTTCTTTTTTCTCCTTTTCCCGTATTTCTAGAAGGATTATGATCGGTCAACACTCACACGGTCGAAGTCAAGGGCGCAGGAAGAGTGGGACAGGGCGGTCAACGGGTCCCAGGAATGAAGGAATTGGCCAGCAAGAGAGCGAGATAATATGTTCAAGCTAGAAGATGAATTCGATTCGTCAAGAAGAGCAGAAGCATTTGCCGGAAATGATGCGTTGAGAGCCAACCGAGAGAGTATGGAGGAAAAGGAGGGATGGATGAAAGAATGCAGATGAGATGGATACGAGTGAGTTCTCGTATTGCGAATCGGGAGGTTTGGGGGCGCGGTCGAAGTCGTAGACCGTAGAGGCCTTGGGGTATTCCTTATGTACGGAGGAGGCTGTAGTAGCACACCAGACGTTGGACGGGGGGCTGAAGTGGACTGGAGGGTGTGCGAGGAGCGACAACAACAACACTCTTGTCCAATGCTCTCTGTCTTTTCGGACGTTGACACTGGCAGTGGCAGTGGCAGTGGCAGCAGTGAAGAAATGCTCGGCGCAGGGAGAGAAGGACATGCTCACTTACCAGGACGAGTAAGTCTTGCTCACCCACGTCCAGTACGGAGTAATTGGAGGCACCTAAACCAGCCACCTCGCTACAGGAGCTTTAGGTGCCGTAGCTTAGACGCATTAGGTACCGCTTTAACTACAGCTGGCTCCCTCTTATGCCTCGTACCGCCCAAACAACACCCGCCCCGAACATTCGGCCAGCCCAATAACAGAAGCTGAAGGGGGGACTGACAATGATCTTTGTACATTACTGTATGTACATTTTAGATTTGTTTATTTCAGTACCTACGTGGTACCTATACCTGTAGGCTGTAGTTCCAACTCGAGGTCTACTCTTTGGCCTTTCTCACTGGGTGCTTCTCTCTGCTGCCCTCGCCCTATTGTTATCGGCGCTGCTCAGGCTACCTAAACGAGTCAAGCCTAGTGAACCTACGGAGTCCTTCGGCACACTAGGCCCTCAGGTACAGTGGAAAACTACAGTATCCGTTCAATAGGCTCCGATACAAATAGTACGAGGAATGGCGCGTACAGATCAATCTGGCATGGTGCGTGCGCGTTGTTTGGGCCTACTGATACCATTCCTATCTCCCGGATGATCATGATCCCAAGTTTTGACCCTCGGCCGAGCCCTAGACTGGTGCCCTTGGAACCTATGAGTAATGTAGCTTGTAGGTCGCTCGAGACAAAGGGGTAACGAACCAGGCAAACAACACGAGCGTGCAGAATTTGTACAGATCAAAGACAGCAAGGACATCTTTCTACGCTTGCCCCAAGGTCCCTGGGAAGGGTACAGAGATATATATATATCTACCGTAGTATTACCCAAATCATTGCCCGCGATCAAGTCATGCTCATCTTCGCCATCTGCCACTTTCCTGTCCCTAGACCGCTTGTATAATATATATATACATTCCAATATGACATGCCCTCGTACAAGTACAAAGACATGATGCAGATCCAAGCTGCATCACTAGGCGGAGATACCATCGCCACTGGAAATCCTGACTCGTCCAACTGCCGGAATATTAAAACAGAGATATCTCCCAACACGACCCAAAAATCATGTGAAAATCAACTACATATCCTTTAACCAACCCCAAGCGACGAACAGAAGAAATGCTGATTAAGTATCACTTATTTTGCTCCAATCTCCTCCTCCGCCCAGCCTGAAAGTGCAGACCGGGTGTCGCTCGTCAGGCCGAGCCCATTGAAGCCACTGGTGCCAAACCCGGTGCCGAATGCAGACCCAAATCCTCCAAAGCTGCCCTGAGGTGCATGTCCGCCGAACCCGCGGGACGATGATGGGCCCTGTTGTGTAGACTGTTGGCCAAAAATCTCCTGCGAAAACGCCGGAAGTGATACAGCCCGAGAGTGGGAGCTTCTGGTGGCCCCGAGTCCAGTGTTGGTTGGTGCGAGGAGGCCACCGATGGTGGTCGACGTGCCCTTGTTGAGCGCATTGGTGCCGAAACCACCGCCGATGCTATTCTGGCGAGGAGCATGGGACGGCGGGGGTGCTATGTCCAGGCCACCGTGACCATTGGGCATCTCGCCGTACAATGAGGTTTGAGGCGTGGCCAGAGCCTGATTTTGTTGCTGTTGCCGCAAAGAAGCGAATGAAAAACCATCTTCGCGCATGTCCTGCTCAGCTTGAGCCTGCTGCTGAGAGATCTGCGTCAAGTACATGGTGAGTGGATTGCTGTTGCCGCCATTCAATATGGAAGAAGACGAGGTCGCTGGGAGAGTCTGTTGGCGCTGGGGCTGAGAATGACCATTCATCGGTTTCAGCGCGCCTGGCATCGTCGACCTCGTTGGGCTAGACTCCGACTGCGAGACGGCACTCTCAAAGCCATTCATACCCCCTGGAGAGGTGTTTCCCTCTGTATTGCCTTGATATCGAGCTTGGTTGCCGTTGACATGAGCAATGTTCTGGCGTGGGGGGTTGCCGCAACGATCTTTGCCGAAATTGATTTTGAACCTCTTGTACTCTTCTCGTCCTCGCATAGCTTCGATGGCTTTGATCGCATTGGCAATGTTGGTAAAGTTGACAAAGGCGCAGCTCTTTTCTCGAAGCGTGTTGACCAGCTCAATCTCACCGTATTCCGAAAAGTCTTGTCTAAGTCGTTCTTCGCTCCAGCTCTCATCCAGATTACCAATGTATACGTTGCGCGACGCCCCTCCACTGACGGCCAGAGCGATGGCAGGTGGCAATGCACCGGAGTGCTTACCCCAACCCACCTTGAGCCGTCGGTTGTGGATCATGAGGCCCTGAAGGTTGCTCAATGCATAGAACGATGCAGCAGATGTTGGATCAATGAAGGTTACGAAACAGATATGCTTATCAGGGATGTAGCGGATGTGATGAAGGAGACCTCCACGGACGACATTACAAATCTCTTCGATGGTCGTCTCTGGATGAATGTTTCCTAGGTACACCGTCCGGTTTCCGAGATTGTTTACTCCACCAGCGGTGGTGGCAACGGCAGCTGCAGCCACAGACTGTTGTGCGAGAGCGTTCGAGATCAAGTCGCGGTCGGCCCCGTTCAGCACATGAGCGTAGCCAGGCGCAATACCAAGGTATTGAGCAGCATTTTGTTGCTGCGTCTTGGAGACATATGCACATCTGTCCTTGCCGTAGTAGACACGACGCGGAGGACCCCACTTGGGATCCTGAGGAAGCTGTGCTACAGCCTTGATGGCGTTGCCAATGGACAGAAAGTGAACAAATCCAATGTTCTTTTCGCGAACCATCTTGATCGTGTCGATGGGCCCAAACTTGCTCAGGTCCTCTCGAATCTCTTGCTCACTTATGTCTTCGGGAAGATTGCCCAGATAGACATTCCGTGACGCTCCAGATTGCTGGACGGCAACGACCACTGCGGTAGGTACCGCAGAAGGCTTCCCCCAGCCAACCTTGATGTCGTGGCCCTTGATGGACAGTTTTTTCAGGATGGCATCGGAGTGGAAGTGAGTGGCCGAGCTGCTGTCAAGAAACGAAATGAAGGCACAGTTCTTCTCTGGCAACATACGCACCGACTCAATCTGCCCACTTCGAACATGACCCAAAAGTTCTTCAGCAGTAGTGTCAGCGGGAATGTTTCCTAGATAGACGGTGCGGCTAGTGCTCGACATCCATGTCTGGCCCATTCCCAGCATTGGCTGATAATGTCCAAACGCAGCACCGCCAAGGCCAGAGAAGCCTGTCGGAGAGTGGGTGGTGAAGGTGTCCGGTGACAGGACGGACTGGAATGCCTGGGGCGACAGAGGCTGAGCATTCATCTGAGTCGGGCTGCCAAGGTGGGCTTGCTGGTTCTGTTGGTATTGCTGGGTCTGCTGGTGCAGAGCATTGGTACCCTGGGGAAAGCGATTAAAGCTGGGAAACTGCGGCGATGAAAATACACCTGGGGAACCCGGCTGAAAGGGGCTGCCCAGCAAAAGTTGAGATGGCAACAGTGGAGTGAAGTTCATATCAAAAGCGGCACCACCGCCAGGGGTGTGTTCGTTGGGATTGTATTGTGACTGCTCCTTGGCCGAAGTGGCTAGGGGAGCCATGGAGCCTTTGCGTTGATTCCGGTCGCCAAAGCCGCCGCGGTAGGGAGTCTGGTTCGAGTTATACGCGCCATGGCTGAAGCCAGTAGTGTCGGTTCCAAATTTTGAAGCAAAACGATTGCCAAATCCTCCTGCAAACACGTCTTGACTCTGCATTGTGAGCATAGGGGGCTCCAGTTTGTCGTGCCCTCAGAACCAGGTCCAAGGACAGCAAGCGAAGGAAGGGCGGACAGGTGGGTAGTCGGACACGGCCGTGTGAAGGTAAAGGAGAAGGGATCGGTCAATTCAAGTCAAGTCGACGGATGGCTGTCTGGGTCGAGTCTGTACAAAAACGAAGGGATGGATGTGAATATGCAACGAATGAGCCCTCAACAAGGGATAGCGAGTGTCGTGAATGTGAATGTGAATGTAACGAGCGAATCCAAAAGCAAAGGAAAGCAAATGTCGGAAGAGAAGAAAGGATGGCAGGACCAAGACGGCGACGGCGAGGTAAGCAAAAAGAAGGACACGAAGGAGAGTGAGGAAGAGAAGGATCGGTATGAAAAAGAGAGTTAAACAAAAAGTCGCGCGAGTGTCTTTTGTCTGGTGGTGAGAGTGTGAGTTTGGGATGGGAATTGAACTGGGGACTCGCGGGCGCAGGCGGCGAGTGAGAGCGTGCGACTCTCTAACTTCTAACTAGAGGCCGCCGCCCGACGCCCCTAGTGCAGTTGGATCCAGGAACAAGAGCAAAGGGAACGAATCAGTAAAAGGGGCCGGGGACCTGCAATTAATGGGGCTCAGTCGGCGGCGGGACGAGACATGGCGTTGGGCTCACTCTTCTGCTTCTGCGTCTATTTCCTCTGACAGTACGAGTACTCTTCTTCTGCTCTCCCTGGTCATTTTTCTTTTGACCGTCCAGAGAAAGGTTGAGGTGGTTACGATTGATTGCGGGTAGGGGGGATCCTTGGGACGAGGTCGATGGAGCACAGTGAAGAGAAGCGTCTGGCTACCATGCTGTCAGTAACCCGTCTGCAGTATCTCGCCTAGTAGACTAGTACGATACTAGAGAGAAAGGATGGAGTTTCATGATGGTCAATCTGCGGGTGGATGCTGTAGGCCTTGTAGGGACAGGGTTGTCGACAGGGGGGTGGAATTGCTCATGCAATACTAGCCAGGTGCTGATTAGTGGTGCTGGAGTCTGTAGAGTGTAGAGTCTAGAGAGGTACTGTACGCATCCTTTTAGTACATGCACCCCGTATATTGTACGTGCCGATCCAAGGGACTTTTCTTAGTTCCCTAAACGAACATGCACCAGAATTTCACGACGCGCACGAAATGTCCATTGAGAAACACCCAACAAACGCTTCCCCATCAATAAGCATAATGTGGCGCCAACTTTGATTGCCGTGGCCTTGGATTGGGTCTGCCGTCATGCTTCAAAATTCTGAGTCTGTCTGACGAAACTGGCCAAGCGATACGTCTGCCATGCGCAGCAACTATTGCCTGGTCAGACCGGCGAATTTATGATCTCATTGGTGGTCGACCAGACCGACCATGATTCACAACACTTAACGAGAGGGACGGCGTATCTTATCCAACATCAGTCTCCCAGACGCTCATCCATCTCACGACTGAGATTATGAGGAAACGTGTCAAGGCACAACCATCCTGTGCATCTTGAGAGAATCAAACGACTAAGCTGTCCGTATTAACAAAGAAGCCCCATTCCATATCAGGCTCTCAGCCATGTGCGGGCGTTACGCCTTGGGGATCCGAGCCGCGTTCGTGCGATATCACTTACAACAACAAGGTCTCCCTGTAGATGATGCCCCCGCCGACGACGAGGTCCGGGAGACATACAACTTCCCACCCGGTGCTTATGGCCTAGTATACCGCGCAGAAGTGCCCGACCATGGAATTGGGGACGGGGCGGTCGACGCTGAAGCCCTCAGCAACGATGCCACTGCTGCAGATACCACTACTGCTGATACTACTACCACTGCTGTTGATACCAGTGCTAGTAGCACTACCAGTGATGCCTCTCCCCATTACAAGTATGAACTCAAGGCAATGAAATGGGGCCTGGTCCCATTCTGGACCAAACGGTCTCCCGAGTACAGCTCGCTCCTACGGACCATCAACTGTCGCGACGACTCACTCATCGAGAACCGCGGCATGTGGACCACGATGAAGCAGAGGAAGCGGTGCATTGTTATCGCACAGGGGTTTTACGAGTGGCTCAAAAAGGGTCCGGGGCCCAAGGACAAAGTGCCGCACTTCGTCAAGCGCAAGGACGGCAACCTGATGTGCTTCGCCGGTCTGTGGGACTGTGTCAAGTACGAGGAACAACAACAACAAGACTCGCATCGGCAAGGCGAGCGGGAAGGCGAAAGGGAAAGGGAAAGGGAGAAGCTGTACACCTACACCATCATCACCACCGACTCCAACAAGCAGCTCAGCTTCCTGCACGACCGCATGCCCGTCATACTCGACCCCGGAACCGACGCCATGAAGATGTGGCTCGATCCCACGAGGACCAAGTGGTCCAGGGAACTGCAGTCCGTGCTCAAGCCCTACGACGGTGAACTGCTGTGCTACCCCGTCGACAGTGCAGTGGGCAAGGTCGGCAACAATTCGCCCAATTTCATCGTCCCCGTCGACAGCAAGGACAACAAGAAGAATATTGCCAACTTCTTCGGCAATGCAAACAAGCCCAAGCCCAAACCCCAGTCCCAGCTGGAGAAGGAGGAAGCAGACGAGCCACAGAGTACGAATATTACTACGGTAGACCAGGATGGGAGCGAGACCAAGGCGCCAATGCCTGTTCCTGTTCCTGTTCCTGCTCCTTCCGACTCCCTCGCATTCAGTCCTGGGGAGAAGCGCCATCGTCCTGACCACGACGATTCGTCGTCTCCTGCTAAGAAGCATGCAAAAGTTGCACCACCACCTGTCAAATCTACCTCGCCGGTGAAATCCACGGCTAAGAAACCAAGAAGTGCAACCAGCAACAGAGAAATGACTCTAAAAAAGACCAGTCCAGCGAAGAAAACCGAGACAGGCACACAGCGAATAACAAACTTCTTTACCAAGTAATGTTGGATTTCTGCACCACAAGGGCCACACGCCGCTTGTTGGACCTACATGCTTACTATGGAAAGTCCGAGGGTTGGAGTTCTTCGCCAATCTCAACCTCGATCCACCTCCCTCCGCCTTCTTTCCGGATCGTGCGCAAGTACTTAGACACTGATTGTGCCATGCTGCGTATCTCGCCGAACCGTTGCCTCTCCTTATTGTAACGGTATATCCTGCGCTCATTCTCGACATCCCAAGGTGGCTGGCCGGAAGTCGGCAAACTATCGTGAGCTGATGGCGGAAGAGGTTTCCAACCAACTTCCAGAATGAGCTTTTCAAGGCCCCTCCACCCAGAATTCCACTCGGGGCCATACCTTTCAGGAGAAGACGACTCAGAGGAAGATTCCGGCCGCCATTTTAGCGCGGCGAACCAATCACCACAGCCCGTGAGGTCGAGCCATTTCAGACAATACAAAGACCTGCTCAGGGTACGAAGGATTCCTGCAGCCTCTCTCCAGTTGTCGTCATACGCTGTGTACATATCGGAGCCGCCATAAACCACCGAGGGAGATCCAGGGACGTGTAAAACTGCCCTGGTCGACGCGGCATTGGGGGTAAAGGTCGGTTGGGGCCAGTAAGCTAGCGATAGCGAAGTCAGCGTTCGAAGTTCCGTGGCCAAGGAAAGCAAAGAAGGCCACGAGGCTGCTTTTACGTTTGCTGGCGAAACAGCCAGTGACAGGTGCTTTAGGTTGACAAAATTGGATATGGCTTTTGGGATCACTGAGAGAGGCAGCGGGCTTAGACGGTCGACGTCGTCAGACTCGGCCTCCCAGCTATCCAGCGCTTCAAATGGCGAGGCAGCTTGTGAGGCAGCTTGTGTGGAAGAGACAGACTTTGTGACGGGTGCCTGCTTCGGCACCAAATCACGCTCCAATTGCTTCAAAGTCATCCATAAGCCAAGGCCGTTGCTCAGATCGAGTCGGTGCACTTCAAGGCGATCTCCGGGATCATTGTCATTGAGAAACAACGGACGAAGTGGGTTGATCGGCGCCTCGTTGTAGACAGCAATATAACTCAGAAGAGTCTCTTTCAAATTTGTGGGCAGAGCCGGGAAGTAGACTTGATCATTTTCAACATGCCACGACCAGTTGCTCGCTATCTTCTTCAGCGCCAAATGCTGCAACGATCCGGCGGGAGGGAATGAGCCGCTCGGCAAGTTACTCGCGCGAACCTGGATCCGGTGGCCCCTCGACTCAGTGTCAGCTGTAGCCCTCGCCGAATCCGGGGCGTGAATGCTGTCGGTCAGCCAACTGCGAGGTGGCGGAGGCCCAGGTATGCGCCGCAGCCGGCTAGGCCCATTGGAACGGACGTGGGGGACAGGTGCTGGCGGGAGAGGAGGGAGATCGAGCACACGTCTCAGAGAAGGAGGGATCGAAGCAGCATTGCCCGGCGCTGGGGGGAGCGGTTCGTTTCTTCTCTGCAGACGTCTAGACTCGCGGATCAGATCGTTGACACTTCGTTGCGGAGGGCCATTGTGCGTGGTGTTGGACTGAGAGGCCTTGGACGACGATAGTGTATGTGGCGTACTCGACTGCGGTTTAGTTAGGAGAGCCTTTGGTTGATGCTTTTTGGGCATCTATCACGAAGGAAGTAGGCGGTCGACGACGACGACGCAGGAAGCGATGAAGGGGAAAAGAGGAAAAATCAAGCACCAAATGAGAAGGAAGTGTATTGCTTCTGATATACCGAGTTGAACGTGTGAAGCGATGCGGGCAAAATGCTGCGTCATCAATTGGCCGCGCCCAAAACGAACAGCGACTGACGCTGCTTTTGGACAGCAAAACTGTCTGCGGATTCTGGAGCGTGCAGACACAGGTACCAAGTATTCTGGTAGAGTTGCTCATGGAAGACATGGCAGAACACACGTCTCCTCCTGGCTCGCCTTTACCAATTTCTTTTTGTTTTCTCGCTGCTCGCGGGCCAGCCATAATCGTACATACAGTCAAAAACCCTGCCCTTAACTCCAATCCAGAGATTTTCCGGGGCCTCATCTTAACCTGCCCACGATCGACGCTCTTCTCGTTCCATAGTCAAGATAGGTAGATTGTGATCGTCTCCTGCTCATACGAAGCCCATGTGGCATATGGCATGCCGGGTATTGTCACTCCTCCATGTGATATGATACTTCGTAATTCGCTGCTGTTCGTACAATTGAAAGCAAAACGGGATGGCCACGGCGGCACTGCGCCTGAGAGCCTCTGACTCAACTGGAGAAGCCTCAACGTCTTAGATGGCTTCGTGCGTGAAGGTCCTCCCATATATACAAAACCTGCTCCAGTCCGAACTAGAAGCCAGGTGGATTGAGTCGTTGACTGACTCTTGTCCACTTCGGCAGCTCTGAAAATCCAGGTCAGCAAAATGGTCCAGAAGCGAGATTTCTTTTCTTAGTAGCGTACTGTGAATGCCCTTGCGATATCTCTTCTCTTTGCGGTCAAAGATCGTGTATTTGTCCTTGGGGAGCATTTCCTCTTCCCGCGGCATCTCTTGGTACCATCTGTCCACGGCCTTTGCCGTCATGCCGCCATTATTTTGTAGCGCCATGCTGACCGTGTCGACGACTTTATCGACCAGCTTCAGCCGTTTTCGTTGTCGGGCCTTTTGCATCGAGGAGAGTCGCCATGGGATTTTCCTGCGCCGCAGTCAGCGTCGTGCAACACGAAAACGAGAACGAGAACGAGGGCGAAGCGATCGTACCATAGCAGGCCGCCCGATAAGGCGGACGTAGGCTTGAACATGGTGTGTCACAGGAGTGAGCTGGGTGTTTGACTGATGAGCCGACGAATACTGCGTACTTTGTATGATCGGGCGCAGATAGAAGTTCTACTGGCAGGAAATCGGAGACGGAGCTCGGGAGCGGCAGCCAATGCGGAACGCGCCAGCTTTACACGTTTTTAATTTTTCGGGGAATTCAGGTACAAGTGCATGTAGTTGATAAATTAGGGACACGGAGAACGCTTTCGTCGCGGATCAGAATTCTTTTGCTGGTTGATGCTCCCTGCTGTGCGCAGCGCCGTGCGTACCTTGTTGTCGCGGTCTCGATGGATGACGACCCGTAGACATCCTTCTCCAGCTTCAATGGTCCCCAGCAGCGGTGACTTGTACCCCAATGCAGAGCAGCCCAGCCTGTTTTGGCGAACCGCGACGCACCAGACGCTCCTCGTCGTCTCGGCCATCTCGCGCGCCTTCATCTACGGTCTGAACAAAACCGAAGTCCATGGCCTTCCTCGCTTCCTCGATCTCCTCAAGTCGCGCGCAGACTACAAGACCCGTCGCAGGGGTCTGTTGACCGTCTCCAACCACATCTCCGTCGTTGATGACCCTTTAATATGGGGTGTCATTCCTCTGTCCTTCGCCGCCGTCCATGGCTACATGAACCACCGGTGGTCCTTTGGCAGTCATGACATCTGCTTTACCAATAGTCCTCTTTCGCACTTCTTCACCATGGGCCAGGTGCTTCCCACCCACCGCGGTGCCCATTCTCCCCACGGCGGACTATTCCAAGCCACCATGACCGAAGGCGTGCGCCTCTTCTCAAAGATCTCGACGCAAAACTCTGCCCTGTGCCCGCTGAGCAACCCCCGCTTACAATCGACGACCCGTGACCCCAGCTGGCCGGGAGACTGCGTCGATCCGTTCTCAGACATGGCGCCAGCACCTGCATACCTTTCGCAGCCAAATGATGTGCGGTGGTACCATGCGCCATCCCGCTATGCGAGCAATGCTTACAGCTGGGTCCACATCTTCCCCGAGGGCATGATCCATCAGGCCGAAGACAAAACAATGAGATACTTCAAGTGGGGAGTAGCGCGGTTGATCCTGGAGCCGCTGGAAGCTCCGGACGTGGTGCCCATGTTTATCGAAGGGACAGATCAGGTCATGCACGAAAGCCGAACATTCCCGCGCTTCCTGCCGCGGATAGGCAAGAAGATAACAGTCACATTTGGCAAAGAGCTCGATGTGGAAGAGGTGTTTGGAGACTTGCGTAGGAGATGGCGCGAACTTGTCGACAAAGACGCCCAAGAAAGGGGCAATGGCCATTGGAATGAAATCATGCTGGGTATTGTGCCAGAGACACTGAAGGGTCACCCAGAAGCCGTTGAACTGAGAAAGGAATGCACCAGGAGGGTACGGAACGCAGTGCTCGAAGTGAGACGGTCTCGAGGCCTACCGGACGAGGATCCCAAGTCTGGTGTGGCCGAGACCTGGCTGAGGGAAGGCCCTAAACGAGAAGGCAAGATGGAGGACGGCAGCTGGGTAAAAGACACATAGAAACGAACAATCGAGAGTCGCTCCCTTAATGAGGAGAGCCAGGAATGTGAAAAGATCAACCAAAGCTGCGTCTGCGATTCCCAAATTCATTCCAAGTGCGATAGGATATCCTGGTAAGAGCTGACGGCAGCACATCAGGTCATGTATGCGCCAACTAGGACCACGGTGGTCGCCCAACTATCTACTCCAAGAGACGCCGTCGCTGGTTCTGATAATCAATCCCATCCACTTCCCCCGGAACCCATTTTGTGTCGTTCAGGATCCAAGCCCGAGCCCAATACTCCATAGGTAAGAATACAATAATTGCCAGCCTAGCCCGTCCCGACCCCTTGAAATCCAAGAACAAATTCGTACTGCTCATGGCCAACCAGCACCACGATACCACAGCTCATGCGCCAACCTCGACTTGCTGTGATGCCGCTGCCGGATCATCGCCTGGGCTCGTCTCAGCCCAGCTGCCCCATAGTCCTCTCTTTGCTCGAATTCTCAGAGGCAGACCCATTTCCTTGTTGGCTTTGTCTATCGGCTGCTCGACCTTGATGGCGTCTTTCGTCGCCAGCACAAGTACCTCAAAGAACATCTTGGTCGCATCTTCCTTGCTGGTTCGGCCCTCAGGAACAAGCTCAGTAAGGAGCACAGATTTCTTCGCAGGTGACGAAGTCTGAGAGCCATCTGCACCACCCAAATGCTCTCGCAGTAAGTGAACAGCATGTTTGGTGCCAAGCGAGACAGGGCCGCTTTCTGAAGGGTGAAGCAGTGGCACCGTCGTCTCGTCGAACGTGTCTTCGCCGTCGAAAATACCTGCATCGTCCTCCCCGAGTACAATATCCTCTAACCCCGGCGCGCCATCACCAATAAGTGGCTGAACTCCATCATCGGCAGGGATCTGGGGGACCTGGGCTTCAAATTCTTCGATTTGCACGCCTTCATCTTCCACGAGATCATCAGGACCTTCCAACCGAGGGGATTTCTCGTTGTGCTCATCCTCACTCAACCCGCCAATGCCACTGTCTCGCTTACGCTTGCGTTCACCAGATCCCATGAACATTTCGAAGGACAACAAACCCTGTAATTCGGGAGCCCAGTTTCTCGATCGGCCGTCATTCATAGCATTGCTTACAAAATCGCCGTTCTTCTGCATGTTCATGAGAGTGAGGAGGATAGGATCGCGGGGAAGGAAGGATGGAGCACGCAGGATTTTCGATCGATCCTCTGCCTGGGCTTTGATCTGCCTGTTGTGCAGGACCGTTTCGACATCGGGGGCGAGGGGTTTCTGCTTCCGACTTCTCTGGCGTTGCTGGACCGCAACTTCCTCCACATCTTCCTCAGTGTTCAGGTTTTGAAAAGTCTGATCTAGGTTGCGTAAGACATCGGACTCAGCATCTGAAAGAGGAGAGTCTGTGTCTCTTCGGCGGGCCTCGGCTTCCGCAGCTTCTCGCAGCTTCAGAGTCTCGTCGTCACCAAAGTCCAACGGTGCATCAGGTATGACATCTGCGAGGGGTTCTTCGGCTAGGCGAGGCGACTCAGCATCGTCCGCCATTTCAACGTCCTCTCCAAAATCCAAGTTGAGATCCCCGTCGTCGTGGATGAGGCCCTCCTCCGCGAGCAGGTCGCCATGATCGGCCTTGGGCGTTGGAGCTTCTCGGCCAATGTTCATGCTCACAGTCGTCTCATTGAGATCCATCTCGTCGCCATCCCCGAAGTTCAAGTTGAGATCATCTTCATTGTACAGTGGCTCCTCGCCGGGTGTAAGCATAGACTGAGTGCTGCTCTGCTGTGGATTGAGACTGCTAGTCCAGTCCTCATCCAGATCCTGTGTGTCAGGTGCAGATAGTGTGGGTTGTTGAGTCATGGGGAAGGCGAAATCCATGGTGGAAAACAGGTCGTCAATGGTCAACAATTCTGGCAGATTCAAGTCGACTGTGGTTGTCGCATGAGCAGGCAGATCATGGTTGTTTGTTGACTTGAAGGTCTGTAAAAGATTAGCAGGTGTACACCTAAGATAGTTCGTGAGCATACCATGCGAATCTTGACCAGTGTTTCGTTGCAATCATCCAGTAAATACCTCGCCTTCCTCCCGTAAATGCGCACCACCCCCAGCATAAGCTGGCCGCTCAGCCGCAGGGCCATGGGCTCATCGCCGCGGTCAACTATGGCTCCCACACTGCCGGGGATATCTGACTGAAGAATCTGCGACTTGGAAAGCTTTCGTTCGACGTTTGACGCGAGCCAGACGCGAGCCAAAGGCCCGGTCTTGGCCAGCAAAGACGGATCGTAGAACATGGAGATTCGAATCTGAGTTTCTTCAGGTCGATCACGCAGTCATGGAAATACAGGGGTGGTAGAAGGAGATGTTGTTGATGAAATATATCACAGGAATAGCCAATCGACGCGTCTGAGGGGTCAATGTTTTGAGGTCGATCGCGGCGCAAAAGGGCCCAGTAAAATCAAGAACTGAAGAGAGAATGAAATCGCGATACAGCGACCAGAGAGAACGCTGCAATGTGTATAGGATTAAACACGCAACGATGTTGAGACGCAAAAGAGGTGGTTGGTGAGGCCGATGCAAGTGAAGCAGTGGTGAGTGGCTGGAATGCGACCAAAGCGCAGGCCTGTTTGCTAAGAATCAGGGAACTCGTGACTCGTGCCTTTTGCTGGTGTTTGCGGCCAGCGTCGCTAGCAGCCTTGCTCGGCGCTAAGGCACTAAGTTGGTTAGCGTCCTCGCTCTACCTGCCGTGCGTCTACTTGCCCTCATCTGCCCAAAGGCTTCGTCATGAAACCCTAACCAACTAACTAGTGAACTAAGCAGGCGACTAGTCCCGAGCCTCTATAGCCTATAGGTCGGCTAGAAATTAGGGGTTTAGGGCCACCGTTGAGGCTAGATCGCAGGCTCTCCCAGGCGGACCTCACCATGGAATTCGCAGCGCTCCAGGGGACAGACAGTCAGGTAATTACTTCGTCCCTCATATCCATGACGAGGAAAGGTCTTCGCTCTTTATTTAGTAAATTATCCCGTGCCTCTTAGACTTTTTACCTCTCCTTGTCAAAAGTCCCAGTCGGCGTATTTTTGCATTGAGGGAGACGGCATGTCATTTATCAAAGCAGCACAATGAAATCATGTCAAAACCATCAGCTTCTGCACTACCTGTCTTCAATGCAGAAGCCACTCCCATCAGTCGACAACGCAGCCCAGCACGAGCTCCGGGTTCGTCCTCGATAACCTCCGTCTACTCTCTGCTCGGTCCTCAGGACACTGCGGACCGCCTACAGACGTCCCTCACCCAAGGCCTGTTACAAAGCGAGGCGCATGCGAGACTCGGAAAAGATGGGCCGAATGAGCTGCCACACGAAGAGGAGGAACCTTTATGGCTGAGATTTTTGAAACAGTTCAAGGAGACCTTGATCCTTCTCTTACTCGGTTCGGCTGCCATTTCACTCTTCATTGGTAACAAGGACGACGCTGTCAGCATTGCGCTCGCAGTCACCATCGTTGTCACCGTCGGGTTTGTGCAAGAATACCGGTCAGAGAAGTCTCTGGAGGCGTTGAATCGATTGGTGCCGCACTATGCCCATGTGAGACGTACTGCGACCCCTTCTGGAGCACCGCTGGGGAGTGACGCTGAAGAAGGGGACATCGAACTGGAACCGTTGGCGAACGGAACACCCAAAGCCACAAAGACAATACCTGCTTCCCAGCTTGTCGTTGGTGATCTAGTTCTGTTTCATACTGGCGATCGAATACCTGCTGATATCCGAATCACCTTTTCCTCAGATCTCACCATCGACGAAGCCAATTTGACCGGCGAAAATGAGCCTGTCGAGAAGCACGCAGCTGCGCTTGAGAGGCTGGCTCCAGTGTTTCAGCACCATGGTACACCGGAGCCTTTCAATGCAGCTGGTACTGTGGGGGCGGATGTTCGCTTGAACGAGCAGCACAACATCGCCTTCATGGGCACCTTGGTCCGGTCCGGGTATGGTGAAGGCATAGTCATTGCGACCGGTGGATCAACTGAGTTTGGGACAATTTCCTTGTCATTGCAGGAGATCGAAGCCCCTCGAACACCACTTCAACATTCAATGGATCTTCTCGGAAAGCAGCTGAGCTATATGTCATTTGTGGTCATTGGAATAATTATGGTCATTGGACTGCTTCAGGGGAAGAAGCCGCTGGATCTGTTTACGATCGGTGTGTCTTTAGCTGTAGCTGCCATACCGGAAGGTCTTCCTATTATCGTCACGGTGACATTGGCCCTAGGAGTGTTGCGCATGGCCAAGAGGGGGGCCATTGTACGAAAGTTGCCGAGTGTTGAGACTCTCGGTTCAGTGAATGTTGTCTGCAGCGACAAGACTGGCACATTGACACTAAACCACATGACTGTGACCAAGCTATGGCATTTTGACGCTTCTCAACCTTTCGCGGTGGACACCTCGGTGCAGCCCTCTGCGGCTATCAGGGCGGTTCTTCGAATAGGCAATATTGCTAACCATGGGCGCTTGTCTCATAACAACCCAGGAACTCCAGCATCGGCCGCGGTACTGTCTTCCACCAGAGACCTATCAGCCACAAACACCAAAAGCAGATGGCTTGGTCAACCCACGGACATTGCTATGCTCGACCTATTGGATACATTTGGGGAGGATGATATCCGTGACCAGATAGGTCAGAGAACGAGTGAAACGCCCTTCAGTTCGGAACGCAAATGGATGGGTGTTGTCATCGCCAGTGCGCTTGACGAGCTGACCAACGGTGTTGGAGGCGGAAATGAGACGGCATTCATAAAAGGGTCCCTCGAGCAAGTCCTCAGTCGTTCAGACACTTACTTGACAAAGGATGGGCAAGAAGTAATTCTTGACGAGAACCGTCGACGCATGGCCACCGAAGCTGCCCGGGCCATGGCCGAAGAAGGGCTCCGCGTCATTGCATTTGCGAGTGGCGCCATCAGAAGCAAAGCCCGACACAGCAGTCGAAGTTCGACGCCTGCCGGATTTGAAAAGAAATCGGCTGGGGGAGATGTCTTTAATGGGCTGTGTTTTGCTGGCTTGGTGGGCATGAACGATCCGCCGCGGAAAGACGTCCACAGGTCAATCCGGAGGCTGATGAATGGCGGCGTCAAAGTCATCATGATCACTGGTGATGCTGAAACTACTGCTGTCGCGATCGGCAAAAAGTTGGGCATGCCCCTCAACCCGTCATCATCAGCTCTTTCTTCAGTATTACGAGGCGATGAGCTCGATCGTATGACAGAACAAGAGCTATCAGAGGCGATCGGCAAGACCACCATCTTTGCGCGAACCAGCCCAGACCATAAAATGAAGATCATTCGAGCACTTCAAGCACGCGGCGATGTGGTTGCAATGACCGGGGACGGAGTCAACGACGCTCCCGCGTTGAAGAAAGCGGACATTGGCATTGCAATGGGCATGTTGGGAACTGACGTGGCGAAAGAGGCTGCGGATATGATTCTGACCGACGACGACTTTTCGACCATCCTCCGGGCCATCGAACAGGGCAAGGGCATTTTCTTTAACATCCAGAACTTTATTACTTTCCAATTGAGCACGAGTGTGGCTGCGTTGACTCTGGTTTTATTGAGCACGATGTTCGGCTTCAAGAATCCCCTCAACGCGATGCAGATCCTCTGGATTAGTACGTGTGTTGGTGTGTCGCGAGAGGATGTTTGCTAACCGCGTTCCAGATATCTTGATGGATGGTCCTCCTGCTCAATCTCTTGGAGTTGAGCCAGTGGATCCTCGTGTGATGAACCAGCCACCTCGAGCTCGAAACGCGAACGTCCTGACCAAGCGCCTGATCCGCCGTGTCCTGACCCAAGCCCTCATCATTATGCTTGGTACCATCAGCATCTATATCCGTGAGATGGTCGACATCGACGATCCCAATACAACAGATAGCTCTGGTACACCGCTCCACCACCGAGTGGTGACCAAACGCGATACCACCATGACCTTTACGACGTTTGTGCTTTTCGACATGTTTAATGCCCTCACGTGTCGCTCGGAGACCAAGTCAGTTTTGTTTGGTGAGATCAAGGTGTTTGGAAATAAAATGTTCAACTATGCCGTTGCAGGCAGTCTTGCAGGGCAGCTCTGTGTTATTTATCTCCCGTTCCTGCAGCGGGTGTTCCAGACCGAGGCTTTGGGGTTGTCGGACCTCATATGGCTGGTGTGTATAACAAGTACTGTTTTCTGGGCCGACGAGCTACGGAAGTGGACCGAAAAGAGACGAGCTTCAGGGTTGGCGCCGAGTGTTGGTTACTCGGCGAGTGTATAGATTTAACTACAAGGTAGGTAGATGGTCGAGCTGAGGCTGTAGTGTACACCCTCTCTTTCTTCAAGACAGGGGCCTATCTATATCTTGTAGGTGCTTTGGCCCACCGGCCTGACCTCAGGAGTAAAACATTGGAGAATAGAGATGAAAGACGAAGATCTGTGTCGTACCTACAGGGATATTGTGAGGCTGGTAGTACTGGAGATACAAATATCTATGTCTGGCACGCCTGGTAAAGAAGGCTCATGCTCACCCACACTGTTTGTTCTGGTTTTTGGGGGGGTCTTGTTGATTGATAGTCACCCAGATTGAGGGGCTTTTTCTTTACGTTTCTACGTTCAACGCTTGATTGATTTTTAGTTGGAAGTTCTTGTCGAAAAAAGAATCCACCACTGTTAAAATATATCACCGCCTGCTCGGGATTTTTGGGTTCCCTCATTTTCCATTTCCCTATTACTCCGTACAGCCCAATCGAACCAATAACCGACCATTGGTAATCAATCCTCGATCCAACCAAGAGTCACCACCGCCCACGCTCCAGCTCAAAACCAACACCCACCAAAGTTTTGGACGACTCTGTGCAGGTGTAGATCTCGGTCGTATTCTGGAGAAGAAAGGAGTCGGACTCTGCGTCTTCTGCAAAAAGAGAACCAACCGCCATGGCCCCAAACGGTCCCCGCGATCCCTACGCCGGACCAGAAGATGGACCAGAGAAGCCGTTTCCGATAAGGCTTCAAGGGCCAGTCATCCATGGGTTTGGACGCGGTAGTAAAGAGGTGTGTTCCGTACTCACAGCTTCTTTCTTGTGCCTTTTTCTTTTGCGTCTTGTTGGTTTCTCTTTATTGCTCATTGCTCATTCTGGTTGTGATTTCTGATTCTGATTATGACGGTGTGTGTGTTCACAATTCTAGCTCGGCATCCCAACCGCCAACATCCCACCTTCAGGTCTTTCGGCCTACCCTGATCTGGCGTCCGGCGTGTACTACGGGTTCGTGGGGTTGTCTCTCGCGCCGTCATCATCGTCGTCGCCGTCGAAAGACGGCACCCCTTCGTCGACATCGGCTTCGTCCGCGACGTCTTCGTCGTCCCCGTCGCCGTCGCCGCTGATCTACCCGGCCGTGCTGAGCATAGGGTACAACCCTTTCTACAAGAACACCATGCGCAGCGTCGAGATCCACATCCTACACGACTTCGACTTCGACTTTTACGGCGCCGCGCTGAACCTGCTGATGTTGGCGTTTATCCGGCCCGAGTACGACTACACGAGTCTCGAGGCCTTGGTGGAAGATATCAAGACCGATTGTGAAGTCGCCAGTAAGTTTCTTATAAGTTCCTGTTGGACTTTTCCGGTTGTGTTCTTTATACCGCAGACACCTAAACTGACGATACTTGCCATTTTTGCTTTTTTGTTGTTGACAGGACGGAGCTTACAACGTGAAGCGTACGAAAAGTTCAAGGGTGATCCGTGGTTGCAGGATTTCGAATGGATGAAAACCACGAATACGGACGAGATAGAGAAGGAAGTTTTGAAGAAAAAGGAAGCAAAGGCTTGATTCTCTATCTCTCTCTCTCTCACACACACACGACATCGAGCGTGACATTGATATTGATAATTGAATTCTCAACATCCAAACATCCACACACCCACACACACACACACACACACACACACACACACATTCAATGTCGATGACGATATCGATAATGATCATATTGCCCAAGTGAAGGAAAGGAAAGACCCTGACATCGATGTGACAACGACCCTTGCAATTGATTGAGAAGTGAAGCATCTCAAGGACAAGAAGGGAAGAAGGGAAGAAGGAAAGGACATGCCTGGTTGAAAGGGATCTACTACCACCACCCATACTACGGCCCCTATGTCATTCACTGCCCGACGCCTTGACAATACTTACGGACAAAAAGGTATAGCCACAGGTAGAGGAGAACGAAAGGAGGGGTGGTGAAGAGGTGAAGGAGGAGGAAGTTCCTGTCAGGAAAGGGACCTTCTCCGATCCAGTTGCATCTTCATCTTCATCTTCATCTTGATCTTGATCTTGACATCGACTTTAACGCTATTCTTTCGTTCTCTTTCTTTTCACCTCGGCGGCGTACCTACAAGGTATTCATTTATCCATCATCACCATCAAAGTCAGGTAGATACTAGATAATCAAACGTGCGTCTTTCATCCCTCAACAACAGTTTATTCTGTTACTATCGAATATCGAATATCGAACGTCGAAGAACGAACAACGTTGGTCGACGCGATACGGATAGGGATGACAACTCATACTTCATCCCTCAGACAATCATACTCATACTCATCCTCGTAATTGGGACTCTGGTAAAGACCAGATCGCGCACCAAGAAAACAAAAACCTCACAATTCAATATCAACACGTCAAGTTCCCGTCCGTGTGTACACAAAACACCACCACCAAAGTTAACCCAACCGTCCATATAATGCCAACACCATCTGAAACTTTTTATCGCCTATATACAAGGCAAGAACTGTAGAGTGTTAGCATGTCTGCACCAAAAGATTCTCATGGAAACCCATCAAACAACTCACATTCATAACGATCAGCATGGGAATATCAAAGACGTCACGCTTGACGGTCCAACAATAAGTGCAATCCACCTTCCCATCGGCTGATCCGAGTTTCTGCATTCCTTTTTCACCCGAAATGCCATCCTTTTTCATGTCGTTTCTCCGGGAATGGTTACTATCCTTCCGTCGACCATCTGTGCCATTGGGTTTGCCATCTTCATTGCGTGCCTCGGCTTCCGCATTGAGATTCTGGGAAAGCTCATCATCTTTCGTACGATACTTGAGCAGTTTGCCTCTTCCCAATACGCTGCCCCGGCTATCACCAAAGGCCAGTCTTGCAAAGTCTTCGTAGAATTGAACGACAGAATCGTCGTCAAGCAATTCTGCAAGAAGGACCGGCTGAGACCGTTTCTCGCCATTTTCGGCTTCGGTGGTGCGCTGCGTGGGCGTATTGAACCCCGCTGTCCGGCTCGCAGTATTTGTGCCCGACCCGCCCGAGGGAGTCGCACCCGAATGCCCTCGATTCACGTTCAGATTGGGGCTTCGGCCAAGCAAGACACTCTTAGTCCAGCCCGTGAGGATCTGGAATTCCTTTCCAACTGCGGCGATTTCGCCTGTTCTCCGAGCCACAATGGTCGGCGTGCCCACACCTTCAATAAAGCCCTCGTATTCCCACAAGGTCCTCTGGAAACATTTTTCCATGAATATGAGATCTTCGCGGTTTAACGTCCTTGTAGTAGCAATAAATGAGGGCCTGATAGAGGCCAGAGACTTTGCAATTGCAAGTGTCTTTGAAGGTTGGGTGGCGAAGCGTTTCCGGCAATATGCGACTAGATTGTGAAAGCCAGCAGTGTACGAATGGGGTTGCGTGACCGAGGTGTAGATTGACGAGGGATCTCGAGGCCGTTTTAACGGTTTGGCGGGCAGTTGAGACCTTGCTTTGAGTTGTGGCGTGGATATTGGAGGGGGCTGCTTCGGTCGACTATCCAGAGAATTGTTCGGCTGTGTCAGGTTGCCATTCTCAAGATGAGTCGGCGGGGCTTGTAACCCCTGGTTGGTCAACAGTGGTGAATCTTCAAACTTGACACCATTACCCGGGGTACCGCTGGTGTCTGGTGAGGTCCAATGTGCCGCATTGGACTCGATGGTGAACGCGTTTGGAGCCATGTGGCGGTTATGGGCGCTATACGGATCCGAATTGTTGGACCAGTCCGACAACATGGCGGTCTCGTTGTACAGTTGTTGACGTGCAGTGGGACTGTCGCTGAAGCTACCCAGAGGCATTCGATACTGTTGTGTCATGGAACCTCGATGTGTTGTGGTGTCGCTAGGCGGAGTCTCCCCAGCGTTTGTGGCCATGTGTCCAAGCATACCGAACTCTAACGCACCGTAATGATTGCCAAAATTCATGCTGGCAATATCAAAGTTAAACGGCGAAGGCTCCTCAAACAGCGCTCCGGACCAAGGAGCACCTCCCATGCCATTGGTAGTCGCCGGATCCCCACCAATGACAGGACTTTGTAGAGCAACTTGCGAGGTCATGCCAGTAAAATTGGTGGTCAGAGGTGAGTGCTGAGAAAAGCTCGTCGTACTCATGCTCCGTTCGTGCACCAGCGGAGGGGGCATCTGCTGTTGAGGGGTATTCTGGAAGTTGTTGAAATTCTGCGGCTGTTGGAAGTATGGTTGCTGCGAAGAAGTATCACTTGTGATGGTCGAACTCCGCTGTTTCGCAGCAGACCGATTGAACAAATTCCCGCCAACCACCGGCATGAGAGCTTCATTTGGCGCATCGTGGAGATACTTTGCCTTCTTACGGACTCCGTCTTGACAAGCGTCTTGCAAACCCCTCTTGATACACCTCTGACAGGGCCGTTCGTCACCTATACACAGACATGTCAGCACAGGAATCTTGCGGTATTCTAGTTTGACCTACCGCAGGTCAGATGGGCACGTTGACAGGCGTAGCATGCCCTGCGTGCCTTCTTACGTCTCGGTCGATTGGGGTCCTTGGGGTTAGTGGAGGCCGAGCCGTTTTGCTTCTGCTTTTCGTCTTTGGACGGTGGTTCGGCCATGTTATTTTGAGTATTCTCAGTCCCGCTGTCTTCGGGAGAAGCTGAGCGAGAGTGCCCGTCTTCGACATCAGAGGCCGCCATGATGTTATAAGCAGACCATCAAGGAGGCCCAGGGCGCGCAAGCGGCACTGTGGCGCGCACAAAACTCCCACCGTCACACGACACCAGGACTGATTGGGCCTTTGGTGGTTTGAAACAGGGATCCAATGGACATGTAGACCCGGAGATTCAGGAATAGCCAGAATTCCAATGAAAGGACACGTCAGGTCGAGTCGGCGCCGTCGCAGGCTGCTGGAGTCCAGGAGCTTGGTTTCTCTCACGCAAGCCCGGGTGAGCACAGGAGCTGCTGTTGGGCAGCGGAAAGTCGTCGCTTCTGTAGGACGAAAAGGGAGGTGAAGTGCTCAGGGCCAGAGATTGTACGGCCCACAGAGCGAGGAATGCGGTGCGACGTTCGGCTGGTAGCACAGAGGCGCGCGATCGTCGACTGGGCGGTGGTAGAGAGGCCGGAAACAGCGCAGATGGCGGGCGCGGGGAAGGTGTCGTTGCGAGGGGAAGAGAGAGCGAGTCGCACAGTAGACAGCAGGGATCTCGACCGGCGGTGTGAGCGGGATCAGTAGGTGGTGACGAGAGGGAGGATTGAGGGCGTCGGCTGCTGGAGGAAGGATATGAGTAGGTAGCTGGGTATGGAGGATCTGGGCGGAGGACGACGACGAGGACGATGGCGCAAGATTGAGGACTGACAGACTGACAGTGAGGATTGTGGGATGGTGGAGGAGGAGGAGAAAGAGAGAATGCGGGTGGAGGGTCAAGACCGCAGCCTCACCAACTAGCTTAGCCTAGTCAACTAGAGCTACGCCGGAAGAGATACCTACAGGATACCTCCTAGGCCTCTCCTGGGCTCCTGCTAGGCGCTCTTCCGGCTAGTGAGGCTTACTAGGGTGCTAATTGGCAAGGCGGGCGTTGGGCATCAAAGGTGCCATAGCCGGGCTTAGTTTTAGCGTTGGGAGTAATTATTACCTTACGCAGGGCTCGCCTGGAGCCAGCCACGCCTAAACACTTGCACTCTCTCGGGCGCAGAGGGCTCTCATTAGTGCCTAGAAGGGCTTACCAAAGTACCTGGGGTAGGGAGTCTATAGATCCAGGTACCTGGCATTTGTCTCTCAACTCCAAGAAATTCTATTAACCTCTACGACAGCTTCTGATATACTGAGATCAGGTACTGTAGGTATCTTGGTAGGCGCAGGCAGCTACAGATGTTGTCCAAGAATCTAGATCATCCACGAGGCGCGGCCCATCACAAGCTGCCTCCAACGGACCGTTTAATGGCTTTTTGGCTGCTTTGGATTGGATCCCACAAATCTGACCCTGACTCTGCTTCTCTTACTGCACGGGGACACACAATTGCTCTCCAATGCGAGGACAAGTATGATGAGCTGAGTCGACGATATATTGCGACGCTGCTCAAACAACTGCTCGCATAAGGTAATCCCTATCGATTCATCTATCTTCCACTCTATCCTACTGTATCGTAATCTGCCGACCTCGTCTCGCCGAAATCTGGCCGTGACCCTTCGCACTCCCAGCTCAGGCAGTGTTCACTTTGTACCGCGGCAAAGTGTCTCCACACATTCATCTCCATGCCAGCCAGCCCTCTAGCCCTTTTGGCTCTCGACTGAATTAGCTCCTGTCTGAGGGGGAGGGGCCCTGGTGTACTGTCCAGTAGTTTGCAAGTGACTCACGTTCAAGGGAAGACCAATGTATTCCCTGTACCAACTGGGTACTGTACTATGGACCCGGTTCAGGGTACTAGGTACTCTCTACCTGTTATGCCGTGACCCAATTCCACACGCCGGGGCAATGGATGATGCTTCAGGCTCAGTTCCTCGTAATATGGCCCTCTGCAAACTTTTTCATCCAAGTGCAGCCACAGCTAGCTTAGCGAGATCGGTTCTTTAGACCCTGACTTGTACCTTAAGAGTACCTACTATAGTTGAAACTCTTTTTCAATAGGCGAGGCTGCCCGCAAAATCCCGAGCCTCGGAGCTCTACGGAACAGGCTCAATCAACCCCCAAAGCCGAAGCCGAGGCGCCGAGTCTAAGGCGACAGGACCAGTACTCAACGAGTCAGTGTCATAAGCTGTGTCCTGGGAAGTTGACCTGTGCAGGAGCATGTCAGCCTTTAGTGCTTCATCGAACGACCTAGGACACACTGGTCATGAAGGCCCCCTTTATGCAATTCAGCCGACTAATCACTGACATCGTCCTGTCTCCCTGGACCTGGCTCCTGATCGACCTGACCGAGTGATCAATGCACGTATTGTATATTGTGGAACACCTTGTGCGCCCGGGAAACCCCAAGAACAATACTCCTATTTGCACAGCGATATGATCTCGGTTTCGTGTCTGTAGGGTTTACGACCAGGGAGTTCTAAACCCTGCCATCTGTGACCGTCCTGGGTACATCTTGACCAGTCCACGCGTAGAGAATCGATGATTCTGCAATCGCCAAAGGAACTGCATCTCCCTGACCCTAGACCTTTGCCTGACTCAAAAGACACCATCACATGCGCGACGCCACTTGAGCTTAGACGAGTACGAGCGACCCCCAAAACCAGCATCAACAGGATAGAGCCGAGCTGCAGTCCCGAACGTCGGCTGTGCAGTCCTTTTGACCATGACTTACCTCAGTTGGTGTTGACACAAGCTAATCTCTGTGTGGAGACTGAATCTCAATAGCTCAGCCAGACGGAACCAGAGATACGTTCGAGACATAAATTGGTTTCATATGATGGCGCAATGTGGCTTGATATATCGATCAAGATCCCCAGGCTGCTGGATTGATTCCGTGCTCAGGCCGACAGGTGGGCATACTTGCTTCTTTGCCGTAATTTCTTTCCCCAGATGAAGAAGAGATATGGAAAGGGTGACAGGGCTAAGCAAAGAAATCCCAATAGCGAGGTAGCCCAGTGATAGTTTAATCTTTTGTACATTTGTCGTCCAAACAGCGGAAAGGCCGCCCCAAAGGAGCTTCGGGCAAAGGAATTGGCGGACAAAGCACTTGCTGCGTACAGGGGGTATGCCTCGACCAGGAACGTAAATACGCCAGAAAAGGTCAAGACGGTCCCAAATCCGAAAAAGCCAGTGCCGATGATTGGAACAATCCAATGGACGCGAGCATAACAGGACCAGCCAAACCAGAAGAGTCCCACGGTGCATATCCAGGGCCCGAAGATAGACGGTGGTAGTCGATATTCTGGCTCTGACTTGCGCTCACCGGTTCTTGTCTCTGCGTTTCGTAGAAGGCGAAGATAATTCCATTGCCATATCGGATCGGAACAAATAGCGAGTATCATGCCGATCATGAGGCCCAAGAAAGAGAGGCCGACCTGCCAGAGGTTGAAGCCATACACGTCTCCAAAGACCAATGGAAAAGCCCCGAAGAACAGATACAGGATGCCCAGCAGAATAGACGATAGGAGACACAAATTGGAGCACATGGGCTCCATGAAGAGGAGCAAGAACGGCCGATACAACGATCTGACCACAGTCCAGAACAAAGACTTTTCGTAAATCTCAATCGGTGCCTTCCATCGCTCGTCGCCGGTCTCTTTCCGTTTCTGTCGGGCCTTCTTGCGAAGCAACACTGGCATATAGGTCTCGGGAACGAATGCTGTGATTGTTATGAGCATAACTCCAGCCCACATGAGTAGAACATAGAACGACCATCTCCACGACGCGTTGTAGTTGATCAAGCCGCCAAGGATGGGTCCCAAGCTAGGCCCTATCATCGGAGCTGCTGTGTATATCATCATCGGGGCCTGGAGCTTGTCGCGGCTGAACATGTCACCCACGGTGCCTCCTGCGACGGACAGAAAAGCACTCCCCGAGAAGCCATCCAGAAAGCGAGCCACCAACATGGTCTGGATGTTTCTGGCAACAGCGCAAGGAACGAGCCAGATGACGAAGAAGACGTAGGCATATATATAGATAGGTCGACGACCGTAGAATTCCGACAAGGGGCCTAGAATCATAGGTGAGAGCCCTAGACCACTGATGAACAACGTTAGACCCAGCGTGGCGACGATGCGGGAGTTTCCAAACTCTGCGTCCATTTGATCTGTTGGCTATATTAGTACTCGTACCCCATGGCAGACGATGAACCCGTAGAGGTGGAATTTACCATAGGTGACCGTGTACAGGGAGGATGTGCAAGTGACACACAAGGCTCCAGCAGCATTAATGATCACAATCATCCACTTCCTGAACACTTTCATATTCTTGGGATCCATGGGATCATCAGGGCCGTCCCAGCCAACTTCGAAGAGGTCCTTCTCCTCGATGTTCACCGGTCGCTCGCCATCCTGGCTGGCATTACGTCCATCGTCGCTAAAATACCCATGACCGTCGACATGGGAGGTACGCGAGATAGTGTGATGAAACGACGGTCGATCCTGGCTTGGACGGGAAGCAACAGGCGTCAATGCGTAGGAATGTCTGCTGCTAGGACGAACAGACGACTTTTCATCCTCTCCGTGGCTCACGCGAGGTGTCTGGCCGTCGAGGTGACGATCAGGACTTTGAAGCATGGCGTTCGGGGACCTTCCGACTCGAATAACCTCGTAAAGACTTTTATTTTGTCCCAAAAGCAGATCCACGGACAATCACCACTCCAGAGAATGTTGTAACAAGCTTCGCGCCATGTGGCCTGGTGGTGAGGTCGACGTCGTCTTCGATTTTTCAGAGTCGAAGGAAAGCCAGTTTGACTCACATTTCTACAAGATACGCTTTTCACCCCCAAGCAACCACGGTAAATGTCCACACTGTTCTTAGCCGATAACCAGGTACGAGTAACCGGTGGAGATGGAATATGAGGTCGAATGCGCGTCGTGGATTCGGCGGACAAGACCGGGTCTATTAGAACCGGCTATCGGCGCATCATCCGGCTATTTATTGTACATGCTTCATGTATGTACGACCCTCAACTGTGGTTTTATCACCTGTGCTCGTACAACATACTAGTCCTTTCGTCTGGCCATTGTGTTGCATCGTTGAGGAGGACGGTAGTAGTTACCTATCAATACCCAAGGACGTGTATGTCCTTCAAGACCTAAATATACAGCTGGATGGTACACATAGTAGAGACTCGATGGGCGCGAGAAAACTTCACTCAAAAAGTCTGTACATCTGGCATCCGCCCAAGACCGCTGCCACTTCCTTTGCTTTTTGGCTGCGCATTGACGTCTTCGAGGACGCCTCCCGCGCTCCTTTCCCTGACATGTTTTCGTAGCCGGCTCAATATCTCACTGTCCTTCCATCGTTGTGGAACCGGTCTATAAGCAGGTTTGAATCGTCCAATTGTCTGTGCCCACTCTCCACTCGTCGAAGACCCTGGGCTCCAAGTATCAGGATGTTGCGTCTGTCCTTGGGTTGTTGGCGTTGTTTGCTCAGATACGTCGCTCTTCGTATCATTCACTGCCCCTTCGGCATACTCGAGGGATGTAGGCGTGTTTGCTGGTGACTGAGTAGCCCAATAATAAATGTCCCAGTCATTCTCGTCCAGGAACCGATCGTATTGCTCGAGCTGAGCCTTGTCCATGGAGGAGAGGTTTTCAGCCGCGAAGGTGGAGAGTAGGAGGTCGGACTCTAGTGTCCCTCGCTTCCTGCTTTGGTCTACGCATACTGTCAGTCAGGTCTCTCAGTAGGGCTCACACTCGTGCGAAGCTGTGCACTGGACTGCACCGACATAATAATCTTGCTCTCATGGTTGTCACGTCTTCACCACTTCGACGGATGGGGTCAACTCTGAACGAAATCCCCTCCATTTCACCAACGCCATATTCTGTCGGGCTTACTTTGCTTGGGCTACCCGATTGTGTTCCGCCAGTCATTCTGTCCGTATTTTCAGGGACATGGTCCTTTGGAGCTGTGCTCTTGCCGACCGAACTAATGAGCTCTGGCGGAGCCTTGTCTGCACCAACTGACGGCAAGTCATTGTGGATGGTCGAGTTTGTGTTCGTCAGATGAGGATTCAACGGTTTCTCCTTTTGATATTTACGATGTTCGTCGGCGGTTGAGGGTGCCCTTTCACTTTCCTTGGTGCTAGGCTCGGAGTAAGTCTTGAAGCGTTGAGAAACCAAAGGAGTGAAGCCACGGCTGGCCACTCGTCTGGCGAAGAATAGGGTGGGTTGAAGCATGGTGTTCAAGTATACCGAGTCTCAAATACTACAGCACTTGAGAGGAGGAATGACGATGGCTGCGAAGAAATGATGCAGCTCTCGTAGTCGGAGTCGTAGTCGAGACTGCGGCTGGAATCATTGACATCATTGAATCGCGCTTTTTCCTGTTGGTTCGATCGTTTTTGACGGAGGCATAAATTTCCAAATGTAGACTAGCGTAGTCTCCCAAGGGCAATTGAGCCGAGGGCTCACCGGCTCGTGAGGCTCCTCAAAAACACACGGATCAACTAAGGTTCTATATATCAGTTGCCAACTCAACGGTCTCAGCGTGCAAGATCTGCGTTTAGAAAAGAACCAATATTAAAGCGTATTGGAAAGGCGAGCTACCTGCGATCTCTCAAAAGCTGGTCTACAACCTTCTGTACAGAGGGGTCGGCTTGTTCCCAAGAACGTCGTCGATCTCGGCCATTACATCGTCATTTAGCCTGGGCACGAGGTCCAATGCTTTGACTGACTTGTATACCTGTTCAACCTTCGAGGCGCCAGTAATTGCTGAGCTGACTCGAGGATTCTTGAGGACCCACGCCAACGCTAGTGTTGCTTGATCAACCCCAAGCTTGTCAGCAACGGGCTTCAACTGCCTCACCTGGACCAGTGTCTTCTTCCATTCTTCGTTTCCATAGCTTTCCCTTTGGCTGGTGGTGTAGCCTTCTGAAGCTTTGGCAATCCTGCTGTCTTCCGGAATGCCATCATTGTACTTGCCACTGAGGATCCCAGTCTTGAGGGGACTGAATATGGTCAAACCCAGGCCATAGTTTTCGTATAAGAGAGAAAACTCTCTTTCCACCTTGTCTCGAGCTAGCATATTGTATTGTGGCTGCTCCATTACAGGTCCGATGAGGTTCAGCCTCTCTGCACAAGCCCAGGCCATGGCAATCTCCTCACTGTTCCATTCAGAGGTACCCCAGTAAAATGCTTTGCCAGTGTTGATGAGATAGTTCATGGCGCGGACAGTCTCTTCGATGGGGGTCTTTCGGTCAGGGCGATGGCAGTAGATCAAGTCGACGTAGTCCAACTGCAGCCTTCTAAGGGACGCTTCCGTGCCTTCGATTATATGCTTTCGAGAGAGTCCTCCATTATTCACTGGATTGTCCCCAAAAGCGCCGCCCCAGTAGATCTTAGTGGATATGACAAGATCGTTTCGTTTCCAGCCGAATTTTTTGATAGCTTTGCCCATGACAATCTCCGACTTGCCTTCGGCATACCCTTCAGCACAGTCGAAGAAGTTAATTCCTGCATCGAAGGCCGCCTTCATACAGTCAAAGGCAATATCTGCTAGGTCAGCATCGAGATCCTAGCCGGACGCTGCTATGCCGTGCGTACCGTCACCAACAGCACCACCGTAAGTCACCCTATATCAATAATGTCAGCCCGGATTGCAACCATACACCCTGGTATATGGCCTACCACCCCCCCAAAGATATTGCTGAAACTTGTAGACCCGATCTTCCCAGCAAACGATACTCCATCTTGGGCAGCTGTTCGACAGAAGGCATCTCAGGTTAAGTCAAGGAGAGACGTCTGCAACGGTCACACGCGAGAACAGAACACAATGACTAGCCAGAAGCAGGGAGGGTGCGAGGTCCGAGAGAAAAAGGAGAATGCTGGGGACGATATATGAATGCTTTCAGGCACCTCGTGCATTTAGCCGGTGGCACGGAGAATCTCCGCCTCGAATGGATGTCTCGAGGTGCTCAAGATAGACTAGTAACAACATTGTGAGTCACAAAAGCTAAACTCTGTAGAAGAGCTGCATGCAGATCCCATCTCTCTAACAACGAATGATTTGATACATGATCGCGGCGTCAAGGTGGACTGCTTCAGCGAATACAAAAAACGCCAGCTAACCTCCACGAGAGCTGAATGGGCAGGTAAGGACACAACTAAAGAGAGAAAAGATTCGGGATGCAAAGTTGCCACAAGTAGCTGATTGTATTCGGACGTCTCTGGTGTCTCTACAACCGTGTGTAGCCCTCGACGATGAAGAATGTCGTCGCTTGTTCAAGTGCCGCACCTTGAACGAAGAAAAAGCTGGCTAGCCTGATCTGCACTAGCGTGGTGAATCTTGGCGTACTACGGTTTTTCCCACACTGATTCCTCGATGTCGATTTGGGTGCACCACGTCGCAGGACTCATCGACAACAACATCAGCCAGACACCTACACAGATCTTCAAGACGCCATGGCTGAACAACTCATTCAACGTGGTACTCTTGAGGGCCACAGCGGCTGGGTCACCTCCCTCGCAACCAGCTTGGAGAAGTCAGTATACCGCCATGTAGAGATGGGCGCAACTTTTCGCTAACCGCTGTCCCAGCCCTAACATGCTGCTGTCTGCCTCGAGAGACAAGTCGCTCATCATCTGGAACTTGACCCGCGACGAATCTGCCTACGGGTACCCCAAGCGATCCCTCCACGGCCACTCCCACATCGTCTCTGACTGTGTCATCTCCTCCGACGGTGCATACGCTCTGTCCTCGTCCTGGGACAAGACTCTGCGCCTCTGGGAGCTGTCCACCGGCAACACCACCCGTACTTTCGTCGGCCACACCAACGATGTTCTCTCAGTCTCCTTCTCCGCCGACAACAGACAGATAGTGTCTGGATCCCGAGACCGAACGATCAAGCTCTGGAACACTTTGGGCGACTGCAAATTCACCATCACTGACAAGGGCCACACCGACTGGGTTTCCTGCGTTCGCTTCTCACCCAACCCTCAGAACCCCGTCATCGTGAGCGCTGGTTGGGACAAGCTGGTCAAGGTAAGAAGATCTGAAAGTCCACATTCCGACAGCCCTGCCCAAGATGCTACGCACATACAAAATATTTGCTACTTCAGAGCCATTTTCACATGGCTATGAGAAAACTATTCACCGGCGGACTGAGGCAAAAGGGTTGTTTCATGATGAGCGTCGATTTCAAATCGCAAAGCTTATGCTATCAAAAAAAATGGTGTTGCACTTTCAATGCTGACAGGCTGCTTTGTTGTAGGTTTGGGAACTCGCATCTTGCCGCATCCAGACCGACCACATCGGCCACACCGGCTACATCAACACCGTCACCATCTCCCCCGATGGATCCCTGTGCGCCTCAGGCGGCAAGGACGGTACCACCATGCTCTGGGACTTGAACGAGTCCAAGCACCTCTACTCTCTCCAGGCCGGCGATGAGATCCACGCTCTTGTCTTCTCCCCCAACCGATACTGGCTCTGTGCTGCCACCACCTCCTCCATCACCATCTTCGACCTTGAGAAGAAGAACAAGGTTGACGAACTCAAGCCCGACTTCGTCGAGAAGGGCAAGAAGTCTCAAGAGCCATACTGCGTCAGCTTGGCCTGGTCCGCTGACGGCCAGACCTTGTTCTCCGGATACACTGACAACAAGATTCGCGCCTGGGGTGTCATGTCTCGCGCATAGATGAGGTGCCGATGCAACTGCAACTGGGGCTGATTTGTTGTTGACGACCTGACCTGACCTGACTAAGGGCTAGTGAAGAAACCTGGAATGGGGGGTGGGGGCTATGCCTATGGTGCAGAACTCAAGGATGTGAAGAGAGAGACGAGGCAAGGAGAAAAAAAGAGGACCATACTCGCATGGCAAAAGTTCGGAGGGTTGCGTAAGGGGTGCCATCTTGCAACCTTTTGTGTAACTAAAGCCGTTTGCATCATTCAACAGGGCCGGAGCCGGCGCTTTTCGTTGGTGGGCATGCTATGCTCTGTGCTAGAAAGATGGCGCACGTGAAGTGAAATGATCAAGTCAACGTTCAATCACATAATAGTTCCCAAGGTCAAACTTGAGTGCTACATATCTACGTAACTAGATGCTAACCCGGGCATCATCACATCACGTTTTAGCTAGTAGCATCCGTGACCATGTCTCTGGCTCGCGTCCTCTCAGCTGGCTTGAGTTTGTCCGCGAAGTCGCCGCCAGAAGCTATAGATTCCTCCCACTCCTCCTCGTCCATGTTCATAATCATGCAGATCTGACTGCACCGAAGGAACGCCTCGCGGAAACTGTATTTCTGACCCTTGACCACGACCTTGACAATCCCGTTGATGTCGTGTTCCAGTCTCGCGGCGCCGGATTCGTTGATGCGCCCGTGATACGTCCACAGCCTCTTCTCGATCATCTTGCTCAGGTACGTCACCACGACGGTGAGGAGCTGATCGAAAGTGCGCTCCGTCATGATCCGTCCGATGGGCTTCGTCAGGGCGTCCCAGCCGAGTTGGAAGCGCATGCGAACCTCGTCTGAGAATCCGTCCGATTCGCCGTCGCCATCCATTTCCTCCGCAAGTTCCTGCAGTTGCTCTCTGGTAAGCTGGTAGTCGGTGTCGCGGAATGCGTCTAGCAAAATGGGTCGAAGACGGGGTTTCATGACGTTGTGGAAGACGACGTTGATGCCGTCCGAGATCAGCTCGCTGGTCTTCTCCGAGAAGCTGGTAGAAAGAGTCGACAGTGTACTGGCCACGAACTCGGCTTCGCCAGGTTCTGGAAATAGCTCTGCCAGAGCGCGATGGGCAGAGTCGGGAGGAGGATTGAGCCGTGCTCCCACAATCTGTTCAACATAGTCCTTTGCCACATCGAGATTGTTGATGAGGACCAGGAAAGAGACAATGGTCCCTTCAGGTGGTAGTTGCCCTTGCACTGAAGCTTTGGGGTAGCTTTCGTCGCGCATCTTGCGCTGTTCCATGCCAACAAAGTCTGATCCGAGAACGCGGCCGAGAGTGGGAATGACATTAGCCACGACGCTTCTCTGTGAAGTTGCCAACGATTGTTGGAGCACTTTGTTGGCGATGTACATTATATCCTCGATCGCCGACGTGACATGTGGGGGGTTTGATATCAGTGGTTTGTGTGGATTTAGAGACAGACCGGGCGGCTGTTCGTCGAGTTGGAATGCTTTTTCAACGGAGCGGCGGAAAAAGAACATGGTCATCGTGTTGAAGGGTGCTATAAGTCGGTCTTGGACCTTCTTCATCAAGCTGGAATTGAGGAGGAATGCTGGCATATGTACCATACCCGGCGTTGTGACAGGGCCCGAACTTTTCTCGGAAACAAACTTTGTGTAGAGAGACCATTTCCCCAGCATCAGCGTCATTTCATTGAGGAGGGCATCGACTTGCTTCATATCGACGGACTCGTCCTCGCTCCCTCGACCGGGCGCAGGAGAGCCCGCTCGTGGTGTGGCGGTTGAACCTCGTTGCGGAGGCATGAAGCTTTGAACCAGGAACGTGAACGCATACGACTTGATATCGGTCAGTTGACGATCGATTCGTCTTTCGTCGGCCCATGTGTCCAAGATGATGCCGCCCTGCAAATCAGCCTCGACTTGCAGTCGCTCAATGACGCGGACCATCTTCCCCTGACCGTAGTGTCGCTCAACTAGGCCCCCATGGCCATCGATGATCTGTGCGATGTGCTCGAAGAGTCTCGTGAGAGCATTGGCATAGAAGAAGCCGTCTTTGCTTTGGCTCCCTCCCGTGCCTGCATTGAGGTTGGTTCGGGCCCGAGACGCAACGCCCTGGCAGACATAGCGACCGTAAACGTCTAGACCCACGTCTGATCGATTGATGAGTGGAAACAGTTTGAAGAATCGAGTGATTCTTGCACCGTCGCTGTCCTTGACGGCTTTTTCGAATTCCTTCAGAAACAGAATGCATAGAGACTCTGAAGCAGCCTCAAGTGTCACAGCTGGCGCATCTGGAACCTCGGCGGTGGGAACAATCCTGGCAGCGAATGGGCTGTTGAGCACGTCACTCGGTATCTTGGATGCTCTGCTCAGATAGCTAGCTGCTGTCTCCCAGTCCTGTGCGGCGCCCATAGATCCAGAGACCCCGAGGACACAGGCTTTCAATTCTCTCACCTGCTCGACAACCGTCAGAGTCGCCTGCACCCTCTCCTGTTCCAGATCAAGCTGCTTCACAGAGTTCGAAATATGCTTTGCATTTGAAGCCGCGTCTGCCAGAATCCCACTGGTGATTGCCCGAGCTTTGGAGGCTTGAGAGGTGGCATTTGCGCGGAACAGATCAAGGCGACCGAGTTCTCGCTGCAAGTCCTTTTGCGCAGCGACCAACGCATCAAGCTGGACAGTCACACGCGCTTCCTTGCTGTGTAGATGGGCAAGGGCTTCCTTGATCTCCGAGACCGACTTTGCATTGTAGATGTCGATCGGTTCAGTCTCGGGTTCGTGAACGGCGACGTGGCCATTTGTGGTCATGGCTGTGGACGCACTTGATGCCTAACACGAGCCAGGATATTCGCCCAGATGAGAGATGTGAGGGACACGTTGCTGGGTCCAACACGAACATGTGCACTCGTACAGCATGGAGGGCTACAACGTGTCCTGAAGCCGGCGAAGAAAAGCATAAAGAGTATCAATGCCTGAGTCGACAAATTGGCTCGCGGGGAAGAATCTTGATTCATGCGAGTCGCTAAGAAAATAAAACATACTGAACCGGGCATCTTGGGCATCGTCATATCTACAGTAGATTCGATTTCTTTCTTCTTCGGTACCAATTCTAAAAAGTTGAACGTTTCTACCGCGTCTCTCAAGCGCTGTTCTGTCTACACAAACGCAGTCTACTTGCTGGTGTCGCGCATACTCTTGTGTTCTGACGTCGCATCACTTCACTCTCCCGACATCCCTCGAAACCTCCAGTCTCGCTCGGCCCGTCGCAATCATTGGTCGCCGCCGTCGAAATCGTGCCTCAAAGCCGCTCTATGGGCGTCCCTTCAAGATGGGCAATGAGTCGTCTACTCCGGTAGACGAGTCGACACGTCCGACGACCCTCTATGCGCGCAACATTGAAGCAGTCGCCAGATACATCAAGGAGAGGAATGTCAAGAACATTGTGGTCATGACTGGGGCCGGCATCAGCACAAGCGCAGGCATCCCAGACTTTCGTTCTCCTGACACCGGCCTGTACTCTAACCTCGCCCGTCTCAATCTTCCCTACGCCGAGGCCGTCTTTGATATCTCCTACTTCCGTACCAACCCATACCCATTCTATACCCTCGCCCACGAACTGTATCCAGGAAAGTACCGGCCAACCGTCACGCACTCCTTCATCAGCCTGTTACACAAGAAAGGCAAACTGCTCAAGCTATTCACACAAAACATAGACTGTCTGGAGCGGGAAGCCGGAGTTCCGGGAGATATGATCGTGGAGGCTCATGGTTCCTTTGCAACGCAGAGATGCATTGAGTGCCGTACAGAATACCCAGATGATCTGATGAGAGAGGTGGTCGGCAGGAAAGAGGTGCCGCACTGTGTGAACAAGTCGTGTGGTGGTCTCGTAAAGCCCGACATCGTTTTCTTCGGCGAGCAGCTGCCCGAGGCCTTTTTCCGCAACCGCAGTCTCCCAGCAAAGGCTGATCTGGCCATCATTATGGGCACAAGTCTCACGGTTCAGCCGTTTGCCAGCCTACCAGCGTTCGTCGGCGAAACCACTCCCCGAGTGCTCATCAATCTAGAGAAAGTAGGCGGGCTTGGTTCGCGCCCGGATGATGTGCTGCTCCTCGGCGACTGCGATGCAGGGGTCAGGAGATTTGCAGATGCCCTTGGCTGGCGGGAGGAGCTTGAGGAACTGTGGGAAACGACGAATCCATCGAGAGACCGACAAGTGCCGCAGGAGCCAAAGAGTCGTCAAGAAGCATTGGACGACGAGATTGAGAAGTTGACCAAGGACATTGATGCATCGTTGAAATTGACAGGTGAGGCAAACGACCGGATGAGGGCTGACCTAGGGAAGAACAACTCGTCCCATACGAGTACGGTGCCTCAGCTGTCAAGTGGCAGCGGCAGCGAGGCTGAGTCAAGCTTGTCCAGCGATGAGCCTAATCTTCGGCACGTATTTCCGCATCTACATAGAGACGGGCAGGAGAAGGCGAAGGCAGTTCTGTGATGGATGGGAAGAATGTCTGGGATGAGCCTCGGGTATGACTGAGCTTACGAACAAAACAAAGAACTTGCTCAGCTTCGGAGCCACGTATGATTGATGACCATCTACATATATGAATACGCAGCACCGAGTCTATCTCTCTAATTGGTTCTGCGAGATTTTCGTGATGAGTAATGGCCAGGCGTGTTGAGAGTTCAGCAGCTCAAAAACGCACGACACCGATGAAGCATCTCTCGAACGTCTTGTCAAGTTGACTCTTACCTGTAGTTAGCAGAATCCCAGCGAGGTGCTTAGTGACGGTGATCTCTCGTCTGCTCCTTGTTCTTGGGTCATTGGTGCGGATAGTAGTTGGCTGAATCGACAGCGGGAGTCCGTACTGTAGGTGGTCTGGTAGCCTCGCAGTCTGGGGAGGTTGTTCGGTTGAGAAGCGCCCGGTACGGCTGGACTGGAAAGCCGCGAAACGTGCGAAGACACCTAGGCGGCCATTGACAGAAGATAGACCAGGGGAACCTAGGTCTCTATGGAGTACTAGGACCTAGGCCACTAGGCTAGTCCCCGGTATTGCTGAAATGACCGATGTGGAGGTGGAGGGGGGGGAGGAGGAGGAGGAGGAGGAGGAGGAGGAGGAGGGGGAGGAGGCGAGGGAGAGATTTAACCCACTCCAACCATGGCTGCGCCCACCATCCACCACACCACAGTCTCTGAACTGCGAACAATGAACGCCCATGGCCCCGGATGAGGTTCTTCCAGTCAAGAGCCGGGCTGACCATGCCCATATCCGAGCTCTCTCTTGGACGGCCTTGTGACTGACTCTGCCTCTGCGTGAGAGCAACGTCTCCCTCTTGGCCACTACAAGCATTGTCTGTACCTTGTACCGAGCACAACCCTCATTTTCGTTCCATTATGCGCCATTGAGCCTAGGTAGTCGCCGCAGTCCTTCTCCCTCCTTGCTCCTTGCGCATACAGAAGGCCGGCAGGGTGCTGTTCCTCCTCCCTCGAACCACCACCGCCTTGCTCCTGGGGATTATGTCTACAACGAGAAGGATATGCACGAGGCGAAAGCCCTGAAGAGTCGGCCGGATGAAAGCGCGGGCGGTGCAGCGTCGCGCCCTGCATCCAAGGCCTTTCAGTTTGTGACGGCGCTTCCTTCTTCTGAAGCCGAGCGCAGCCAGAACAAAATCCTCGTTCGCTCTAACGCCTCCAACTTTCACTGGCGCCGAGTGAAGAAAGAGAAGAGGTCTGAATCCCTCTCGCCGGGCCGAGCAGCTCCAGCCAGACGGTGTTCGACGAGCAGCATGTCCAAGAGCCGACGCCGTCCCCTTGCACCTGCGACCCCCAACAAGCATGCCTCTACCTCGCCGGAAAGCGACACGTCTCCGCCCAAGACGGAAGACGAGCGAAGTAAGCATGCGGTCGCAGATTCACCAGCATACAGCGACGTTCTGATACTCCCTGACTCGGCACTGTCAACGCTGCAGGTATCGACACATCACGACCCATTCAGAACGTATCCTTCTGATTTGCCGACCGAGTTCGTCAGCCGTGTTCTTGATCAGGGTACCATGGTCCTACACATTCGCAGAGACGAATGATTGCTAACATGTTCCAGTCAAAAACTTCCTGGGCTTGATGTTCCCACCTGAAGCAGGTCAAACCATCCATCCCCTTGCCAGCACTTGGCTTCAGATGGCTTTTCGCGACCGAGGCCTGTTCCACGCGTCTCTCTTTTGCCAGCTTACTCGGAATCGTATCTTCTATCCGTCGGCGGTCTTTCTAGAGTCACGCGAGACGATGCAGTGCTACACTGAAACCATACGGGGTGTTCATCAGAAATTTCTGGACAGCTCCATGAGCTGCGAGGATGAAAACATCCTATCAGTCCACTCTCTCACATATCATGGCGATCTGAGACGCCACGCTCCTGCGATTGCTCCCTCTCAGGGCCCTCTCACCACTTTGCAACTCCTTCACGTTTATGGCGGCCGTTTAGAGACGGTGCAAGTCCATCTCCAAGGCCTCGCTAAAATGTTGACTTTACGTGGCGGACTAAACAAGCTCAAGTTGCCCGGTTTGGCTCAGACCATCTCCTTGTGAGTGCCCACAAGTCTCTCCTCCTCTCTGTCCGGCATACTCACTGCTCATAGCGGTGATATCGTACTGTCTTGTCAGAATCTCGCCCCTCCCATGTTACCGTATGTGACGATTCATGATGACATTGTCAGCCTGCTGAATTCGGCATCACGAAAGACTCATCCCCTGGTCGGTCTAGGGAGGGGTTTCCGTGTGTTGCCCGAAATTCTGGGGCATGCGCATGAAGATGTTTCCAAACTCTTAGTAGTCCTGAAGTGGATAATACAATACACCTTTGCGGTGGACGATCATGTGCATGCACGTCCTGAGAGCCAAATACAACGCGTCCTGATGGATGAACGAAATTTTGTTCAACATAACCTAATGCAGCTCATGCCCGATGCACTCCCACACGGCGAAGAGCATCCGCTGTGTCGCCTAGCGCTCCTGGGGACTGTCGTCTATAGCTTGCTCGTGGTGTTTCCATTGCCCGCAGTCGCAGCTCCCTTTGGCCGGTTGTCTTCAGATATCATCAAACAGTTGTGCTTACCCGATGTGCAGGCTTGCTGGAACGAAGCGGCGGATCTGATGCTGTGGGTTACCGTCATGGGAGCAGTCGCCAGTATCGGTACTTCCGATCGACCGTGGTATCTGGCGACGCTCGATCGGTTAACCAGAGAGCTAGACATCAACTCCTGGCACAGTATGAAGGAAAATCTGAAGCTTTTCTTGTGGTTCGAATATACGAACGACTCCGATGGAATGAAGCTGTGGAGAGATATCGAGGAATCGAGTGTTTCCAGAGTCTCCAGAGACACTACGGAGGTAGAGTTTGTCAAGGAATGAAGCATTCCATTGCACTGGAACAGAGCTGCCAGACCCCATCTTCTAGTGCGACTGGCGACGAGGGCCACCTTTCTCGGACTGGGAACATATATCTACCTGTACTTTTGACCTCTAAGGAGCATTCTGGCACCTGAAAATGGCCTCGAACAGGAATTCGATCAACGAGTCTGACATCGAATATAGCAGATGCCAGTAAGGGAGCGCACATCGCCGGAGATGCGCCACAGAGACGCATAGAAACCTCTTCGAGCTCTCAGTCGTCGAAATAAGGGATATCTACCCTGTGTTGGTGATCCTCCACGAAGAAGCCGGGGGCGGAAACCACAGCAATTCCGACCTGCCGGGAGACGATATCTTGTCTATATCGTGCTTACATTTAATACAAGGAGGAGAGATGAGACCTGGGGGTCTCCAGGAGGATGCCCAATCAGCTTCGTCGTGTTGACCGATCATGCATCGCCCTAAATCTCACCTCAATGATAGGACTGAACAAAATATCAAATCTTGTACCAATAATCACCTCGGTCTTTCTACATCCTGTAGGCGTAGAACTAAGCGGCCCCAGATCAGCTTCCGTAAGCCTCTTCTGGTGGATTTGTCATTCGCATTCGTGATTTCTTTCAAGATGACGCCGACTTTGATTACTCCTATGTACATATGAATACTCTCGCCTGGTTTGTAGCCCTCGTCTCTTCAATACTGACAATTTTCCACTTATCTCACTGCTACCTACCTTTCTCAAAGTCTGCCCACAGTTCTCCCATCATGCCGACCGCAACCGCCAAAGTTTCGGGCAAAGTGATCGCCTCGGCCGACACATATGAGACGGTCGAGGGAAATGTCTACTTCCCACCAAGCGCCATCGACAAGTCACTCTTCAGTGACTCGGATACCCACTCTGTGTGTCCCTGGAAGGGAACCGCCAGCTACTACGATCTCACCGTGGACGGCAAAACCTTGAAGGACGCCGCGTGGTATTATCCAGATCCCAAGGACAAGGCGAAGAATATCAAGGACCACGTTGCCTTTTGTGAGTACACATGTTCCCTCTCTGATCGGGAAAGTTCTCATGGGATTGCCACTAGATAAATCAAAAGTTGATATCTCGGTCGCCTGATCAGTGACTGATTGCCTTGGGAGACGAAGAGGGAGGTGACCTACGAGCAACGTTTCTTGAGGGAACTATCACGATCCATCTGTCTCTTGTCAATCATTGTTGTCTAGTATATTCATGTCCGCGACAGCCAAGTCAACGTGTGCACTGTGCTGATCGCTGGTCACTGATCACATTGATCTCGATGGACTCTTCATCTACAGGAGGGAGCAGCAAGATCCCGCCGTTCGCATGGAGATCAATGTACTGGTATATGTCTTCCTAAACCGAGACCTCTTTTATATTCGTTCTCTTGTTACACTGAGAACGTGGTGCTGAGGCTTCCTCACGTTTCTTTCATCAACCGTTTTTGACGTACTTGCTCTACAGGTTGAGGTATGAGCTGATAACCGGTGAGAATACTTTTCAATATGTTTCGCTACAAGGACATCGTTCGCTGGTTTCTGATCCTGCTACAATTTGGTATGGGATGGTTGATTCGGTCCTGTCAGCATTGCTGCAGAGGAAGAGAAACCATGTTTCGACACCATACTTGTCCTCGACGCGTTGTTTATGATATACGTGCGTCTGGACAGACTCCAGGAATGTGAATCAACACATATCATCGGGATTCATTGTCCCTGACAAACGACATACCTCATTGGATCTTGAGATTTCTCCTAAGCATGCGTCAAATATCACTCGACCGCTGTACAGACTCTCGCAACTAACCCATGTCTGATAGCGAAGATGGGCTCCGCTGGGATGGCTACATCTGCTTCCCAGAATACACGATAAGTGAGATGTACTTTGCAAGCAGCTCAGGAGCGAGGGAGGTCTGGTGTTCGCAGGGAGTCTTGGAATGATGGATGATAACATTGATACTGCGATTAGGTACGATTTGCATGATATGGTCGTTAAGATTCGCCGTACTCGGATTGTAGATAAGATAAGGAGGCTCGGGTCTCGTGACCAGGATATAACAGCCGGGAGGACAATGCGGACGAATTTGAGATGGAAAGAAAAGCTCCAGAGATGACGTCGACTGGAAAGGCCACATGAAGATCACAGGTAAGTCGTATCAAAAACGCAGAGCGAATATTCGCTTTTCCGCCTCGGAAACATTTTTCCAGGTGGGATCCGGCCAGTAATAGGTCGATCTTCGACCTGATTCCAGAACTTCAACGTCGGGCTTCTCGGCATCGAAAGACTTCAAATCTCGATCTCCAACTGGAGGATCAACGCTGTCCAGACACTTTGGCACCGCCACACAAGTTGTGTCGGCGGCGAACAGGTCTTTTTCCTCATGATGATTTTGCGTCACCCTAATCGCGACACGTCTTGGATTGATCAGGTCTACAAGGGGGATGGATTCACGAGGCCGTGTTGCCCACGCGTGCGACCGATGTCGTCGAATGCGCACAAAATGTTCCGGGGGATTGAGATGCGCCAAGTGTGAGATCGACGGAGTCGAATGCGTCTACAGTGACAGGAAACGTGAGAAGGCCAGGAAAGAACTCATCGAGAGCAAGAGTAGCGTGCTTGACCTCCAGGCCAAAAATGAAAGATTGGCGAGCCTGCTGTCTGGCCTCATTGCTGAGACCAAGATCGATTCGGATGCCCGGACACAGGCTGTGCAATTCATGGAGGTAATACAATCCGACCCTGGCTATTTTTCTGGTCACGGCTGTGTTAACGTTTATTCATGTAGGATCTAGAGCATGAAGATATTCTACCGAATTCTGCGTCGAACTCGGGATCTACAAGCATGCCTCGAGACACCGCTGGGCACAATAGTCCCGTAAGAGGCGACAAAGACCCTGAAAAGCCTCAAGACCAACCGGTTCATACTGGCGATTTGGAACAGCGGCCATTCTCATCATTCAATTTGGTCGGTCCATCGCGCCTGTCCTACTTGTCTCGGTTGATTTTGACCGACAACGAACCGGCTCCGCATTCTTACCCGGCTTCGTCATGGACGCAAGCAACCAACGACGATAATCTAGTACAACATCTGATTACCCTATATTTCTGCTGGGAATACCCAGTCTTTGCGAGTTTGTCCAAGGAGCACTTCCTCCTCGACTTTCACAATGGAAACCAGAGATTTTGTTCGCCGTTACTTGTGAACGCGATCCTCGCTCTGGGCGCTCGCTATAGTGATCTCCCAGAGGCACGCAAATTTCAAGATGTCCCGTCGTCAGCTGGCGACCATTTCTACGAAGAGGCGCAACGGCTGCTAGGCTACGAAGATGTCCCCACCTTGACAAAGATCCAAGCACTTGGTCTGATGTCGCTGAGACAGGCGAGCTGCGGGAATGACATGAGCGGTTGGCACCTCTCTCGAATTGCCATGAGGACGGCGCTTGATCTCGGATTGCACCTGGCAGATTCGCAAGACCGGCGAGCAGACCGATTGCTGTACTCGAATCCAGAACGCCAAGTCAGTGCCGCCACCTTCTGGGGATGTTATACTCTAGAACAGTACGTATGAGCCTTCTTCAGGTACGTTCCGTGTATCACTTGCTGATATGCTTTCCCTTTAGGGCCTGGTCACTCTGTGTGGGACGAGAGCCTCAAGTAACGCCCGAGGAGGTATTGGTTCACAAACCGATCAAGATCGACGAAATTGAACACGAACATTGGAGGCCGTATTCAGACCAAGGCGTCGACCCCGATCCCACCCTTCACCAGCCGAGCAATATTAGGTCGGTGTACAAGGTGTTCGCCGAGCTTGCACAGCTCGTGCATAAGACGAACCTGTGCTTGCAGTCGGAAGACACACAAGAAATCACGCTCTCAGTTCGGGCCCTGTACACAGAGCATCTCCAATTCTACAGCTCACTACCAGATGCGCTCCGGCTCGGCAGAAACTCGACACCACCTGTTTTGTTTGCGCAGTAAGTAACGACTTGAGTGTTTCCCGATTTGCACTACACTCATTGTGTATGTTCGTGTGTATGTGCTATATCTATAGTTAATGTGTACTGACAAAATCTGGTTCTTCGTTGCAGTATCTTCTACCATTTCGCCGTTTTACTCCTCTTCAGACCATTCTTCAACACCGGCATATTCGACACTGTCCCGGTTACACGTCAGATCTGCGTAGAAGCCACCGAGAACATTCTCTCTCTCCTCAAGGCCTACCGGAACTTGTACACCCTCCGCCGGACGCCGGCGTTCATACCGTACATTATCATGTCTGCCGAGCTCGCGCGCATGGCGGACCACAAGACACGAACCGAGGGTCGCGAAGTCTACAGAACACCAAGCATACGGTACCTGAGGGAACTGGCCCTGGCACATCCATTTGCCGTCCGCGCGATCTTGATTTGCAAGTTTTTTCTGGACGGCTGGAAGCTCGAGTTGGCCCCCGAGGACGACTGCGACGTCCCCTATGCCTTGGCCAAGAACGAAGACGGCATGGCCTTGTCCCATTCTGTCACGTTCTTCAGACCGGACGAAGACCTGGAACGGCATCATACGGGACTGGCTAGCTCGTCGCCACTCAGCCACCAGCCCGCGTCGAGACTGCGCTTCGCACCGTTTCCGCAACAGGGCGCCCATCTAGGCAGTATGGGTCTGGGACCCTGATATTATGAGATGGGTCTTCTGTCCGTGCCAGTACATGCTTGCCTGGATGGTTGATTGATTGAGTGCGAGCCTCATGCGTGATGGTGGAAAAAGAGGGAGACGGAAGATTACAAGTGTACAAAATAATATGGTGGACTGGCTGTATGTAGTGGTCATCACTGAGTTAATAATATCCTCCTCAAACACGCAATATCTTTCAACGCTAGACTTGGTTCTCTCTTGCGCCCATTGAAGCGTGGATGTTAAACGCCTGTCCCGATTGCCAAATTTCCATGCCCATCATGGTGCTACATAACCTAGATACTCTTATGAGACTCACCGGTCCAAGTCCGGCGTGATATATACCAAGTATGATTTCTGGCCAGGAGTTTAGTAAATGTACAACAGTCGTCATCCGCTATTTTTTCATTTGACAAGTAATACGACAACAACAAGGATCGCATCAACAACGACACTCACACAAGTACAAGGAACGAATATAAGCGATACATGGGTGGTGGTGCCGCCCGCTCGATGTGGACTTCATAAGTCAAATCAAAGAAATTCTAAAAGGTAAACTGCATCAATCCCGGATTCAACACCAAAGGAAGAAGAAAATGAAAAGCCACAACCAGCGCCAGTGGCCAGATGGCGGTGAACCCAGTGATCAGCCAGTCGTGAGGCACGAGACGCCCCAGAGGCCCCACGCCGGCGAGGACGATCATGGTCGTGATGGTGACGAGGCAGAAGGTGAATGTGAATTTGAACCGGCGCAGAATGACGGGAACTTCGGCGAAGAACGAGGTCCGCGTCGCTTCTTTGGCTGTCGCGCCCCAGGTCATGTCGACGGAGAACATGTGCGATGCGATGGCCTGCGACACGTGCAGGGAAATGCCGCCGAGGAAGATGGTCAGGAGAGGGAGCCATTTGAGGTTTTCGAAAAGGGACCCGAGAAGCGAGCGACCCGAAACGCGCTGTGTGAAGATCAGAATATTAATGTTTTGAATTTCAAGTGACCTTTGAGAATGTACGGGGGGAATCTTTAGTCTTTCAAACCACCACGTCCGTCCACGGAGATAGAAAGGTATCTTCCATTGTCTTCAAAATGGACCGGCTAGGGCAGTGATTGAGTTGCATTGCTTTGATTGGATTTACTCGAGACGAGACGGGACTTGAGCTTGAAAAAGACTTACGTAGCGCAACACCGCAAGTGATATTGTGCCGAGAGCCTGGAACACCACCACGATGGAAAAATAGATCTTGAATGAGTCGACGTAGTAGTGGTCGAGGTAGCCGTTGAACCAGCCGATGAGAAAGTAGTTCATGGCGGTGAGGATCCTAGTCGAGTCGTAACGGAGGACGACGAGGACAAAAGTCAGCGAGCTCCTCAAACTTGTGTGTCGTGGCATCGAGCATGGTTTGGCGGGTGTCGGACTTTTAAGCAGGTCTTTATAAACATGGAGGATTCTCTAACTTACCAAGCTGATGCAATGGCGTAGTACGTGCCGATGTATGACATGATGGTGATCTTGGCCATCAGTGACATGCTTGAGAACCTTTTAGTCCACGAGAGGAAGAAAAGGAGTCAGTACGGCGATCACTGGTATGCGGTATCTGGTAAAGCGGAGACCGGAGGATCGTAGCAGGAAGGAGGTAAAACACCAAACTTACATGAACCTGCGAAACAGGGGTGTCACGGGTCCTCTAGTGGGCCAATATCGCAACGGGTTGAAGATGAGTTCAGAGCAGCCTATGTTGTCCACATAGCAAGGATCATGATCAGCATCAGCATTGGTTCTAGGGACGAGCATGATGCTCATGTTCATGCTCATGTCATACATACCGTAGGCGTATTTTTCCCACCGTGCTAACTCATCGTATACTGTCAAGGATACACCTTCTTGGAAACCATCGGGACCAAAGTACGTGCTGAAACGAAGATCGTACCCCTTGGATTGCAGTCGGAGTGCCATATCGAAATCTTCCGACACTGTCGTCTCGGCCCAATACTTTTCCACTCCGTCATCCTCATACGCAATGTCTTGGATAGCAGACCATCGGAGGATGGCATTGTGACCGACGAAAGGGGCGATGTCGCCGTTCGCTACCGCAAACTGAATCGCCGTGTAGACAAGATTGGTGAAGAACGTTATACCCTTTTCGAAGAAGCTAGAAGTCACGTTCATGACTCCCGAGCTGTATTGGATAATGGCCACTTGCGGCGACGCTTCCATCTCACTCACCATGTCAAGAAAGCAGTCGGCTGGCACGCGGGTATCTGAATCGACTATCAAGATATAGTCGCCTATGCGGACGTCGCCTTGGGCCCATGTTCGGCCCTGATCTTCTTTCAGGAGCTGGTCGAGCACTTCTTGATAGGCCTTGTCTTCGTCTTGCTGTGACCGCTTTTCGTGGCGGGGAATCCTGGCTAGACCGTCTTCAATACGAGCAGAGACGTTCATGGAATAGTTCATGTTGGACGCCTTTTTGAACTTTCCAGGTCGGATGAAGGGCTTTTCTCCGTCTTTGAAGTTCGGGCCTGGATTGTGCTTGGGACGGGCAACCCAGCCAATGTTGTGTTCCTCGTAGTATTCTTCACGTTCTTTAACTTGATCTGGACTGAGAAGTTGCATCCCGTCATCATTGACAAATATGTTGACGCTACCTCCTTGCATTTCGTACGTGGAGATGGCTTCACGGATGGACACCATCGTCGGGTCGATGACACTCCACAGCCTTACTTCAGAAGTCAGCTGCTGCTTCCGGGGCTAATGGTTAGTAGAGGAACATGCTCACCCTTCCTTATACACGGGACATTGTACAGTCACATGAGGCAAAGACTCAGTCTCGATGCGCTTCGAACGAAGCCCTGAGAATGACCGGGAGTTGGAGTCCATTTGATTTACTGGTCCGATGATTTGTGAGATTCCATTGACCAGCGTCTGGAAAAAGAACCATCCTAGCCAGATCTGGGGTAATATGACAATAGCCAGGACAAGGCGAAGGTAGCTGTGATCGATTTTGACCTCAACCACCACCTTGCGCCAACCAAGGCCGATGGTGAGGACGACCAAGATTCCCACGAAACACATGAGGATAGATTGATATAGCAATGTTCTCCTGGGCTTGTCGTCGTAGCGCCGCCCCTCTTCCTCGGAACTCGCGTCCACATTCTCTGCGACGTTAATTGAAGGTGTCCTATTAGGTGATGCACCTTTGAAAATAGTGTTATCGTCTTTCCAGAGCAGGGATACCAGGTGCTGCTCGATTTGCTCAGCTCGGCTGATGATCTGTTCAGGGTCGTCATGCCAGACGACCAAAAGAGCCGGGTCTCGAATGAAGGCCGCAAAATGATGCTTCTTACAGTTCGACAGGAGATTCATGTTGGGGAGGACCTGAATTCGTAGGCCGTCGAGGTATGGGATGTAGGGTAGTTGCGATATTTGTAGAAACGATTGGACAACGTCTGTGCGGACGGTCATGGCGACCTACTGTGGTCAGTATGATTGCGGTCGAAATACGCTATACACACTTTGACATTCAGGCAACTAATTTGCTCGAATAGCCCATTCCGAGCGAACAACAGCTCGGAAGGCTGGCAAATGAAGTCGTTTTTGGCTCTTTTGAGGACTACACCTTCTTCGGTATCATTGTTTGACCACAGCTTTTCCTTTTGTCGCTGACGAAGAAATTTGATCATGATGTCGCATTTGAAGGCACCAGCTGTGCCTAGAGGTGCGCTAGAATCGGCCTGGGAAGCCATCGACATGCGCGAAGGTGACCGTAGAGCAAAAGATGGCTCCCAAGTAGAGTCAAATCTGTCGTTGGAATATACCGACTCAGGCGTGCGCGGCACAGGGTTCATCTCCATAATGAGGCGTGAGTAGTCCGACGAATCTCGAGTAGTTGAGAAGCAGAAAAGCGATGGCCTTGATTATAAGAGAGTCGTCGGGTTCTGGTTCTCGTGAGAGTCGAACCTTGGAGTAATGGTGTGAAATTAAAGGTGCTAGGTGGGTGAGAGTAAATGGGGGCAGGAAAACATTGCAATGATGAGGTGAGTATGAGGATCTAACAGGAACACAGTATTGAGAGAGAAAAGCAGCTGCAAATCGACATATGCTTCCCTCTCCATAATGCTTGCTCCAGGGGCTCGCAGACCCAATTCTGGCGTTGATATCCTGACAGGAGTTCGGAGTTTGAGCCTGCCAAAGACAGGTGTCGCATTTGATTTCCCTCACGCGTGATGTGCCGAGGGAGAACGAGGAGATTAACATCGCCTTGAAAGCTCTACCATGAGAGAGAGCTTCGAGTGTCGTAAAGTAACAGCAGAGTCAGGAGACAGCCAGGGCACTGTGGAGTCTCGGTCACCCAGGGAGTGAGATATTGAGTACGAATCCCAGATACGGCCACATTGAGATTTGGTAAACGTATCTGTATAGCAGGCCGCCATGCCTAGCGAGAGTAGTCATGGCAGATTTGAGACAGACCGAATGTGGGAGGTCTGTACTAGCTTCGAGTGACTTTCATTGGTCGGAAGCACCATCTTCGTTGGTCAGATCAGAACCAGGCAACGAGGAGTAAAACAAGTTTTCTATGGAAGCGAGGAACAGGGACCTGCGGACTTGATATGGCCGTATCTGCCCAATTTGCTCTCTTGATTCTGCTGACCGTGCGCCGCGTGGTGACCAGCGCCGCCTGAAATGCGAAAAGGATGTCAAGTCACTGACATAGTCCTTGCTGTTGCAGTTGATCTGGTCGAAATAAGGTAGAGAACAACTTTGGCCCATAGCGACTTTGGGGCCAAAGTTTGTAACTGGATTGTATGCCTCGATCGTGTCCTTTGTTTGTTCCGTCCGGCAATAAGAAATCAGTTGTCGCAAGTGTGCATGCAACCAAATCGATTCATCGAGTCCGACGCCCGGCTCGATACGCAGCTAGGAGATTAGCGGCGACAGGCATCTTTGGATAGTAGACAAGGATCATGAGCCCATGTTTCAAACCGGGCCTTTTGAAAAACTCCACTTGTCCTAAGCCTGACCCACGAATCGAACTAGTTAGCCAACCATCTTCGAGTACAACTGCGAATCTTCTGAGTCGCGTGTTAGCCAAAGACATTACTTTCTTGATCCGGCCACCACCATGCACCTGGGAAGCTGGCGATACTAGTCAGGAATTGGGGCCAAGTACCGTCACCTCTGACATGTGGATGGTCGCCATGGTAGTTTCAGAAACTGTAGACTCAGTGGGCAACTGACGAAACCCCCCAATCAATATTCGCAAATGGCTTGTCAGAATGTCGAGACTGAGATAGCCTACCTGGAAAACCGTGGGTAGGTTAGTCACCAACGGCGAAGAAATATTGTAAGTTCTCCTTCCAGATGTTCGGTACACAACGCTGACAATCCCGCCCAAGTCTGGGCAGCGGAGTCCATCTTGCAGACTCGCGGGTGGTGAGGGATCAATTGGTGGGTTAACGAGTCTCTAACTAGAACGAGATCCTATACTGACCGGGAATTGAAGTGCGAAACCAGCATCTGAAGCTAAACTATACCTGGTATAGAGCATCACGTGACTACATCCTCTTCGCACGTGATTCTGCGGTCATCGGACTTTCGGGCGAGTTGGGCCTGTCGTGTTGCTGTATATGTCATATACGTTACATGCTGGACGTAAACAATTGGTTATTGAAACTTATAATTCCTGGAGATGGCCGCGACAACCAACGCAGGCGGAACTTTGACCTCGACTACCGCCACTTTGCTACCATTGGCAGAGATATTTTCGTTGACGGCCGGATCCGGCCGTGTCTGCCGATAAGCTCATCTTCATATCAACTTTAACTCCTCGGACACGTTCCTGAACCTCTACAATTCCCCGTATCGACCTTGACTACGATTGCAACTGCCGGAGAGCGTGCCCATTATTCATCATGCCTGCCGTATCCGTGCCGAACGGCAACGCTGCCGCCTCCGACGAGACTGTGGATCTACCCTTGTTCGACATCTCCCAAGAAACCCCGGAGCTTGGTAAAGCCATCGTAGACGCGGCCGCAAAATGGGGGTTCCTTTGGATTGCGGGGTCTCCAAAGTCCCAGAATGGCACTGAGACGACGTCGGCTCGAACATACGACTATGATGAGTCAACGGTCGATCACATTTTCGACGTCTCCCGCCGCTTCTTCACGGAAGCACCCCTCGAAGAGAAGCAAGCGTGTGCCATCAAACACAATCGCGGCTATGTCGGGATGCATGTCGAGAACCTCGACCCCGGTAAGCACGCACGGGGCGATTTCAAACAAGCATTCAACCTTCAGGGACCAAATCTCACCACTGGCGAATGGAACCAGCCAATGCCCGCCACTTTCCAGAGAGAAGATGCCGCACTTCGTGACTTTCATACCAGGTGTCGCAATATGGCAACGCGGCTTCTCAGGCTCATCGCTATGGGCCTCGAAATCTTAGATGTCGACTGGATAGCGCGGACGCATGACAATGCACCGAACACATCTCGATTGCTGTACTACCCTTCCCTCCCCCCAAATACCGACTACAACCCTCAGGCCGATATTGGAGCCGGTGCACATTCCGATTACGGTAGCATCACGCTATTATTCACCAGGCCTGGTCAACCTGGGCTTGAACTGCTGAAACCAAACGGAGAGTGGGCAGCGGTTCCTGTATTTCCTCCCAACTACCATTCCGCGACGTTTCCCCCGGTTGTCGTCAACATTGGAGATTTGTTGAGTTACTGGACCAACGGCCTACTAAAGTCGACCATCCATCGAGTTGTGCTTACTCCACCTACTAAGGGAACGGATGCCGTCAATGGATCCGACACAAATGGACACCAGAGTAACGGTGCAGGAACAGATCGTTATTCGATCGCCATCTTTGTGCAACCTCATGAAGACACAAAGCTAACTCCTATGCCTTCGCCACTAGTCGCTGACAGAGCAGAGAGCTTCCGCAAAGAGGTGATTGGACACGGTGGCGGAGTTGTCGATGCTGACGGCATGAAAACACTGACCTCAGGCGACTACTTGAGTGCCAGATTACAAGCGACTTATGGAAATGTATACCAAAGGGAACAAAAGTAGACACCGGGGAATATTGCCTTCCCGTCATTCTCACTCGCACGAGTTTCGTTTATCATGTACTTATATCTTGGCAAATCTGGGTTGTCCCTGGTTGTGGCCGACCATATGGTCGAGGGAGATATCACAAAATAACGAATTGGTAATTCCATCCACGATTATGACGCACAGCTCCTTTGGATAGAGCATATGCCTGGTCGTTGTCGATTTTGACATTGATCTTGGATCTGCTTCATTTCCTGTCCTTCAATAATAGGCGTGGTGCTCGCGTTGCTTGCCCAGTCCTTCCCAAAATCATCGATGCAATTGACGAACTGATGCACGGTGATTAATGACGGTGGCCAGCGTCACCATTAAATACATCTTAAATGTTTTGAGAACGTCTAGAATCGTAGATATGCCTTCTAAGACAGAAAACGATCCACGGCATCGATCGTCTTCAAGTGGTCCTCGAATAGATGCCAATGCGCGACATTGTCGATGACGGTCAGTTCACTCAAGGGCATCTGAGAAGCGTACTTCTCACAAAGTGCTGGAGGCGAGACCTTATCTTCTCGACCAGTCAAGATCAGCGTCCGACATTTGATCCCGGACATGTCGATGCCGTCGTCTTTGGACGTGTCGGCGAGGGCATGGCAAGCTTTGGCGTATCCTTCGGGGTCTTGAGAAAGGAGGGACAACTTTGCTCCGATAAAGGCCAGCGGGTTGTGCTCCTGTGTATAGGCAGACGTGGCTATGCGAGCTACAGCTTCAGCGACCGCGTGCATGCCTTGACCTCGAACCGTCGAAGCTCTTTGGTGCGTTGTGGTCGCATCTCCCGCGGGAAGCGGAGAAGGAGGAGGGCCCATAAGCACGAGTTCGTCCACAAGTCCTGAATCTTCAGCCGCGAGCTTCATTGCAGAAAGGCATCCCATGGAATGAGCAATCACCGTCAGACCAGAGGTAATCCCTGCATGGGCCGCGATGCCTTTGATGTCGGTTGCAATCGACTCGATGGACACAGACTGGGATGCTTGGATGCGAGAAAGACCATGACCCTCGAAGTCGAACAAATGCAGCCATCTCCGCGGTAGTCTCTCAGCGAGAGTGTTGAAGTACTCATGTGTTCCGCCGAGGCCGTGGACAAAGATGGTAGGTTTTCCAGACGCCGTACCACCCGTCTTGTAGAATAGGCTGGTTGCGCCGACTTTGGTCAGACCTTGGCTCAGAGCTTTATCGTTCTTTGTAGAGATCGTAGCTGGCTGATGGAATGGCTGAGCCGGCCTCTTGTTCCCAACTCGATTCTTCAGTTTTCCTAGGCCTGTCACTGATATTTCTACCTCGTCACCAGGCTGAAGCCATTTCGGCGGATTAAAGCCAAAGCCAACGCCGGCTGGAGTGCCCGTGGCTATCACGTCTCCTGGAAGGAGGGTCTGACCCTGAGAGATGACCGATATCAGGTGAGGGACGCTGAATATGAGGTCCTTAGTCGTTGCCCTTTGTCGTTCTTCACTATTGACAAGCGTCACCACCTCCAGTACGTCTGGTAAGTCTTCCTTTGCCATAGCCACTGGACCCATTGGGCAGAAGGTATCGGCGGATTTGCCCAGGAAGAACTGTTTATGGTCGCGCTGTTTCTCTCTTGCCGTGACATCGTTGATAATAGTGTATCCCCAGAGGTAGTCGAAGGCATTTTCTTCAGGGACTTGAAACGCCCTTTTGCCAATGATGGCTCCGATTTCACCTTCATAGTCTAAGGTGTGAGTGAAGCTAGGATGGAAATAGATGTCTGTACCATGAGCGACAATTGAGGTCGCCCTTTTCGTGAATATCACTGGATGTGTTGGCTGATCGACCTTGTCAGAGCTATCGTATCCCGAGGCATTGAATTCCTTTGCGTGTTCCTGGCTTTCGTCAATGCATTGGCTAGTGACCCTGTTGCGGTTAACAACCTACCGCGTAGTTCTTGCCGACAGCTAGTACGTCGCGCCCGTAGATGGGCGGTAGAAGGTCTACTTCATCGACAGAGAATGATTCGTTTGACTCCACGATATCTGATTTCCGGGCCTCGATCACCTCGTACAGGCTACGGACACGAGTACCAGAAGCGTAGGTCAGCTGTGTCAACCTCCCGGAGTCGGCATCAAAAGAGCCTATCCGCTCAGTGTCGCTGCTTTGAACCTTGAATGCCGCATATCGGAGACCCTGCTGGCCAGATGAGAGACCAGTTCCAGTTGCTGAGTCATTCCGAGTCACCAAAGTGGCCTTGGAAGTGATATCCATTTTGCACTACGCAGTAGTGGTGTTGCTTGGACAGGTTGCACAGAAAAGCTGATGGCGTAAAGTTTTGTTGGTTGACCTTCTCCTGGGGTCCTTGTGGATGCACATGCCTTTAGCATCGACCCCAGCAGTACGCGAGAGCTACTACTGTACTCTCAGGAACGCACACAGACCAAGAAAAGGAATAACTCCCACCCATGCTAATTCCTGGTAATCCAAAGAACACGATAGCCGCAACCTCCACGCTGCGGCGTTCACCGAATTCCACCCTAGTTAGTAAGCCACACACGTATGTCCGCGCTTATCAATAAACCCGGTTTGCATGGGCACAGCTAACGTTCCCTAGACTAACCAGAGAGCTCTCTAATGCCCGGGCTCACGTCTGCACGGGAACCATGGTAGTCTCACTACCCGCTCGACGAACTCTGGATAGAGGAGTGTCATGTTCTGGATACTGTGGGTGAAGTCCAGCTCTGGTAGGTTCTCGAGAAGCTTTCTGGATATCAAGGTACGAGATACACATGCCGGCCTCCCAAACGGTAGGTATGAGGTTTTCTCGGGGTTTGACATTAGATAGTGGAATTCTGCCCTTCCGCTCTTTGATTGTGTACCAGCCTCTACTAATTGCTGGCACAGAGATGGATGACCCGTCTGAGCCAAACAGCCTGTGTTTCCAGCGACATAGGAGGGACATCACTGATCCCTGATGATGCTCTCCAAATGTACACTCGATGACCACAGCATTTGCAGCCCTTTCACTCTCCCTTTGGCCGTCCTGTCAAACCAGCTCCGTCGCTTATTCCTCCTCCTGTCAGAGGCGGCTGCAAGGAAGCGTCCGTGCTTGGAATAGTGTCATTCTGTGTACTGACGCCATGTTGAATACTAACATAGCCGTATTGTGGCTGTCCCTGAAGCTGCTGTGCGTATAGGGATTGTCCTTGAATGGTCTGGGTGGCGGCGGGACTGTAGTTGACACCCAAGTTAGGATTCCCCCAAACCTGGCCTTGCTGGTTGACTCCCATCTGCGCCACCTGCCGCGCTTGATGAGCTTGGTACAGCCTTGGGTCTACCTGACCTGGTTGGCTTCCAGGATGTGCGAATCCTTGTTGAGCTTCATAGCCTCCTCCAGTATTCCCCATCGGTCCGAGGGGTTGTCCTTGCTGGGGGTACTGGCCATACACCGGTCCCATCTCTGGATTTGAGCCAGTCGGGTACCCCTGGTTTACCAAAGGCTGGAAGGGATCGCTCTTAACGGGATAATGCGCCTCTGAGTGTGAATGTGAATGCCAGCCGTCCTTTAAGCCCAGCCTGACTGGTTCCACGCCTACAGAAAACCGGCTCCGTATGGTTTGGTATGGTGTATCCGTTTTCGCTCGCAAACGCAAATCGATGGCCCTCCGATCTCCCTGTGTGACTCGAATATCGCCCAGATACCGTGCAAAGCCAAGATACGCCGTCTGGACCAATGTGAAGTATTTCTGCTGGAGCTCAACTTCTACATCCTTGTCCAGCTCTCCAAGTGTCTTAGCCCCATGGGCATCAAACCCGGCTAGGACGAGGGCAGTCTGGCATGCGTTCCGGATTTGCCGCTCGTTCCACCGGGTATACTTATGTTCGTGGAAATGCCGCTTGGCAAAATCATCAATCGAAGACGCGTCGAACGTGATTTTACGGCCGTGGCGGTTGAACCGTTCGCGAATCAGGTCGAGATTGAGCTTGAAGACATTTCTAGTCTTTAGTTCATCGAGCTCTGGATAATATAGGCCGACGCGGATTCGAGAGGCGATGGCTTCATCGAAATCCCCGATCCGATTCGTGGTGAGGAAGAGGATGCCGGTGTAATACTCGAGAACGCGCAGGAACACTTGATGATTGAGTTAGCCATGGCAGGTCGACGTCTAGTTAAGGGACCATCACTGCACTCACCGGCTACTAAGCCGTTTCTCTTGAAATCAGTCCGTTCTCGAGCAGATAGAAAAACATCAGCCTCGTCCAGAAGCAATATACAGCCCCACCGACTCACCAGCGCGAAGTTCTTCTCCAGCTCCGTCTCGACATCTCGAGCGGTAGTTCCGAGATCACCTTTGGACAGAGTCAGCCTTCGACACTGTCCAAAATTCAAGACATTGGCGACTTGCCACATGTAATCTGGAATAGCGGTTTTTGAAACAGCTCTGCCACGCCCTCTGTCCAGAAGTCAGTGAGACTTCCTCGTGTATTCTTCTATTCTAGACGGGAGATGAACCAGCAGTGGTGGTTTTTCAACCCCGGGAGCCCATGTAGAAGGAGGATCAGTCCCTTGCCTGGAGAGAGTGAGCACTACAGACAGTCGGGTAGGGGAAGCACTGAAATAGCAAGCATACCTTTTCTCCAGATCAAATCCGTCTGTTCATCCCTGATGAATGCGGCTTGCCTGTCGCGAAAGTGTTGTGTTACCAGCGACTTGACCATTTCGCGGTGACCGCCTGGCAGCTCAAGTCGTTCGAAAGCCCTGAGCGTTGAATTTATCGCATCGGTGGTTTCATATCTCAGAAAAGTGAGATCGAGCTGGGCAGCCAATCATTGTCAGCGGTGAGGCTCAGTCCGTATATGAGGTTCTCGAGTCGCCATGCACTCTGGGGTCGCCAGACTGCGTGTGACAGCCTCACCACAACAGAGATAGTTGTGGAGAAACTGTTGGATGAAAGGAAAACTCACCCCATTTTCGACTGCGAAGTACAACGGCAAAGACCCGATATGTCATAATCACGAACTCTTCGTCCGTTGGCCCCTCTTCCGACGCACCCTGGGTCTCTTCCAATGACCGAGGCGCCAGAATCAGGAATGGCGCTCCAAACGCCGTGTCGGGTATCAGGCTTTTGACGAAATACTCGGTGAGCGCTGAGTCGACATAATCGTCCCGCCGCACAGCCTGATGAAGACAACACGCCGACTAACACATCTCATCACCCCGTTCGTCTGGGCCAGTCTGGAGCGCGTCGATTGCTGGGGTACATTCTTGCCTTTGCTCATCTGCTAGCGCTTCGCTGAAGTCAACGACCACTCGGCTATCAATCTCGTCTTTGGTATCCAAGGTCAAATCCATATAATACATGGGCGTAAACTTGGACACGTCTAGAAGCATCTTCCCTCGCTTGATGAGATTTTGTCGCAGCTCCGTATATTTGGTGAGCCGAAGTGGGTAGATGGGCAGAGATTTGATATCCCTAAGTCCACCAAAGGGCGAAATGTTGAATTTGACCGAGACTGGGCCGAAATGCTTACCGTCAAAGTCGATATAGGCACAGAAAATGGTGACTGGGGTTTCGTCCTTGTTTTCCTCTTCGTCGTTTGGCCGCTTTTTCCACCACCTCATCCAGGAGGTCCTCGACCTTATGCCGGGGAATCTGGACTCGAATAACTCGATATGCCTGCTTCTCCTTTTGGCTAATGACCTCGTGTCCTTGCTTGAACAAGTGCCAAAGATCGTGGAAGAGAATCTTGCGACAACTATCACTGCTGATATATGCAAGTTTTGGTTTGATCTCATCATCGATGAAACCTAACAAGCAGGGTAAGTGCAGCAAGGCTGTAATGGAGGTCGATGTCCCCTCTTCCTCGTCAATGTGCTCATCCTTGTCAGGCTCTCCTTTGTCGTGACCATTCAGGACCTCTTCTTCTCCTCGAATAGTGGGTTGGCCCAATGAGGAGCTCATTTGATATTCCTTTGCTTCGATCGTATCACCATTGTTGTCTACTGGACGATCCGACCCTGGAGTAGGAAAGGATTTGTTGTCTGCCCCATTGTGAACTCCAAAACACCTCCCCAAGTTCATGAGGCAGTCCCTTAATTGATTCTCGTAATAAATGAGCTCCCTTGAATGGACGCAGGAACACCATAGAGGCATCGGAGGCAACGTCCCTGGCGACCATATCTGCGAAGAGCAGCACGAAGATGGAGAGGAGCGCTCCTGAATGAATCCTGACTCTCTCAGGAAGGGGCAACTGCCCGCGAGGATCCCCTGTCCTGATCGGTCAGTCCAGTAGACGGCTGCTCGAAGGTTTCGAGGCTGAGGCAGAGGTGTTCATTATGTGGGATGATAATTGACGGATAATTTGCGGTTCTGGCTCACTAATAACGGCTTCGATCGGGCTCATGATGGACATTTCCAACATCTTTTTGGGTTCGAGAAAGATGTCCAAATCCACCCAGGATACCCTTGATGGCTCGCCTTTCGAGAAGGCTGCGGTGCTGATCTGCCTTGCAGACTCTGGTTCTTCAGGGGTAATTGGTTTGGTTGACATCTTGTTGTCCTTTGCCTTTTGCGACTGTTTGTAACGCTTTATCGACTCGTACGATTGTCTCATTTCACGCATGAAGAACATTGAATCCCAGATAAATCCCCAGCTGAAAACCGTGGAGTTGTCGAGCTCCGCATCCAGGTCATCAGCGACCGGATAAATATGATCATCATCATATTCGCTCACTGCTGAAGACCAAACAGCCTATCGACCAAATTGAGCTCTGTCTCTATTGCGATCAACTGTTCACGAAGACTGTGGTGGGCCATGGCTTCACCGTTAGGCAAGCTGCTGCTCAACCTTTCATTGGCCTCTAGGCTCCCTTCTTCGCGGGCAGATTCCTTGTTGTCGTTAGGAGAGTTGGAGGCAGCTTGACCAGGGGTCGAGTCCATGTCACCCTTGGATGTTGGGTCTGAGTTTGGGGTGTGTGTAGGCCCAGGCTGTTCGCCTGTGCCTTCCGCCGGACTCTCCATCGTCTCTCTTACTCGTTGCAGTTTGAAGGTCTCACCGGCAAGGGAGTGAAGGATCTGGCAGTTACGCAGACAATTCACTCATCGCACGGTAGTGACCTCGCCGAGGTCAATCAAGCCGGAAATCCACGATAGTCAAGGTATGAGATGAGTAGAGAGAAGTCGCGTATGGCAGCAGGCCCCCTTCCCCTCTATATGTAAGAAGTCGGAAAGGGTCCCATGGGAGGCTTCAGCGAAACATTACTTGAGCCGCATGTGCTGCGAACCGGTCTGCGAGAAGCATTTCAGGACCCGGCACATTTGGTGTCCAACGGACAGAATGCTAAGAGAGACTGTTTGTTTGCAAAGGTCCCACGTGCGGCTCCACGTGGCCCCAGACTACTGGCCAACAGTGTACCAGAGTATTGCAAAGGCGCCTCTTCTGGGAACTCGAAAGGACTGCAGTAGCGCTGCTTCAGAGAGGTGCGCGGAGGTCGATCATTGGAGGGTTACCCGCAAGGCGTCGTCGTCTACCTTGTCTCAAATTGCGGCTGGGTTAGGGGGGGGGTTTGATCAGCTCTTCGGGCTGAAACTTCTCTTAAACTTTTGTAGCCATCCTCGACAAGGCAATGTGGATCAGGAAGTGCGTATTGTAGTCTTGCGAGAATGATTCGTGGGGAAATTTGTCTGAAGTCAAAATATCGAACCATACTGTAGGTATCGCTGATTCTGAGAATATAATCAAGGTAGGGATGCCTCAGCACGCAGCTACACCCGGGGGCCTGAATGGGCCTACTCGCCTGGCTAGTGTGGCTGCCCTGTTGACCCGCTCACACCATGATCGAGGAAGATACTGTAGTGCCCATAAGGGTCCGGCCCGTTGGCGTGTCCTCTTTCGCCATTGCACCCGAGAACGAAGTCCAGAAGTGTGCAAGAGTGTCGCAGTTGATGCGGGCTATGTCAATGTAAGTACTCGTGATGTGCTATCTGAGCCCTGCCGAAGTTTCACAGTGTGCCACCGCCACCATGTCGACGTACTCTCCGGTCTATCAGAAGCGAAGAGAAGCATTATCCCGCAACAAATAGGAGTTCCGCCTGGGTGAGATTCTCTTCGTCGGCTGATCGAGCCTATATTGCTTTTACCCGGTCCCAATACTCAGCCGACAGTTCCAATGTCTGGTCAAGTCCCACTCAGTCGCACATCTCAATCGATCAGACTCTATACGCCAGCCGTTGACTTCATGCAGAACAGGATGTTACAATACCACCCGGCATTTGATACGCACGGTTTCTATTACGATCGTGCCCAACAATAGTATGTTGCCCTCGCTCCACACCTGGCCGTGGGAAACTCCTCGAGCCTTGCGGTCCCCGGAGGAGCCTCATCGCCTCAGCCTCGACCAGCACCAGGCTCGATTAACGATATGGGGTTCTGGGAGGATGTCTTTCCCAAGGTTATGAAATGACTGAATGACGAACTATAGCCACGAGGCCGCCAGCAATCGCCTTGGAGAATCCGGAACAAGACAGTATGGCGCGATGTTCAGGCGGTGCTGGACATGGCGCAAAGAGAATATGACTTCTGCCATGGCTCACAACATGTCGGCAAGTTTAGGAGGAAGCTGCGCGACGTTCTAAACAAGGCCAATGTACCCCTTCAGCACGGCATGAAGATAGTTCCCTCGGTGGACATCACATCACCAGTCATCAGCGTAATCAATATGTTCCTGGACGTGAGTGATTTTGAACCTTTGTATCTTCCTGATCGTGATCGCGCAAGATTGACAAATATCCAGGGATATTGTCAAGCAGCCGAAGTACGGGAAATTGTCAACTCTGAATTTGACTATTTGCCAGCCTGCTTCGCAAGAATAGACTTCTACTTCAAGACTTACCCAAACGATCACAACATCCTCACAAGCTGCGTCAACCTGGGATTTACTACCTTCAAGGGAGTAGAAGGAGCGGTTGGGTTTTATACTAGCTATCAAGGTAAGTTTCAGCCGAGGAAACTGCCACGACCCCAAGCATAACCCTTTATCGCCTCCCTCCGGATGAGAAAGAGACGAGCACAATGGGTCTAACCAGTCTCCAGCCCAGCGAGCTGGCCTCGTGATACTTAGTGGCCCAAAATACCAGCAGAACCTGCGGCGGTGCCTCCAGGAGATTAAGTCGGGTTCCGATGCATTGGAAGACGAAGCTAGGATGTCATTCACACATCGCATGATATCGGGTACGTCAAGAAGACTTACCACAGTGTGTTACTGACTTTGTCTTCCAGACAACGAGCAGACTCGTAGGTCACACACGACGCTCACGCAAGATAACTGGGCAACCCATCAAGCTCTTGGAACAATAATACAGGAAGGCCGAGTCGGGATCACCAGGATGAATTGGCTAGGAAATCTCATCAACAGGGCATTGAGTCTTCTCGAAGATAAAGAGAGGAGGTTCACCCCCGTATCCCACTGCTGGGAGGATACTTACACCCTCTAGGAAACTGGCCACCTCGGTCGCCAATGTCGTCCAGATCGACCACGCCCAGGCTAGGTGAAGCGCCACATTGGACTCCTCGGGACATGTGGACCCGTCTTCACATCCCAAACCTCGACGAAACAAATCTCCACAACGTCGTGGACAGCGCCGCGGACATTGTATTCCAAGACCGGGGTCGCGCCGACCAAGTCATCGAGACGCCTCTGTTCCGAAACTGGATCCTCACGCCCGGCTCCGCAAGACTGCTCGTCCATGGCGACTTCAGTGGCGTGAAAAAGGTGCCACCGTCCTCAATTCTATGCGCAACCGTGATGCAAGCACTGCGTATGACTCCTGGGATCGTCAGCCTCGTATTCTTCTGCGGTTGTGTTACGAGACGCTGTGATTGGCTAGAATAGCCAGATCCTCAGCGCCTCGGTGAACAAAGGACCCAATAAGGAGGCGTGTCACTCGACATAGTCGAGTGTACACTTCCAAGGCGGTGAGAGGATACAAGAGAAGATCCCCTCCCGAAATAGGCGCAGACGACTTCCTCGCTCTTCAAGCGATGAGTCGTTGTTACATAGGACTGTTCAATAGACTACATTGCATCAACTACCTCTTCGCAAGGCTATTCACCATGAAGGTCCTGACAGGTTGCCACCTGAGTCTGGACGACCACCACGGCGGCACTGCCATGCTCCGCTCACTAGTCGCCCAGCTATTGCGCCAATTCCCGTCGTTCTCCATCGACCCGGACCCCGGGATCTCAATGCAAGCCATTGGTAACGGAGATGCAGACCAGCTGTGCAGGCTCTTCGTGCATTTGGTACGCCAACTCCCGCCCAAGACGACCTTGTTCTGCCTCATCGATGGGATCAACGAGTACGAGAGCGAAGAATATCTGCACGACATGGACGGCATTGTCATGGCGCTAGTCGACCTGGTTGAGGAGGCCGACAATAACACCAGAGCAAAGGTCAAGCTATTGCTCACAAGCCCCCAGCCGACGGTGGAGGTCAGGCATGTCTTCGACGACGTTCCGGAAGCTTTACTACACGTGTCACAGCTTCCCCTGGTCGGAGGGGGAGTCGGGTTCGTTGGGCTTCAGGAGCAACTGGGGGGTGGGATTATAGGTGAAATAGACGCGGGTTCTATCTAAATTGTAAGCTCTGTGGTCCCGTACCAAGCAATACTTCGGCCCTCCCACGGGGGTGAAAGCTTCCGAGTAGACAATCAGTAGACATTAAAGCTCCTCGTCTCGCAACCCACAAACAACTCCTTCCTAATCCATCTCACAAGCCCTACCCGACGGGTCGCCCAAACTCCGTCACTCCCTTCAGCGCGGGTCTGACTCTTCACAAGCGCAAGTCCCATAACCATACCGCCTCTCTCCCACTTTTCGCCGACCTGTCCAAAGTTATGGTTTCCCAGTTTCTTCGGCATGGTAATTGCTGCACCCTCTGGTTCTGATCTCACGCCAACAACCCAAACGTCTTGGAACGCCTCAACTTCGCTCGCCACATCCGCGAACAGCGCGCCTACGGCCTCCCCGTTAAGTGTTCTGAGCCATGAACACGATGTTGGCGCATACCCGTACGCCTCAACTACTTCGGTTTCGTCATCCACGATAACCAGTGCCGCTCGACCCCTGAGTGTCAAAACCGCCTCCTCCACCGAGCCCATGGGGTCAACATCTGTCGTCGCCTTGACCTTGACGTCCGTGATTTTCAGATCCGTGAAAGCATATTCAGCACGACCGGGTCTGTGCGGCGGATCTTGCTCAATCCACATGCCACCATAACTCTGCTCTCGCTCCAGTAAGAGGGCATTGTAAGTCACCTCCCCCTCCACGCTTGCCCAGGACCAACTGGGGGCGCGATATTGCGCAGGTCGAGACGGCATCTTTCTTGGTGAGGCATTGATAGCTTGGGATTCGTTGAACGGAGGCTGTGTAGTTTGCCAGAGGAGAGCCGACGGCATGTCGCCTGATTGAATGCAAAAGTCAGCAAGAATTCTAAGGAGATCACTTCATGCTCCGTTACAGGCAATGAATTTAACTTACCTTCCCAAAGCCCAGCGAAGTATCTTCCACGCTCTTCACCGGGCTGAAAGCGATACGCACCACCCTTCTCAGCATCATGCACATCGTGCGCAAGCCCTGAGAGCGCAATAAGCTTATCTTTAGCATAGGTGAGCGAGCGGCGAGAATACCGTGTGACAGTCAGGAACCAGTGCTTGCGCTTATCGTACGAATACCTCCACTTCCCCAGAGATTCCTCTTTACTATCATATACTAAAGCAGGCTGGCGATCGCTATCATAAGCCTTGTAATGTAGCCAAGGCAAATCGGTCGTACTTTTCAACTGCTTGCACTCCCAGATCAGATTGCGACGAGCAAAATGAAGGATCCGAGGGGATAATTCGCGTTCCTGATACGTCCACCCACGCTCCATCAGGGGGCCCGAGATGCTGGGGGTATTCGGCTCGCAAACAAACACCCGATAGCGTTGAGAACCGAGTGTAATGTCGTGTCGGTACACAAAATCGGTTTCTTCTTTTGGAGGACGTAGATAGAACCCGCCGTTACTGTCAGGTGAGCCCAAGGCGGATAAGGTGACTTCAGCCCCGGCGTAGACGGTAGCCATCTTTGAAGCTTCCTTTTCCCAATCGGTCTTGGAATCTTGAATGATACAGAGGGAGTCGATCCAAAGGAAAGGGATATCGAGCTTGCGGGCAATGGTTACGGCGTCTTGGAAGGTTCTGGTCAGATCGTCGAAAGCAATGCGGGTCTTGCGAGCTGCTACATTGGTTGTGGTTGTCTTCAGAGGCGGATGCGATGGGTCGCCCCAACAGTGACTCAGTGCAGCGTAGGGGATATGCAGAGTGGTTTCGTCCACATCTTTCAGAACAATGTCGTCGGAATCATGGAAGCAGCTCACGTCCAGAACCCGGGTGGGACAAGAAGCTGTGTCATTGTGTGCATCACAACGCCCGTGAGTCTTCTTGCACTCACTTAGCCAGTGCCGCATCAGTGACTCTTCATCATCCTGAATATATTGATCGGTATCAGCGGCCTCGCCTTCATGCGCCTAAATTGCACGACACCGGGTATCCTCTAGTAGTGTTTGGAAGATGATGTCTAAATCGTATGTGGATAGAGATCAAGGAACCAAAGCCGACGTACTGTTTCATCCACACATGCAGCTGGAAGCGCCTTCTCTGCCAGTCTCGATGTCAACATGCTAAACCCGACGCCTGTCGTGACAACAACTTACGATAGGACTCCGGGATTCGGTAGAAATGATTGTGGCTGATGTCATCCTGCCCAATGAAGAGTGCGAAGCCCTCTACTGGGTCGACAATCGCGCGTTTGAGTGTAAGGGGCCTCGTGTCTCTATCCTCTTGCTTGAGCCATCCATCATGGAGGTTACAAGCGAGGATCTTGCACATAGGACATCCGACTCGTGCGGACTGGCGCAGCGCTGTTACTGTAAGGTGGCGGTAATGGAATTGCCTATCAGCAGGGCTAAAAAAATCACCCGGCACAGGCTCGAAGAAGTTTGCAGGTATGCCTTTGCAGGCGCTACAGAGCGCCATGACCGTCTGTCTGGGCGCTGTAGGTCTCTGGCCCTGTTTGAGACCGCAACAGACCAGGAGCCTGAGGCTTGACGTATAGAGCTAGAAGAAGAGTGAAAGGATCCTTGTTGGGTCTCAGGTTGGGTCTGGAGGCAGAGCCTAGTTATATATCTGAGGCTATGGAGTTAGTGGGTGGCTAAGTACAGGTGCTAGGGACTCATCGTTGACCGTCTGGTGATGAGGCTGAGTTGATGAGACAAAAGACAGAGGCAGGTTAGCCGAAGTGTTTCTGGAGGGGGGTGTGAGATACTTCTTTCCAACTGCTACAGTGGTGTACATGGTCTTCCGTATAAAGTAGAAGGGCAACGTGCTTCCACCCCTTATTGCTAGGTAGTCAATTAACCTCCTCACGTCACTCACTCCACCTCCCCTGTCACACGTTGCTTTCCTTCTTCTTCCTGAAAGAGCGCCGAAGCGGGCTCATTCACCAATTGCCTGAAACACCCACTCAGGTCATTTAAAAGCGAGGTTGCAAACTCCATCCAGTCCTCGAATGTAACAATCTCCACTCGGACTGAGTTCCCTTCGAGGAATACCTGTATCTTCCACTCTCGAAGAGGCTCAAGATGAGGGTAATACGTTTTTATACGACTCTTGGTCGAAAGGAGTGATATCGTCTCGACATGCTCTACGTCCTGGTGGACCACCGAGTCAAACCAATTGACCCCATCCGGCCAGTCCGTGCAGTCACGAGCAATCTCCCTGAAGCCAATCCCTTCATACCTGGAAGTATCGATGTGTTGCTGCTGGACGTATTCGAGCAAGCTCAGCGCTGTCCAGTCCCGTTCGAATTTGACTCGCACCGGAACGTATTGCCAAGTAGGACCCATGACCTTGTAACAGTTTGGAAAGTTGCCATTGCGCCCACTGACAACCTCTCCGAATGTCACGTCTCGCACAGAGAGCCTGCGCGCAAGACACAATGCCCACGCGGCAGCTGGGAGGGTTGCGGGAGTAATGGTCTTGAGTCGACCTGATAGATCAATCGTCGTAGCAACCGCTGCTGGCTTGCTCGAGGATAGTTCGATATTCGGCCGAAGGGCGGTCATTGATGACCCTTGTAAGAGACGTCGCCAGTAAGAGATGCCCTTGGGAATATTGTGGCGGACGGTGTGGTACACAAAATGCGAGAACGCCACCGTCTCTGGGACAGTCTTTCCTTCGTATATGGCTGTGAGTTGGTGTAGCAACCGAGGGAGACAGATTTCGTCGTACTGGGCGTGTGATATTCTCATCACCAAGCAACTTCGGGTGCCTTCCCCTTGGACGAAAAAGAACTGGATGAAAGGAGCACCTTCGGGCATTTTACACTGAATGTCAAGGTCACAGAGCCTCGTCACAAAACTCGCCAAATCGCCCTCGATGGTATACTCCACCACCTGAATGTCTAGTTTCTCCACGATGACCCCATAGCAAGTGGCCCGGCACGTGGTGAAGATGGTGCGAAGGATCTCATTGCGAGATACAAGCTCTTTACAGCTCTTGAACAGCCTCTGGCGGTCAATCTTGTCTTCCAGGTAGAACAGCTCGTATCGCGCCGAGAACCTCGGAAGTTGAGTAGTTCCTCTCACGGCAATTTCTTGCATGGGTCGGCAGGGCAGAATATCTAGAATCTCCCAGGTTGGATCAGCCAAAGTCGGTACGATTTCCTCCATAAGAAACTTATCCAGATCGACGCAATCAAGCAATGAGAACGGAACTGGTCTTATTAAATGGGTATTGCTGGCGGCAACCTCTCTCAGGATACGGCTCATATCGCTCAGCTGTCTGTGCTCGAACACTTGTGCCACGGTCAACTCAAGGTTCTCCATTCTTGCCTCTGACACAAGCTTCATGGCTGCAATGGATTCACCTCCAAGTGCGAAAAAATCGGATTCATGGTCTATGGTATCTGCCGGTATGTTAAGGATCCTGCTCCAGATACGGGAGAGAGCGACCATTCTGCCACTTTTTGACAGTGACGTGGCTTTTGGAACGCCACCTGAAATGTTCTTCGGGCCTGGAGTGAGAAGACTTGCGCCTTTTGGACCAAGAACGATAAGTTTGCCGTTGCTTTGGTATCTACCTAACTGCGCAGTTCCGTAGAGGCAAGTAGAGACAGACTCAGGATTTGTTGCTATGTCGAGAAGCCATGGTGGTTTTTCAATCAGAGTGAGTGGCTGGTCTGGACGTGTCTCTATCAGAATCTCCCCTACAGCACCCATCGGGCAGAGGGTATGGTGATTGTCCGGCTCTGCAATCCAGATTCGCTCTATATCTTCAGGAGGACACTGAAGAAGGTGCTGTGTTCCAGGAGGTAAAGACTTTAGGTAACCTTGGCTTAGATGGTGTAGGTCAATTGGGTTTGCAGCAGTCATGATGGAGAGATCAGAGATTCTCTCGATCGTACCATCACAGAGCTCCTGCACAGTACGTCCAAACTCCGCTAATACATTCTGCATAAGAATCTTGTCGAGAGTATTTGCGTCAAAGCTTGCCATTGTGAGGAAGCCCTTCTTGTCCAAAGCGCAAACGAGCATCAGAGCATAAGAATTGAACTTCAAGGCTTCTTGAGCAGCTTCTCGATCATTCACGGGAACGAACCCATTTGCGGGACATACATCAGTATCTACAGCTCCCTCTTCCTCGTCGGAGCTGGGATGCAGGACGAGGCCAGTCCGCAGTTCGCAAGCCTGAAGAGCTTCCGGATGGAGTCGACGTATATTCTGGAGACCCATATGCTCGTGTGGAATGCGTAAGATAGCCTGCTCATGAACACTTTGGAGGTAGTCGGATACCAGCATGGAGCGATCCGCGCGCAGCCGCATTGGTACAGTTGTGATGACGGGCCCTTCCATCTCCCAGATGCCTGCAACGGGTGCATTTCGCCCAGTCAATGTTTCCCCAAATACTATGTCCTCGGACGAAGTATATCTTGCTGCCACTAAGCCCCATGCTGCACGAATGGCTGTTGCGATAGTTGTGTTTGACGTAGGGCGGCTGTGGAACTCCACTCGATGCTCAAGCAGTGAGTCTGCCTTGGCCTGATAGCCAGCATATGGCACCACAGGAAATTGTAGTCCAGTGGCTCCGCACAATTGCTCAGCCCAAAAGGCTTCCGATTCTTTGTTGTCTCTCTCGAGAATATATCTGATGAAATTTTTGAAGGGAGTAGCTGCTGGTGTCTCGAGTCTCTGGTAGGCCCTGTTGACCCGGTTAATGATTAACGGCATCATCCATCCGTCATACAATGCATGGTGGATTGTAAACACGACATGCACTTTGCTATCGTCCTCAATTACCAGACAGAAGCGAGCAAGTGCGTCTCCAAGCTGTATTGGTAACACACGATCTTGCCGAAGATAGTCTGGAAGACTATTGCTTGAAGACCAGTCCAACTGAGTTCTCACAACTACTTGCATCAAACCTCGCCCAGGGACTTGAACAATCCGGGTGCGCAGTATCGGGGATGTCACCGTTGTGGCTTCTAAAGCGGCTCTGAGGCGATATGCCGACTCGAGATCTCCCATCCTGACCACTCTTTGGGCAATATAAGCATCAGGAACTTTGGCCGACAGCGCCATGAGGCCTTCCTGAAGCGGTGTACAAGGATATATGTCTTCGATATCATGACCTTTGATTCTGCACAGAGCTCCTACCTCTTCCCTTGCCTCTTGCGGTGGCCAGTCTGGGGGAAGCAGCGAGAATTGTGGCAGGTCATTTTCGATGGCTTTGCTTACCCGCTCAGCAGTTGACGCCATTCTCGAGAGTGTAGGGTTGGCAAAGATCTGAGCAACAGTCAGAGAAAACCCTTTCAATCGAGCCCCGGCAACTAGCTTCATTGCTTTGAGCGAGTCACCACCGAGTGCGAAGAAGTTGTCATTGACACGGACTTTCATGTCGTTGCTTAGCAATGCCTTCCAAATATCCCGCAAAGCCAGTTCAGCTTCAGTTCTTGGTTCACCACTTGGAAACACTTTTGTACGGAAGCTTGATAGTGTCTGCAGGGTCAATCCCAATCCGATTTCTTGCAGTTTCTTCCGGTCAACCTTGCATGATACCAAGAGTGGCATATTGCGCAATGGAATATAGGCTGTTGGAGCGCTATAGACTGGGAGCTCCGAGACAAGATAGTTCTCAGCTATGGACAGGGTTCGAAGCATTTCATCGGAAAAGTGAATTGTTTCTCCTGAATCATCAGTCCGTGACAACTGTTTATCCTTTGGCTCCGAGATGAAAGCCACAAGAGATGGCTCTCGCCCTTTGCCTCCAGGAGTAATTACCTCTGCCGCGATACTAACATCTTGCGGAAGAACTTTTCCCAGATGATACTCGATCTCTGAAAGTTCGACTCTCTGTCCTCGAATCTTGACCTGACGATCCTTTCTACCCACAAATACCAAGTTTCCTGAGCCGGCAGGGTCGTATTTGACAAGATCACCCGTCTTATACAGACGGCCACGCCGGCCTGGAAAGCTTCCGAACCCAGTGGTCAGCCATTTTGGATCTTCAATGAACACCTGTCGAGTCCTGTCTGGGTCTTTCAGATAGCCTAGACCAACGATCGATCCCTCAATGAGAAGCTCTCCCACGGCGCCAACTGGGGTCAAAATATCATGATTTTCAGGATCCACGATCCAGGCGAGACCCCCAACTCCTCTTCCAATGCTGGTATATGGCAGTTTCACATCGATTTCGTTGTTGATGGTACACCCCACAGTACATTCTGATGGCCCATAGGCAATGATGATCTTAGTGATCTTGCTCCACGTACCCGCATCAACAGAAGAGACCGATTCACCACCCAATCCAAGAATTTCCAGCCGCGCCAGGTCGTCGACAGACAGCACTCTGGCAACCGAGGGTGTCATGTGGGCCATATTGACATCCATGGCCTGGATAGCACCGCTTAGGTCGTTGACTCGTTGGTCATCTGACGGGACACATATGCAACCGCCGTTCGCCAGTGTGCAGAGCATACAATCAATGCTCACATCAAATGCGTACGATGGAAAGTCAAGAACTCGTGAGTGAGGTTTATATCCCACTGCTGCAGCTCTCGGTACTGCACCAGTAGTGAAATTCTCATGCGTTATCATAACGCCTTTTGGCTTGCCTGTGCTACCTGATGTGAAGATGATGTACAGGATACTTGTAGGCGGAACCTTTTTTAAGGTCATAGAGCCACTTGTGTACAGTGTCTGGAATAAGTCGGGACCGACGGTAACAATTCTGGCATGTTGCGCTATTCGAGCTCCCAAAGCAGCTTGTTTCTGAGACGTTATCAGGATGTGCGCGTCGACCTCAGACACGATTGTAGCGAGCCGGCTTTCAGGTTGTTGCGGGTCGGTGAGAACGAATGCACCTCCGGCTCTCATGACGGCGAGCACTGCTACGATTGTCCATGCGGATTTTTCAAAACAGAGAGGAACGGCCGTGCCCAATCCCACCCCTAACTGAATTAAATGTGCTGCAAGCTGCGAGGATATAATGTCCAGTTGACCATAGGTCAATTTGCCATCCCACGAAGTAACCGCGGGTTGTCCTGGATGTTGTGTCATTCTCTCTCCAATTATGTCGTGCATGCACTGGCTGATAGACGGGGGAACGACGGCATTCCAATTCGAAAGACTCGTCAGTTCTCGTCTGCCTAGAGTGCTAATAACATCGGAAGATATTTGCTGCTGATTGTGCAGTACTGCTTCTAGGATATCTGCATATGCCTGTATCTGGGTTCGTGCCATTGTCGGAGACAGCAGGGTAGCCCACTTAGGCTTGCTGATGTACAAACAGTTGCATTCCTGTCTGACATTCAGCCCAAAGGCTCTTGAGGATGAGTATTCTTGTGTTGCAAGTGAGGTGAGCCGGGTCTGGCTTTGAGGGTTGGATACTGGACCCATGTTCTTGCATAGACTCTTGATCTGTTCCAGAAGGAATGCGACATTGTGTCTGTTGTTCGAGATGAGGTCGCGTAGCTTCGCTGTCCTTTTATACTGTGGTCGTGAATCTGTTGACAACGAGGTTGGAAAGCATCCCCAGAATACTGTCGAGTTGTCGTTTAGCATGTCGATGCTGCCCCTGTAAAGAAGCAGGCACCATGCCAGGAGGAGGAAGCCTTCCAAGCCTATCGTGTCCTCCTTGTCGCAATGTATTACATCTTTTGGAACTTGTATCTTTATCGATTCAGAGTCGCAGTTCATCTGGCTCTCGAGAACGTGATTGGAGGTATCCATATTATCTTCACCTTCACTTTGGGCCACAGATGGTGTTTCGTATTGGCACAATCCAGTGCGCGGCTCGGTGTTGCTTATCAGTGTCTGCAATATTGTGGCCTTCTGGTGAATCTTTGTTTTTTTCCTTTCTACATTGGGGCAACCAATGTGAGAAGGATATCGTAGTCTGCTTGTGTCCTATCAGAATAATCACCTGCTGAGTCCGAGGATAGGAGTATGGCTTCTCTAGGCACGAAAGCATGGCAGTATCTGCGTGCCTCTAGCAACTGGGGATGAAGCTCCGATAAGCGGCGTACGATCAATTTGCACACCACGTGCATGATGCTCATTTGGATGATATTTCGCGACTGGATTAGGTCACTTGAACCCAAAAGTATTGTAGTCACATTGTGGAGCACCGATGGTGTATCAAGCAGGCCCAAGAGCACCGGTCATTACGAAACACTGATACCACTACTGTGACAGTGGGTCTGAAAAGACTTGTCCTAATTCTTGGGACTGTGGGTAACCTGCCGACCTCTCTGCCCAGTGGGTCAAGACCAAGGTTCACGGCCACGCAGGATCCGCATAAGACATTGACACATGTTGTATCCCTCTAAGGGGTAGTATACGTGGAATGCGATGGACAGATAGCGTCCCACTCTGGCCCCACTGTGTTGTTCGTGACTACACGGAGTCTACTACGTCGATTCCTAAGCTCCAGTAGGAACTCAAATGAACCTATCTGCATTCAAGGTAGGTATGGACCATGCTTTTGCAGTCTATTAACGGTAAATAAATGAAAGATCTGCTGCCAGGGCGAACGCTTGATTCGGTAAGCTCGGCGTATATCCTGGTGGGATGTTCTCAAGATAAAAATATCGGTGAAGATTGTTGCTGAAAACATCGCACATTGCCATGTTCACTCTTATCAAAGTTTTGCGAACAATCCACTACTCTGATTCGATGCAGGAGGATCTTCTACTGCACCAGTATCGTTGGATTTTCCATCCTTGCTCTGCGCCGCTGAGGTTGGTAAGCCGAATCCTACGACTTGGAAAAACCGAATCCGTTCGCATCTCACAATTGCTGAACGCTTGTGGGGTAGGTCGGCTAACTTTTGAATGTGAAACCCGTTGGCCATGTCGTATGCAAGGACATTGGCGTTGGTGCATTTTGGCTCCCCAACCACAGTCATGGTCCTCGGGTCATCGAGGAACAGATAATGGATCAGACTAGACCACCAAGCTGAGGCTCTTTGAGGGCCTCGGAATCGGACATCACCAACGAGAGAATGTCGACCTCTGTCCCAATCACCGGCTCGTGGAGATAGATAGATGCCCATGTGGTCCTCCTTAGGAAACACGAGACAATTAGATATATGACCCCCGGACAACTAGACTCTGTGAGCACGTACCTTTGCCCAGTAGATCTCAAAGTATGCAAAATAGGTATCGTTGAACTTAGCCAGGATAGCCATTTGATGTGGATCCTCGTCGATCTTGCGCAAATACTCGCGATGCTGCTCCAGTGTACCTATTTCATTCCAGCCGGCAGCCACGCGAGGGTCGTTCTGCCATTGGTGGAACAATCGGAGGTGTTCTTCATTTCTCCAGTCAAGGTGCACCATGGAAAAGAACTCATCGAGATGGGGAATGTAGCGGCTGTAAATTACGGCACTGCGTGCTGGCTTGGGTGGTCTTAGTGGATGCTGTGCATATACAGGCCGTCCCTCGAGAGAGGATGTCACAGTATAATGACAGGGAAATGGCGGACTGGATTTCAATGGCTTGGAAAGGTGTCCAAACAACTCTGGATGCACGACCCATACAGGGCGAGTGCCAAATGGTGATGCTGCTCCTTGCCAGAATGCTGAGCGAGATATCCAGACCTGAGGAGTCTTGGAACTTGACAAAGTTGAGTGCTCAGGGCGTGTTGGTGGTGGTGGTGGTCTACCCAAGCCAGTAGCTAACAAAACTTCAGTCAATGCTGCATTGCCATTTCCAGAGAGCTCCAGACGGAAGTCCTCTAACTCCGGATATAGGGTTACGATAGCGTAGGTCAGATTCCATATGTTTCCAATACTCGGCACATCAGCTTCGTTCCATGAGACGCAAGAAATAGGAGATTGGTGAAAGCGAGCCCAAGGAGAGTTGTCACCAGGCGTGGGAGTGAAAACGGTCGAGTTGGTGAAAAGGTCACTGAACCTTAGTGACTCGAGATGAAGTGGTTCTGGTGGTAATCTGGAACCTGATAATTGTTTGTGAGAGAGAGTGAGCTTCAGTAACGGAACAGGCTCCGTATACTGCGACACAAAAATCTGATATGTTGTTTTCCAAGGTTCTGGTAACCTGACCAGAGGGAGACTATCCGTCGTTGTCGCCGACATCCTAGTCGCAGACGAATAATTGAGAGGTGCATGTAAATGCTAGGCAACATGCACAGAAAGAGATTAATATTTCATGAGTATGGCGAGAATACCTTTTCCTGCGTTCAAGAAGATTTCTTCGCTCTCGGTCAAGCACAACGATCCGACAAGTGAGTGCGGTATCGAGGTCGTTGTACCGCATTTCAGTGCCCCTCGAGCACAGCAGGTACTTGCAGCAAGGCCCAGCAAGTAACTTTCGCATGCCCCATCAATTAGTTCAGACCTCGTTGCTGTCGTCGGATTCGGATGCTAGGTGGCGAAAAAGCCAGAGACAGACGCCAATAGTCGGACGAAATGACTGAACCCGGCACTGGACTCTCTGTTCTTGGTAGCCATCCCAAGCAAAGCGGGTACAAGTTGGTAACTAATTGATGGACGAGGAGGTCCCTGTTGCTGCTCCAGGAGCGGCTCTGAATCGAGCGTAAGTGAACGGGGCGGAGAACACGGAGTGGGTTGTTCCGCCGAGCACCGCCAAGCTCGCCGCCGAGATTTCGCGCTCTTAGCAGGATTAAATCTGATAAGATAAGACGGAGCCTTCGCTTACGGGCTTGGCTGACTAGCCTTGGAAAGGCTCGGCAAATCAGGGGCTTTGACTCGACCCTCACAGCGTGCCGCTTCTTCCCATGGCCAAAGGACTCTGATATGTGCTCCGATCGCGGCGACGGTTCCTCCAGATGCTGGCGCTCGCGGCGGAATGGCCTTCCCGCACGATCAATATGGCTTGGCACTTCGGCTCCTGCGAACCCCTCCGTGCCTGTCACCTTTCAGTCTCGATTTCGTAAGGATCAGTCAGACGGCGGAAAGGTTGAAGGCTGTATCAGAGCGATACCGCGAGGGTTCGTATTGTTTCTAGCTTTGCTACTTGCCGATGTACTAGTTCCCTCTAAGACTGGGCTTTCCGAGGATCTCACTACGACTTGTTCAGGTTGCGATGGCTGCTGTCTGATCAAAGCTCCGTATCTATTATTCCTCCGTTCAGTCTCTCCGGTTTCCGTGTGGTCTAATATCTCGAAGTCATCGTTTGGTATGTGTGTGATTCCACTGGGAACTGCGGGGCTATCCAAGTACAACGTCGCGAAACTTTGAATTATGACTTGGTTGCGTCCACGTTGGCGTTATTGAATTAGCCCTCAAAGACGTGGCGCTTTCATTACAAGAAATGATACGGGTGTTGTTACTGCATTATTAGAGACCGACGGATTTGCATTTTCGATGATTCTGACCCTATGCAGGTGATGAGAGAATTCAGGTTCAGAAAACATCCGGTTTCGGACCTCGGCCGGGAGAATCTGAGTATATAGTATAACAATTGATTAGCTATCATGAATACCCAATCAGACTGTTATTTGGTGTACAAATTTAGTGTGCTTGACAAGCCAGACTCTCGTTCAACCACTCGTTTACATGTATCTCATTCAGCTCTTCAAGACTACCAAAATGAAGACTGTTGCCCTTGGTGCCGTTGCTTTGGCTTTGGCTCTCACGGCTTCTGCGCAGGACATTACGAGCTTGCCTGTGTGTGCTGTAAGTGAACATCCGGGAAACAATATTTGATTCTTTACTAACGCTCGTGCAATTAGCAATCTCCAATCCTAACTGCATTCAGCGCCTCCGGGTGTGGTTTGACGGATATTGCATGTGTCTGCAATAATACTGAATTCATCAACGGCTTGGTGCAATTGATTCCAAGCGTGTGTACGGCAGCTGAAGTTACAGGTACGTCCTGACTATCATTGTATTCAGTTCGAGACTTCGGGCGGGCTCCATTTGTCTCCTGCCGTGACATCCTTGGGGGATACCATCAATGCTAATTGCTTCAACACAGCCACTATCGATTTTGCTGTCTCTCTGTGCGCGTCGTATGGGGTGACTCTGAACCTGCCAGACACATCCGGTGGATCAGCTTCCACCACCCCTGCTATAACCAGTGAATTGACACCGCCTACTACTGCAACGGCCGAACCAACACCCACGAGCTCCATTACCGTTTCCAGCAGTACAGCCGTGGTTGAGAGCACAAACTCGCCCACAACAACCCAGACCCCTGAAGTGAGCAGCAGCACATCTTCCAGCGTACCTGCACAATACACGGGCGCCGGAAGCAAGATCAACACCGTCGTCGTGTCAGCCTTATTCGGTGTTGTGGCGCTCACTGTTGCCGCTACAATCTAAGGTGCTAATGGTGGCAATGGCTTCTCCTCAATTCCTACTAGAGTATGGGAGCTTTCCCTGAGAAAGGTGAACATGATACATTGGTAGAATTCCAGTACGATAATAAGCTTTTACTCCTCCAGTTGCCAATAACATCCCCGGGATCCTTACAACTTAAAAATCAGATTATGGAAATTGTCTTATGTTATTTGACCTTGACCTGGAATTATTTCCCCTTCTCCCTATTGGAGCATCTGGTACTGTACATTCAACCTGTAGCGTTCATTCTTTTTCATGAGGTCAACGTGGCTTCCCGAGTCCACAATCATACCGCCTTCGACCATGAAGATGATATCAGCTCTCATAACAGTATGCAAACGATGTGTGACTGCAATGACGGTAGTACCGGACCCACGGACTGCGCGGGTAAGCCCTTCTTGGAGGATGTGCTCTGTTTCGGCGTCTAAGGCGCTCGTGCTCTCATCCAGAAGCAACAGTCGCGGTTTACGCACCAAAGCACGCGCTATTGTCAGTCGCTGGCGCTGACCACCCGAAAGTTGGGTACCTTTGGGCCCACAGTCAGTGTCGTACCCCTGCGGCAAGGCCATGATGGTATCGTGGATGTTAGCCAACTTGCAAGCATCTTCAATTTCTCCATCTGTAGCTTCACGATCCGGTAATGCTCCGAGCCCGACATTGAATCGAATTGAGCCACTAAAGAGCATATTGTCTTGTGGAACCACAGCAATGTCATCCCGAAAGTCGTGGTCCGATATATCTACGCCGTCAATTCTAATGTGGCCAGATGTCGGACGGTAACTATGCTGAAGCAGGCTCATGATCGTGGATTTACCTGCACCTGAAGGTCCCACTAGACCGCAAAATTGGCCTGGTTGGATGGAAAAGGTAACATCTTTCAGGATAAGAGTAGTGAGATGAGATGGGTAGGCAAAGTTGACCGCAGAGAAGTCAACACGAGCACCATGTCTGGGTCCACCTTGCGTGGCAGTCTGAACGGCTGCTGCCTTTTCGACGTCACGACCAGTGGTCGAAGATGATGGCGTCTCAAGCAATGGTGGGCTTCTGTGTGAGTCCTGAAAGCTAATGACAGACAGAATTCGCGAAGCAGCCGTACGAGCCCGCGAGACCTCAGGTGCAAGACTGAACATTTGGCCCCATAGCTGAGCACTCACGAGCATCGCAACAAGTACGATGAAAAATTGTTGTTGAGTATTTTCACCCCGAATGATCTGGTGCGAACCCCACCAGTATGCAAAAGCATAAACGAAGAAGCCCACACTGAGCGAGATAGCCAGCCAAACATTCGTGTAAATGCTTGCCGTTGTTATCTTCTGGCGTGGATCTCTTAAAGCCGTCCTGTAAGTGCCCATGACTTCGTCCTCAAGAGAGTATGTAGCAACAGTTTTGAAGGAAGCTACCGCCTCTATGCAGATACTGATTGATTTCGCAAATGCCTTTGAGCTGCTCTCTTCATACCGGGACAAACTGAATAGTTGCATCAATCCTGATCCCAAAAGAATAGGCACCATACTCAAGCATACAAGCGCGACCTTCCATGCAACAATATGCGACATGATCAGGGACGCTGAGAAACTGATCAGGATTGAGAATATGGTACCTATTGTCGAGCCACTAAATCCGGCTACCGCGCTGCCGTCTTTTGTGATGATTGATAGCAGTGTGGAATGACTATGGCTCCTAGCCTGGTACCAGTCAATATCTTGGGACAACAACGAGCTGAACGAGGACACCCTCAGCCGATACAGAAGCCTCTCCGAGACTATTGCAAAGGATGACCAGCTCAGGTAGTTCGCGAACAGCTCCACACCAGCAACCATAAAGAGCATGCCGCCGTAGAACCGGCCAAGATGAAGAATGCGGCTCGATGTAGCCCTGCAGGGGCTCAGAGCATCCACCACATGGCCAAATATCAGGGCAGCAGCAATAAATGTTAAACCCACGACGACTGCAGCAATCAGCGCGATGGTGAGCCAAGCTAAATCTGGCCTGGTAAAGCGAGCTGTGTCTCTGCAGATTTTGCGGGAAGACAGGGTAGAATCGATCTCTTTTGATGGTACCCTGGAAGCCATATTCTCATCCGAGTGTCCATGGTGCGTCGATCGGCGTAAGGAGGTAACATCATCACGATGTGAGGTCTTCTTCTCCGCATCAATTCCCATAGAAGTCTGAACCGAGCTTACGGTCGACAGCACATCGTCCTGACTCGTGCGAGACTGGTTGAGGGCCTGGAGATTAACCATATCAGCAAATAATCCTGGTCGAGAAATGAGCTCCTGATAGGTGCCCTGTTCAATCACTTCTCCTGCCTTCAATACAACAATATTGTCTGCATTTCTAATGGCTGAAAGACGATGAGCAATGGAGATGACTGTTCGTGTGCCTGCAAGTCTGGTTATAGCACCTTGGATGCGCTCCTCGCTTAGCGAATCAAGCGATGCTGTCGCTTCATCTAGAATGAGCACTTTAGGATCTCGAACAAGTGCCCGAGAGAGAGCGATTCTCTGCCTTTGTCCACCACTTAGAGAAAGACCGCTGGCCCCAATAATTGTGTCGTAACCTTTTTCGAAAGTCTGGATGAAGCTATCGGCGTCCGCCAGTCGAGCCGCGTGCTTCACGAGATCAATAACTTCGTTGATAACTTCTTGATCCATTGCCGAAGAGGTACCGCCACTGTAAATCAAATTGTCTCCCAAATGGTTCCTCAACCTATCATGCGCCGGATTAGATGAGTTTAGAAGGCCAAGGGCTATATTCTGCAGGATCGACCGATGCAACACTAATGGTTCCTGTTGTACAAGGCCTATAAATCCTCTGAGGTTTCGGATGTTGATATGAGACAGGTTCTTCCCGTCGAAAAGAATTTCTCCATCAGTTGGGTCATAGAGCCTGGTCATCAGAGCTGCAATCGTTGACTTGCCGCTACCAGATGCCCCGACGATGGCGGTTTGCTTTCCCGCAGGAAATGAAATACTAAGATTCCGAAGCGCCATTGCGTCTGGGCGTGAAGCATAGCTGAAAGAAACGTTACAAAATTCAAGCTCTCCTCGCGTTTCTGGGGACAAGTCGTCACCCCCAGTCAATGTGCCATCTAGCAATGATCTACGATCAATGTCTTGCTTCAGTTTCTCGAAAGCCGATGCGGCATTTCCGAAGAGTGGTAGGAGAGGAGCTGTTGATCCAAGAACCACACAAGCTGAATTCAGGAGCATGTTAGCTACACGCGTCATCTGTGCCGACGTTGAGTATCCACATACCATCAACCAACACAAATATCACGGTGTAAACTTCCCCGACAGAAGTTCCGTCGCCCTTTCCGTTGAGCATGTCCGCGATCATCCTGCTGCCCTGCCAGAACGCGAGAGCATTTGCGGAGTAAGCTATAAAGTAAAGCATTCCCGCCTGTACAGCTACGACAGCGCCTTTGCGGATGCCTTGTCCACGGCTGATTGCTGAATACTCTGCGAACTTTCGCTCCAGCCTTGAACCAGCACTAAACGCTTTCACAATAGTAATGTTTGAAAGTGACTCCGAGGCTACCGCCGCTGCGGAAGTGGCAGACTCAGACATTCGAGTTGAAAACTTTTGAAAGAAGCCGCCTCCGATAATAGCGACGATGAGAAATGCCGGTATAAGGGATATAAGTATCCCAGCAAGCTTCGCTTGCTTGATGAACGCCACGACATAGGCGGCAACAAAGAAAGAAATACTCGCAATAAAAACTCCAACCTTTTCGCACGTTCCAGATTGAACAGCCTGGATGTCAGCGCTAAGACGCGAAGATAACTGGCCCTCTGGATGATGGTCGATGAACGCTTGATCCTGGCGCAGAATATTTTGGAAATATTCTTCTCTCAACCGAGATGCGAGGCGTTGGCTTAAAATGCTCCAGCAGATGATGTGGCCAAAAGTCAGGGCAAATGCTACGATGGCAATGTAAACAAGTTTCAGCACCTTGTCGTTAATCGCAGCTTCATATACTAAAGCGTTTCCGGAGGCGTCCACCTTACAGGAGGCTCCGTTGAGGTCATTGACCAGCTCTCCAAACAGAATCGCCATCAAGGGATATGGCACACCGGCAGCGACGGCGCACGTCGTCCCCGTTGCCATCAGCCAAATGTCGGTCCATGTTGAAGTCGCGTAGGCCAACAGTCGGAAATATGCCAGGAGAGGCTGGTTCCGGTCAGAATAATCCTCATTTGTGCCGGAGATGGGTGAAGAAATGGACCACCCTGAAGGAGGATGCTTACCGACCCAGATGGTGCTGCTTTCATCCCCGAAGTCACCTCTCTGAAATCAGAAGGCTCTCGAGCACCGGCTTCTGATGCCATTCTCTGACAGGTTTGTGTATCTGGCAGTTACCAGGTTTCTGATTCTTAGCCTTGTCGTTGATCTGCCCAAGTTGCTCTGCAATCGTTTGACAAACTGAGAGATTGGCTCAGTACGCTCTCCTGGACGCCAGATACGACATCTAATTGGGCAACTGTCGTCCTAAAACCTTTTCTGCTTCGGGAATATGAGTGCATAGTCAACTGGTTAAGGTGCAGGCATGTTAACTCCATACCAGAAGAACGGAGTCATGCGGCTACATGGTCTCCGGTAGCCAGAACCGCCGCCAACGGGTATGTGGTGGAAGCAGGTGTCGGTCAAAGAACAAATGTGTAAGAGTTATGCCCGTTGTTTTCACGTCTGACAAGACATTAAGATGACAAGACATTAAGATGACAAGACATTAAGATTCTGTACTGGAGCCCTGACTTCGAGGTAGTTCCGCCAAGCGTGGCGCTGCAGAACGTTCGGGACTCATGTTCTTCGGCATATATGGCCGTTAGTAAAGATATCCACTCAACTATTCCTCTAGCTTTTGTAAAGACAGTGGAGTGCCCTTTTAGCGAAGCCAGAATTGGCCTCTGGTCGCACTTGGACAGCCTTAGAAAGATCAGTGCTGCATCACAAGCCCGTGAACGCATCAGACACTTGGACGTGCGCGACATCGGCACTTGGCATTCTTGAGTTGTACCAACACGTAGTTGGGCTACCAGGGACTGTTACGTTTGGGAACCTAGTACACCCACCTATGCATGGGCAGTATTAGCTGGTCTGGTGCAAACACAAGACTTGTCCCTGTTACTGTGAGTACTCCTGGGTCGTTCTACTAGTTGTTATGCGCCCAAGCACCACAAGTACTCTTACATGGCTAAAGTTTTCTGCAGCCACATAGCGAACTGGTCACCAGATAGCATATCCTTGCTCCTGAGATTGACGGAAGTTGTCACTACCAACTGCGGGAAGCTTCCATTATCCGAGCGACCTGAGGACAGAACCAAATATTCTCACCGGACTTGGACGTTTAGATGCCTTCTGGGTGTGTGGTTCGACGTGTGGTTGAAGAAAATCGTGAGGTTAGGATTTTATCACGTCGTGGTCGACCTGAGTTTGCCTACCTATCTACCACTAGTTCGCTTTTGTCGGTATGGTGTCCTTGACTGGTAAACGCCCTGACAAGCCATGGTTGAAGATGAGATTCAAAGGGCTCTTTGGTGCGGGTTTCAGAGGGGTTGATAGGAATGATGGTAGCAACCATATTGACGAGGAGAATGTAAATCAGCCCGACGATGCACTTATTTCCGAAGATGCTCAAGCTGGTGTGCAACGTGTTCAGGCTGCAACCACAGTCTGGACCACAACGCACCTCATCGGTGCACACTTCTGGTACGTATATCTTCTACGCAATGCTATAAAATGTCAAGGCTGAAGCTCGCATAGCATCTGGTTCATCTACTTTGTTATCTCGCTGGAAGAAGTGGTTCTTCGCTCTTTGAATCCCTATGTCACCAGCTCTTTCTCGTTGCATTCTCTTACTTCTGCAACCAACATCATGTCCAGCATCATCGGCGGTTTGGCTAAGATCCCAACTGCCAAAATTCTGGATACTTGGGGAAGACCCCAAGGTATTGGATTGATGACCTTTATTTGGGTCATCGGATATATCATGATGGCTTCCTGCCGAAACGTGCAGACATACGCCGCAGCCCAGGTGTTCTCTGTGACTGGGTAAGCAACAATTTCCATCTCAATTCCTGTTTAACTAACTTGGTTCTGTCCAGTGCGCAAGGTGTTAGCTACTGCCTGACAGTTTTTATTTCGGATATGTCGACACTCAAAAACCGATCGCTCATGCTTTCCATCGCGACATCACCATACATCGTCACTACTTGGCTAGGAGGCCCAGTGTCTCAAAATGTCATTCAAGGTCCTGGCTGGCGATGGGGTTTCGGTATCTTCGCAATTGTTGTCCCTGTGGTGGTGGCCCCGTTAACGATCCTATTTCTCTACAACCAGAAGAAGGCTCAAAGGCACGGCCTTATCGGGCATACGCGTGTCAGTCTCCGTCCGGAAGCCTTGAAGCGCTACGCAATTGAGGTTGACCTGCTGGGCATTATCATCCTCGCAGGTGGCATGGCACTCTTTTTGCTTCCGTTCAGCCTCTACTCGTATCAACCTGACAAATTCCGCTCTCCGATGATAATCTGTATGATTATATTTGGTGGTGTATTGCTTATTTTTTTCGTCCTCTGGGAGAAGTTCTGGGCACCAAAGACTTTTATTCCGTTCGAGCTTTTGATGGATCGAACGGTCTTCTGTGCGGGACTGATGTTCGTCTTCGTCTTCTTCAACTCAATGGTATGGGGCAGCTACTTTTTCTCCATGTTGCAAGTTGTCTGGGGCCTCAACATCACTAATGCAAGCTACGTCAGCGCCATTTATCGTGTCGGTTCTTGCCTCTGGGCCGTGGCGGTTGGGTTTCTGATCCGCTGGACTGGTCGATTCAAATGGCTTGCTTTGTACTTTGCAATCCCCTTGATGATGTTGGGTGTTGGGCTTATGATTGAGTTCCGGCAACCAGACAGTGATATTGGGTACATCGTCATGACCCAAATCTTTGTCGCCTTTTCGGGCGGAACTATTGTACTCTGCGGAGAGCTGGCGATGATGGCTCCCTCGAACCAACAACACATTGCCGCAGTCATCGCCATTTTGAATTTGTTCGGCAGTGTCGGCAGCGCCGTCGGAGGAACTGTTGCCACTGCTATCTGGACCAGCGTCTTCCCCTCGGCTCTCCAAAAGTACCTCCCTCCAGATGTTGATGCAAAGAAAGTCTACGGATCAATCATTGCTCAGCTTTATTACAGACCTGGAACGCCAGCTCGAGATGCTATCAATCGATCGTACGCGGAAGCACAACGATACATGCTCATCACAAGCCTCTCGTTGCTGGGTGGCGCATTCATATGTGTAGCGTTGTGGCGAGATATACGCATCAAAGATATAAAACAGGTCAAAGGACGTGTTATCTAGGTATATACCACAAACACACACACACACCTTGACCGTGCTATCTGCGCGATCGCACGCAGCTTTATGGATCTCATCCAATGGCTTGTGCTGACCCTACTCCTTTCTCTGTATCATGTCCGATTGGCAGAAATTACGGCACAAGCTCTCAAGTTGCAGATTCACAGTCAGACTTGGCACTTGGTGAAATCTATCTCACCAGTCTTTGCACTTATGAAAATAGGTTCACAGTAGAACTGCTGCTTGCCCTGACCTGGTGAAGGGTGAGAAAGCGCTGACCATACTCTTGACTCAATTCCCTGTTAAAGGTTTGTCCTGTTCTCCTTGACGATCATCGATGCAGAGAAAAGGCAAAGGAGGTGGGCCGACAAAGGAAGCTAGCGAGGTAACATAACAGTATCATCTTCGCGTAACATGTAACACCATTTCACGTTTACACGATGTACGGGCCGTACGAGACTTGTCAGAACGGAGGATGGCGACCTAGCTAGACTTCGAGACAGACTTAGTGCCAAGGTTCCGTTGTGGAGCCATTTATCTAATCTAATCAGATTTTTCTTCTCAGATAATCTTGGCCTTCCTTGGCCTCCGCCATCTTGAATCAGTCGCTGCCCGCAACAGCGTTTGCTCCGACTTTGACCTTCGCTTGAATGTTCTTCACCACACATATCCACTCCGTCGTTGGGAACTTGGGCCAAGACCATACGTAGCAGTCCGATCCTTATCAACAAGTCCGAAAACGATGTCTGGGCACCAGGTCAACAGAGGAATTCCCTCGCAGCGATATCGGCGGGAGGAGTTCCATCAGTCTGAGGAAACAATCAACGAGCTTCTTGGGGCTTGGCAAATTTTGCGAGTTCACTGCCCAGAGAGAGAGCGACGCAGACGCAAGGCATTGTCGAAGTACTGTAAACTCCGATCACAGTCTTGACTAGGCCATCTGCCAACAGATCCTTAACGACTCCCTCGTTTAAGATATCTTGACCACGGCAGCCAACAAAGCCAACGTTTGGCTCTGACAGGGCGATAGACCATCCGGACCACGCGCCTATAGTCAACGATCACGAGGCTCAAACCGTAAAGCATGGCTCCTCGAATAGCTATACCTCCCGGCGAGACTTGGTTTGATATGCACAATACCGATTTTCCAGACGTTTCAGTCTCTGCTGATGGAGAGGTGTCGACAACAGAATTTCTTTCCGCAACTGAAGCGACAACAACCATATTCGACATGCTTGGATCTGCGGTATTCACACCTATCAAGAATGACATGCTCTTCAACGTAGGGCGGGTGCGGTCACGGCAAGCCCAAGATCCAAGGAGCTCAGAGATGTTGCAGGGCCTAGTCAAGAATGAACTCGCTACCCGTGCTCACTCTGCAACTGCAGGGTTGACATGGTTGGTCCGGGGTCTAGACTTCTTGAGCCACGCCCTACGGACTGACCTCACGCAAAACAATGGCATTTCAGCTACGGAGAAATTTCCAAAGATAGACTTGAGAGAGTCATTCCGAGACAGCTATAAGGTCACACTGTCACCTTATCATACAGCTATGATTAGACCCATCTTCCGAGCAGCAATGGGTGCATCACCTCGACGCAAAGACCTGTACATCCGGCTGAGTGGAAAGGGAACTGATCCAGAAATGGCTGTCCAGGCGATGGAGAAATGGGTTATAGCAGTAGAGACAATCGTGACAATTTTGAAAGATTTTCTAGCAAGTGACGAGGTTAAAGCGTCACTACCAGAGAGCATACAGTAGAATACATGGATTTCTCCTTAGTAGGACCTATTCAACACACCATTTCCACGACCTTATCACTCTTCGAACGGCGGATAGCCATTTGCGCGCCATTCGTCAAAGGTCATGCCGTTAGCCGCAGCAGGCATCCGAACCATGAGTGGCACCTCAATATCTTCATCAGTTCCCAGGAGCTCCTTTTTGTGCACCAATCTTTCGTTGATGCGCTCGAATCCTACTCGTTCGTACAACGTCCACGTAGACGGCGATGCTTCGATATATACAGGCAAGTCTGATCTGTCCGCCAAATCCACACCCCACAGCATCAAGGCCATACCAGCTTTCAGGCCCTGGTGCTCAGGCATGATAGCAATTGCATGAACATCTGGAGATCTGTTAGTTAGCTAGTGCCTTCAGAATGCCTACCATGTCTATGTGTACGGGGATTCATTTTGAACAAGAAGCTTCCAGTGAAAGCCGCGCGCACGACTGAGGATGGAGACTTACATATGTACGGTCGACCACCCCAAAGTTTCTCCCTCATTTCCCACAATGGTCGAATGACTGCCTCAGCACGTTCCAGTTCTTGACCATGTAGCCACGGCAGGCCAGTATATTTGCGCTCCTCTTTGCTTCGTTCACTAACGAATCCATCGGCGAGAATCATACCTATGATCTCGTCCTTTTCTGTGTCCAAGACCTTCCAGGTATATTGAGTGGTGCTCTTGTGCCACCAGTCTAGCGTGGCCTGGGTATGCGCTTTGCGAAATTCTTCCGTAACCCCTCCTGGGAAGAGTATGTCGAGCATGACTGCTGCCATGGGCTCTTGTTTGAAGGCTTCAAAATAACAGTCATAGACCTTCTCGATATCCGGAATGAGCGCAGGCGCCACCACGACCCCCATGTCGACTAGCTTTCGTGCACAGATCTGATATATCAAGTTTTATAGCTCAACAGGAGTGATAAAACGAAGAGGTTTGACTGTATTCGGCAGCTCAACTGACAATACACTATCGTTGATGAATATATCTGGCCAGACACCAAGCATCTCATTTTTGTGCACTTGAGTCCCCGAAACCTACTGTAGGAGAGGATCCGAATTCGGCACAGTCTGTGCCAACATGAACAAGACTTATTTCCTTAGCCTCAGTAAGGTTAAGATACGACAGTTTGTCGGTTAGTGTACAGTTTCCCGGATGAATACATGTGGCATAGTTAGATCAGCTGCACCCTTGTGGAGTCAAAATGCACCGAACCAAGAAAGGGCCCCTACATCTGGGCTCAACCGAAGAGCATGCGATACAAGTGTAACAGCCTACAGTTCGCAAGAGGCCTGATTCCTGGAAAACGCAGCCATAACCATCTGCTGCAGCAATAGTGGCTGCAGGGACCCACCAGGAGAGTGGGACCAATACCTTGGTAAACTGGCGACTGAGAAACACTTCTTCCGCGATATCGGGCCAAGCAACTTGGCCTGCCTATACTTTCTGGCACAACAGGGTGGCTCTAAAGGCGCAGCATACTTATCTAGAACCGTCGCTCCCTTTGAACTAGTTATAAGTAGATCGAAGGTCCGAGTTGCAAACCGAGTCTGTCGATTTTCAGCATATATCTTTCTCTTCTCATCAAGACAGCTACAATCGCCCAGCTTCTGCAAAACAGAGTTGCGTTACAAAACCATGAGAGCAGTAAAGCTTTGTGCCGTAGCCACGTTGGCTTTTGCTCTCGCAGTACTTGCGCAAGTTGGGACTATCTCAGACCTCCCACAATGCGGCGTAAGTCTATCTCAGCTGGCTGTTTTCATAATGCTGCTCAAATCTGAAAGCTAACAAGGTCTAACTTCTAGCAACAAGCCATTCTTGAAGCGATCCAAACTTCAGGTTGCCCACTGACGGATGTCGCCTGTATGTGTAATAACAACGAGTTTGTGGACAGCCTCGTGGCGCAAATCCCAGAACTCTGCAGTCCTGAAGACAGCGTTCGTAAGTTATTTACCATTTCAATTCAACAACAAGAATATGGAACAGAAGCTGCATGATCCCTCTTCCTCCGCAGCGAAGAAACGCTGGAGTTCCCCGGGGTGGACGTACGCCAATGTGTTACTTATTCCGTGAGAACGTACTGACGAATGACTATAGTTACGGCCGAAGGCTCTAGTGCTATTTGCATAGCGTATGGAGTAGAGTTAGACCTTCCTGATCTTGCTGGAGGCTCGAATTCGACCAGCACCACTGTGACAGCGTCCACTGCAGAGACCATCACTCCAGCTTCAACAGCTATCAGTGCGAGTGCTACAAGTGAAGCCAGCAGCAGTGCTGATAGCAGTAGCGGCGCAGCAGAAAGTGCCTCCAGCATCTCTTCCAGTGCATCAGAAACCGCAACAGCATCCGCCACAGAAAGCTCAGCTGCAGCGGAAACTGGCAACGGAGGCATGGCAAACACTGTTGGTCTGTCGACTCTGATTGCAGTAGTCCTGTTGGGGGTGGCAGCGACTGTGTAATGTTGGCAACAATATTATTAGCATTCTCAGTAAAAGCTCAGTTTGGTTTGTAGCAGCCTGGAAAGCTACACGTGATGGCACGGAATAAGAGAAGAGGCGAGGAGAGGACTGCCCAGCAAGACTTTTTAAGGCTTGTCGAGCAGGGAAGCTGTTCTTATCAATATAGACTTCTATATATACCGTTATTATCCAGTAAAATTTCTCTAAAGTCGTCTAATCTCTCGATTGTACGACGTGAAAGGTATAAACAGAAAAGGCGTCGGTGCCATCGACTCGAATTGTCCCCATTCCATAGCCAATGGCACGACTCGCGATTCCACCGCTGCAGTACTACCGCTGGTTGGTGTGGGTATTGCAAGTCCGTTGTTGGCATGCTATACACAAGATATTAAAGGAAGGTTATCGAGTGAATCAGGACTAAAAGCTTACCACTTCGACTTTAGTTCTTTCACGATACTGGTTCGGTATATTCCTCCCATTTCTCGGATCGCTCTGAGTAGCAAAGTGCAGACTCCTGGAATCTTTCAAAGTAAAGCCTCTTTATTGAAAGACGCTGTGCTCTCGGAATTGAGTGTAGATGATATTCGTGACCCAAGAGTAGTAGCTAAGTCCACGGTGACGGCTTCTTCTCCTGCAGATATCTGTGACACTCCATGATCCGCATGAGAATTTCCAGCTGTGCATTTCCCACACAATAGGTGACCATGGAAAGCTGAGTATAGTGCTGTCGATAGGGGCTTTGAGGCTCACTTGGAAAGTGTGATCTGCTGACGATTAGGAGATGGCCTTGATCTAATGTATATACACTCGCATGTGTGCATTGCATCGATTCAGAGCACTCGATAGCCACCGCAGTTGACTTGATATCATGTTTTCTGCGGCGGTTCTCAGTATCCGCCAACCCGTGCACGTCCTCTGAGATGATCCTGAACATGGTATTGCATCGCACTGAGACAATCCGGTGCGTTCAATGAGTTCATTGCTTTGGCACGTGTAGAGGAAGGAAACGGTACATGATATTGTCATGACATACACATGTCAAAGCCGACGACGACTTTGATGCAAAAACGGTCATCGCCGGCCTAGATCGTCTACTAGAGTTCCATCGAGCCGGGGAACTCGGAGTCACGCTGACCTCCCCACAACGAGTAAGGCCACTCTTTGTATGTTCCGGCATCCGAACTCCGAGCTCCGGGCAGCGCTGCTTGTAGGCACACATCGCACCGACAATACTCTTTGCCCAGATCACTCGGCTATCAGTTCATGGGATACAATTTTGGTTGGTCATGCACAGCTTGAAATTTGTCTTCATTGTTCATCTCACAACTGCAAAGCTATGGGACATCTTGCGGGAGAAAAATCCAGTTAAGCTCGCATCGCATACATCATTGTTACGTCAAGTTGGACGATGCATGAACGTGGCCGTCAGATAAATCTACTGGGAGCGTATACCATTCGTCAAGCAAAACATACAGATTTATAACTACCATTTTGCAAAGAGTAAGGGTTTGACCGAGTCCGCCGTGTTCAGGTACGAGTGCTCGGCCAAGGCATGATGCAGGGCAACCAAGGGATGGAGCCAGTTACGAAATACTAGTTCGCGGGGTGTACGCCCAAACCCCTGTGCTTTGGGAAGTATTTATGAGATAATTGATTCAAATGTGAGAACATTTGATCTCCGGCTCCGTCTGTTTCCCCAACAAAAGCGAAAGAAATGCCTCCCTGTGGTCATTATGAGCTCATGACTACAAGCCTTAGCTTAATAGCACACATGAGAACATGGAGGTTGTCAATACGAAGCAAGCTTTTGTTCCGGGCTACAAATATCAGAAGGCTCGTTTGGAGTCCATGAAGTCGCTGGACGAATGACAAGATAGTCGTGACGTTCTCGTTTTAGCGCTCTACACAATATTCCTAGCGAGCATTTTGCACCACCAAGACAGCAACCGTAAATCAACATATCCTTTAAGGCTTCAGATCCTATTGATGAGGGGTGGTATCCATCTTCTAGGTTCATCATGACCACCTCCCTTGCAAACTAAAGACTAATCCTTTGGGAAACGCCGGAAGATATCACCCAGCCTGTCCAAGGGCGCAGTCATGAGTCCAACGACAGTTTCGAAAGGAGGCTTGTCTGGTGCTGCAGGATGGCTGCGAGTTGGCACAAACTTCTTGGTCCTTCCGAAGCTCTTTGCAAGGTGGGCCGAGTAATCCGGATCATAATCCCGCAGCGCATCTTCGAGCTTTGGGAGATCTTCTGTTTCCTCTTCCTCAATGTGTTGGCTTAGGGTGTTCCAGAGCGACTTGAGTGTCGGTTCAAAGTCTGTATCAGATGGATATAGACCCTGGAACTTGTACAAGAGCTCTTTGACCTATGCTGTAGTCTTAGCTCCAGTCCAACCTTCCACAAGGATTTCAAGCGATGTGGAGCCGTGGTGGACGGTACGTACCTCGTTATGTTCAGCTCGATCCTTGTCGGCAAGACGCTTGCCCTCTTCGCCCATGTAGTTTTCCATGGCTGGATACACTACAAGCTCTTCACCGATGGAATGTCGAGCTAATTCCCAGGTGAACTGGTTCTGCCAACGGACCTTTGCATCTTCATCGCTTGCCCTCAGCACATTCTCATAAAACTCCTTCAGCTCCGCATGATCATGCTTGATTAGATCCGAAACAGGTCCAGTATTGGCAGAAGACATTCTTGCAGTCGTCTCATCCAATTTATTCACAATGTCTGGAGACACCGTAGTCTGGAAGCGAGATTGGTAGAGAGGTCGTATACTGCTCGACAAGGATGCGGGGCGAGCACAGCAAGAGCGGGCGATGGACACACGGTAAATGGATTTCGTAGCTGCCATTTTGAAACAATGTATGAGAGCAGCACATTGCCCGGAGGAAGCGTGCATATATAGGAATGATCTCTGATATATAGTCTGTGTAAGCGAGTGATGACAATTGGCTGGGATTGCGTGCCTTGGAATGACATCCGTGCTCATAGCTTGACTGCTGCTTCTCTATCTCTAACGGTAGGACTCCCGCCAGTCAGGATGCTTTTGTTTGTCATCGTAGCGTCAGTACGGTTATTTAACCTTGTTCCACGTGAAGCTGGGAATATAATGGACTGTGGACGGCGTCACTGCTCGCTAAACTCGGAATAAACTCCCTGTCCATTACCCGTCAGAGCTTCTGATTGCCATCTTCGATGACGATATCAATGTTGACGAACTTTTGAATTGTATCTGGAGGTGGCTATTCTTTACCTCAGTCTCAGCAGTCATCGTATTCATGGTGAGCTGTCGTGATCCCATCTCCTCTGATGTGATTTGACGTCAGGAATCATCTGCCATTCGCATTGCAGTATCTTCTGTTGATCCCTTATTTAACCCTCTCATCAGAAGTAATGTCCGATATATCATCACAATATCAGACTTGTACATGGAAAAAATGGCGACAAACGCGGACCGAGAGTTTGACAAGCAGGACACTAGTACCGATGACATCCCCCAGGGTGGAGACACGGTCGACAACTCTTATGCTAGTCGCCCAGGTCAGTCGCATATACCGGTAGTGAAGGACGAGACACCGGTTGAGCAGCCTAACGACGCACGCAATCCCGACTCAACCCAAGCTCTAGGTTCGTGTGCCATCCAAGTTTGACATTCTAGTCGCTGACTGTTGCTCTAGAGCAAGATGAATCTGAAGCGATAGACAAACGCAACATTCTCAAAGGTGATCGAACTCGACATGCGACAAAGCCCAAAGGCACTTATCGGGATCCGGAGGGAGAGGACGACCTACCGGCCGATGACGGGACTTCTGCCGTGCGTTGATCTTGACGGGTGAAGTTAACACTGTCGCGTTGAAATACACTTGAGGAATGAGAACACAGTCTCAATGGCGGCTGTGTGGTTTTTAGCCCGTAAATATCGAAAAGACAGTACGAATTCCAAGATATCGACTATTGATGCCCTTCATTCCATATAATCTTCTCTACACTTGATCAATTTAGGGATATATTTCAGTATCATTGTTTGTGTTATCACTAAGCGATTAGATGCAGATTTTGACATCAAAGGTAAGCGCTATATTAAATTGCTAATTACCATTAAATATGTGCTCAACGATTATAAACAGAAATATTTATTGCTGGAGTAAGATAATACTACTTTCAAAGAGGGAGGGGTGGGCTCAAAATATAGTGTATATATGTTCGATACCTGTTGCGCTTGAAATCTACATGGCCAAACTTGATATATCGGTCATAGGTGCCACTGACTGATACGATCGAAACATCAGCTCAGCGACTACGAAGCAAATGAATGTAAGGGTATTATCATAGCTTCCCATCCAGCTATACTCAATGTCTCAACACTGATGATGAACGTGTCCTGTGCTTGCCTATATAAACCAAAAGATCCTAATCGTCAGATCGTCCTGAAGATCCTCCTTTCCTGCCTGCCTCTCTCGCCCTTTCGCTACCTGGTTCGAACTTCCCACTCGAGGCCTGACCACCTTCGGAAGCGATTTCGTGCTTTATCCCGGTTAGCATATTGAATTTGAAGCGACTGAGTGACTACAGTGCTACTTGCCTGTTTGTCAGGATCCATCGACGCGAATCCTCCAGCACTTGAGTGGCCTCCTTTGCTTGCAATCTCCTTTACCTCCTCCTTGGGTCGATTGGCGAAGTTTCCAGGATTATTCTCTTTAGAAGACATGGTAGAGATTGAGGGTGTACTTTTTCTTTCGAAGTTGTATTGTAGGTATTTGATTGAATGCTCTCACAAGGTTTTTGGAGTCCTGAGTTCGAGTCCGTCAACACGGTCAGGTTGGAAGCATCACGCAATATATATAGTCCGTCAGGGGCAGTTGCCGTCATCATGATGCTTTCAATTTTCGATTTGCAGCAACAACACTGAAAAGGATATTAGCGTAGCTAAGATTCTGTTGGCCGGAGGATGCCCTCCTATCGGGCGGATCCCTGGCAACTATGTGGATAGGAGTATCATCCAAAGGCCACTAGGTTTTGGTGTCCTTGCAGATCAAAGAGGACGACCTTGGAAGCCCCTTGAAAGCGAGGTGCGCTACTGTATGTTCATGTGGCTACGTCAAAGGCTGTTTCTGTATCGGAACTCTTGTCCAATCATGATAGCAACATAGTTAACAGTCTCTGATGTCAAGGTTATGTCCACCGGATTTCACTACCAATTTCGTCAGATCTTGATTATTCCGCACGAATTGGGAGCCTGAGTGTGTCCGGATGGACATGGAATAGGTAATATTGTTACTCAAATGATAGAGAGTCATGATTGATTCCTCGATCAGTTCCTGAGACACCTGGGATTCTAAACTCAACGCAACAACCCCACTGAGTGGTATCAACCTGCTTCCTAAGTTGACATATGGCTCGCTTTTCAACGGGGCAGTCTATATGGGTATTTGAGGCTTGCGAGTGCTCATGGCAATTCGATTTCCGCTCTCTATCATGAACAGCTAAATGCCTTCGCAACTGAATCCGAAGCATAGGCATCAACAATACTCTGAATGGTTGTATAAGTACCCGCAATGGCCATGAACGAGCCTCCAACGATAGTGACACAGTGCAGAGTACAAAGTGCCATGATCTTTCTGCTGGACTTGTAGTTTCCTCGCTGCATGTAGAGGCCCATGCAACCGGGAATTACCAGCTAAGCGCCATCAGAATTTCTGAGTATGACCGATTGGGGGAGTACTTACGCAGGTTGGAGAACAGCACAAGGATCCAATGAGGCCCAAGATCAAGCTGAAGAATGGGATAGCCTCTGCCAGGAGGAAGGACACGATTGTCAAGGAGATAGTCGATGACCTGGCATAGGCACATCAAAGTCAGTCTCCCCTTGATAGCGCAAATCTGAATGTGGAGTGGAACTGGTCGAAGTTTGCACTCACAGCCAAGAGACCCAGTGCTTTACACTGTTGCTTTGTAAATGATCAGAACCACGAAGGATTCGAACAAAGAGCTGCTATACTGTTAGCTGTTTGATCCTCGAGTTGAAAATCAAGCAAATCACATACAAACTTTGCAGCGACGTGGGTCCAGAGCGTCGAGGTCATGATGAACCCCGGGATGGAGATACCAAACGCCACTTTCTCAAGCGTCCCTCCCGCACTTGCAAGAGACGGACTGGCCACGTAGATTCCACAATACCTGGAGAGGAAGGTCAGCGAGAGAGAGAATGTCACGGTGACGCCATAACTGCTCACACGTAGACAACCAGGCCAAACGAAATGTAACAGGCAACTAAAAGGCCTTGGGAGATAAAGAGCGCTTTTGGAAAAGTTCTGGGTACTTTCATCTCTGCCATGACAGGCATGAACGTAGAGGTCGAGCCAAATCCAGCTATTGACTCACGTTAGATCGAGTCTTCGTAGAAGGGCAGGTATCAAGACGGATACGCACAGAAAAGATTCAGCGCCGCAACGAGCCCTGCGACAAATCCAGGATGTCCAACTGCGATGACACCCAGGTCAAAGGGGCCTTCTTTTGGCGCAGCAGCAGGCCTGTCGATGGTTGTTACGCCAACCCTATACAGTACAAACCCCAGATTAGTCCTGTAGACAGAGAAGACTTATTGAACTTACACTACGATGAAGACGGCCGTAAAAATACTGGCGAAGCCAATCCAAGTAAGGATAGCCAGCTTCCCGAGAGTCCGAATGCTTGAAAGTATTCCAGTGGCAATGGCCGCGATCAGGGTCCAGACGATGTTGCACCCTTTGCCATTGGCGAGGATCTTGAGACCTTGCGACAACCCAACGAAGCCGGAGCCAGTGCAGAGGCTATTCGATGTTAGATACACATACAACTACACCTTTGTCGCACTGATAGGGGAGAACTTGCGTCCAAGTCAAAAGGAACAGAGCTCCAGTGGCTTCTCGTGCAATCGGTCCTCCCATGAGTGCCGCAGCATCGACGATGTTGTGGATGCCTTTGTACTTCATCCGGAATTGGTACATCACAAAGGCATAATCTACACCAGACATGGCCATTAGTTCCCTCGCATAATACGACCGAGTGAAGCATCTCTTGTCCACTTACACATAGTCAATGCACTCCAGAGTGCCAAAAGGACGACACCTGGCCCATAGCCCACCACCCCGAGGGCAGCAGGAATTGACAACACCCCTGTGGCGAAGCAGAGCTTGATGAGCACAATGATAGTTGGGATCCTTTCATCAGCTATCAGTGCATGACTTGCAACACGGAAATCAGGAGATACCCACAGCCCCAGGGCCCGAAAATTCGCGTGTTCCGCATTGTTCTTAAACACTTCGCCGTCATCCTCGAGAACCTCACCCCGTAGGCTGTCACTCTCCACGGGATTCACCGTGCTGTCGGTCTTTTCGGTAGTCATTCTCGCTTCGCTCGATTCGTTTGTGCTGATAGGTCTTAGATGAATCCGGTCCACACTAAGAAGAGATAACTAAGGGCAGAGACGATCTACTGATCCCCAATAAGCCTTTATATATATCGACAGTCGGCCGTGCACATGTGGAGGGATATGTATCTTCATGGTATGCTTATCTATGCATGGTATCCTATTGATGAGTTCAAAGATCCAACGTCGTCGACTAAGGTCCGAAGATACGTGCTCAGAAGTCTAAATTGACGAAGGCTCCTTTCTCGCAGGGTCTTTCTGGGATCGCATAAAATCATCCCGTGCGCGAAATGGCGACAACGCGATCGATGGAGACTTACTCAGCGCTCTGGGCCGTTAGCGTTGATAAGGGCATTGGCCTCACTGGTCAAGCGAGCCGCCCGGACAGTTTTAGGTTCCTGGACCAGCCCCAGACTCGCCGATAACCACACCATCTCCACGCCACAGAACTGGCGGTCATCACCGTAAGTGCACTCGGCAATGAGCGCTGGGCAAACAGAGGTGGAAGCCTTGTTGTTGATGAACGAACTACGGATAGCACACAGAGTAAATGGAACTGGCGCACACGTGTGATAATTAAAGCATCGTTGCGATATCGATGCACTCAAGGTGGTGCCGTCCATCTCTAGTCGCATACCCAGCATAGACACTGGTTTTGCCTCTGCACCATGAGCGGTCTGGGTGGATTGAACAAGACACAAGGCGGCATTGTCATGGCGGCAGTGCAATCGCAGCTCTTCCGCGTCGACACCCCTGATGACCTGTCGGCGGCAACTAATCATGTCTGCAACTTAGTTCGTCGCGCCAAACGAGAGTATCCGGCCGTCAACCTTGTGTTGTTCCCCGAGTACTGTATTCACGGGCTGTCAATGTCGACAGATCCCGATATCATGTGCACTCTGGATGGTCCTGAAGTCTCAGCCTTCAAGCAAGTCTGCGCGGAGGAGGGTGTCTGGGGTGTTTTCAGCATCATGGAGAAGAACGCCATCTCACCCGGAGCGTATCCCTGGAACGTCGGCCTCACCATCAACTCCAGCGGTGACGTGGTCAACTACTATCGCAAAATGCATCCCTGGATTCCGGTAGAGCCCTGGTATCCTGGAAATCAGGGTGTATCCGTTTTCACGGGACCGGGAGGAGTCAAAATGTCTCTCATCATCTGCCACGACGGCATGTTTCCTGAAATGGCCCGGGAGGCCGCTTACCTCGGGGCCGAAGTGCTTCTGCGTACAGCTGGCTACACCTCACCCATCAAGAATAGCTGGGAGTTGACAAACCGAGTCAATGCCTTCTCCAACCTCATGTATACCGTCAGTGTTGCTTTGGCGGGTGCGGATTCAACCTGGCGAAGCATGGGACAGGCCATGTTTGTCGACCCCGAGGGCAACATCCTGGAACGCGGTGACAGCACTCCTGACCACATTGCCGCGTGCGAAATCCGAGCAGACGAGGTCCGCCGACGACGACGAGAATGGGGTGTCGAGAATAACCTCTACCAGCTAGGTCATCGAGGCTACGTGGCGGTAAAGAACGGAGCAAGTGATTGTCCTTACACGTACATGAGGGATTTAGTCCAGGGACGGTACGCACAGGCCGAGGACCAAGAGGTAGTAATCAAAGATGGATCGGTTTGTGGCTTTGCATCACCACCTGACGCTGAGTATGTTGACGAGACTACACAACGAGCTCTGTAAAGCTGGGGTTTATGCAACCCGTTCATCGTTTAATATAGTCATGGCTATCTGTTACTATCAGTGAGGGAAAGCTACGGAAAGAGAGCAAAAGTCGTCATAATTTCTCGTGCTTGATATTCGGATTTCGATCCAAAACAAAGCGTGTAGATATGTTTGGATGTTTCTTTATAAGTAAGCCACCAACCATATAGCATACAAACTTCGACAATACCAGTCTCAGCTATCTAAGCCACAATCTCTCGAGGTTGCACTACACTGTCGATCTTCGACACAGGTGAGTGCGAAGGAGTTTTGATATCTGCTCCACCCAGAGAATAACTCTGCTTGTACCGCCTGATCAGATGGTCTTCTGTCTTGAGCGGCCCATACTTCGGCTTCTCACCAGCCGGGACACATGTCGGGATGGCTTCAATGACTGTGTCCAATGCCCCGTCGTTGAAGAAAGCCACCGAGTACCGAGCCTTGTTCGAGACAGGCGACCACACCCGATGCATGGTGCTACGGTACCTGTCGTTTGTCCACCGCTGCATCAAGTCACCAATGTTGATCACATAGGCACCTTCGACTGGGACGACAGGGTGCCATGTCCCAGTTAGCTTGTCGAGAACTTCGAGTCCACCGATATCATCTTGAAGAAGCAGAGTCAGGGCGCCAAAGTCGGTATGTGCGCCAATGCCACGGCCCCGTTCGGAGGTGCCGTTGGGCGAGGCAGGGTATCTGTGGGATCGACAGAGTTGAATGCCTGGCAGCTACGTTAGGACTAGTCGCAGAATCGCAAGGAAGACAAGACTTACCGTCGGGGTCGGCAGCAAAGGCGTCGAAGTAATGTTCGTCGAGATCCAGGCTTAGAGCCATGAGTCGGAACATGCTTTTGCTCAATTGGTGCATGGCTGCATAGTACTCCATATACGTCTCCCGAAAGTTACTCATACCAGGCAGACTAGGATCAGGCCATTGATTTGGTCCCGTCATGAATCGCCCAAGAGGCCTTTCGCATCGCACAGTGAACCCTTCCTTCTTCTCAAGCTGGCTGTTGTCCTCCAGCTCTTCCAGCCTCTCGACGCCGATCGCCTCGTAGCCCCGGTTGCAAGGGGATTTATCTTGGCCGATCTTATCCTTCTCGGTCTGTGGGAGAGCGAAGAAATCCGCAATGCTTTGAATGAACCGCTTTTGAAGGTCGGAACTCACTGAGTGGCCGCAAATCTGAAAGAACCCAACATTCTCGAGAGCGGAGCGCAGTTCCAAGGCACAGGCTTTCTTCGCATCGTCGTCCCCTCGGAGGAAACCACTGATGTCGATGACCGGAATTTCTAGTGTGGGCTTTTGAGTAGACATTTTGCCAATGACGACCGATTCGATTGTTTGAAATTTTGAAAGATTTGTGGAAGAATGTCGTTATATGCAACAAGCACCTCAATAATATGGGATTATATAGAGCCTTCTGCGGCTAGAGCTGACTTACGGGAATGAGCGCATGGGAGACGATTTTCAGCGCCTGGCCCAGGGTTGGGATCTGGAGGAGCCTTATCAAACTTCGATTGCTGTGGGCGCAGGTGTCTGGGGGGTACAGGCACAGCTAACGGCCCACGACGCACGAGGCTAACGGGCGGGAGCGAGTGGAGCCAACTTGGGATGACCTGGTTCGGACTTTCATGATCGTTAAAAATTCCTGCCAGGATTGGTCTGACGTGTAGGTACCCTTCATTCTCACGAGACCTGAAAACCACTCATCTGTGGCCGGGAACTGAACTCACAGCAACTTTCGAGAGTAATGAGTTACGCAGCAATGTTCGAGAATATGATTTGTCCGTCTTATCATTCATAAGGCTCTGCTGTATTAACATCAAAGTTGAACTCTGCGTTCCAATCCATAGGTATGTACGGATAATAGCTTAGAGTATCCTCTAGTCCTGACCCGGTCGCGTTGAAGAAGGTGCCCAAATTCATAGCCTCTTCCAAATCTTTCGAAGGGTCAAAGGCTGGCGACGCGGCAAGACGACTCAACGACGAGGATTGTTCAGAGATGCGTTGTGCTTCTTGAAACACGAAATTTGTAAATTCCGTCCTCACTGGGACGAGAAGTCTCTCGTATTCTTCAAGGCATTTTGCCGCCGCGGGCCATCTCTCGGCAACAGTAGCGAAAAACCGAGAAAATATGTCCATGAATGACTCGACTTGTTCCAACGAGTAGGATGCCGCGATCTCTGCCTTAAACCGTTGTAGAGCTTGCAAGAAGGCAATTGCGGCAGAAAAGGAATGGTAGCATGAGTGGAAGACGTACTTGCTGTTGCCGAACTCCAGGTTAGCTTGCTCCCAGCTGCCATCAGCAACGCCAACTGCAGCGGAGAAGGCCTTGAGCAGGTTCTCAGCAGTAGGTTCTTTGATCAGCGGACAAGGTCGGAATAGAGTCACAAGAATGTAGTCTGTGGCTATGGTAGAATAGAGCTTCATCTCATCCCACTGAGATTGGCATGACGGGTCAGTATTTTGAGCTGTCGCATCTTGGATATCTGCTTTCCACTCCAGTATCATGCGCTCCTGGTGGGCCATCCATGACTCCAAGGAACGAAACGTCGGTGGAATCGGTTCGTGATGGAAAAGGACTGGAACAATGTCGCATTCAACAAGGCGGTACCGCCAGATATAGTGAGATGTGAACTTCGTCGATCTGCCCTTGGGATCTAGCCCTGCCGCTGTTATAGCGGTATCTTCTAGTTGCGAGGAAAACTGCACAGTGATATTCTTCCGGAGAAGCGTCATCGGCCGCAGAAGTGCTCCACACACGGCGGTTTCCATTTCGAAGGCACACCAGAAGACTCTGCGTCGCATGTCACGCTCCAGAGGCGATATAGAAGGGTGGTCTGGTAGTTCATGGTGCAAACCCAGGTCTATACATGCTTGGCTGATGAAGCCGGCAAGAAGCCAGAAATTAGCCACGCTGGGGTTGAGAAATGTGTATTGTGTGAGCAGTGTCAACGCTTGTAGGCCACGTAGATCATTTGAGAGCACACTCGAGATCTGCTCCATGGCGTTCTGAAATAGACCTGATGCAATTGAATAAGCACGGGCCTGCTTCGATCTGGCAGCTGTTGACAGAGATATGGCCATGATCAGATTGAGTGTGAACATCTCATAAGGACTCACGGCCCTGGCGCTTCCGTCCAAGTCTGCCGGGTGGAAGACGGCGTTGTGCATCGCGGTCAGCTCTGGAACATAGTAAATTGGATATTGCGGAGTGACTCGGGTGACATAATTATCAAAGAGAAAATCGGCAACATGTACTGGAATCGACGACAACGAAGTCTTGCTCGGCTCATGATTGATGATAGACCTTGGATGATGTTCATGAAAATCGTTCACCACCCCAAGGACCTTTCTGGCCGAGGGGAGCCGAGTCCCTGCCACGACACACCGAGCAAGAGGTACTTCTGCCGTCAACCCCAGAAACGAGGACGTCGTCCCACAAATTAGCTTATTCACGATAGGTCTCGCAAAGGCACTGTGGCCGACAGGCTTCACGATTAGCCGAAATAGACCGGACCGACTTTGGGGTTGTTAACAAACCTTTAAGGGATTTTTGGACGATCTCTCGCGCTCTCGATCGGCAATTTTGGTCTCTAAGAATTGTACAATGCTTCTCGGCAGAGCCTGTAACTTGGTCGAGTCCATGGCTACGCAAGTTACTCCAGCTTTCAGGCAGGGGGTACATGCTGTTTGCTGGGCATCGCAGTGCACTTTACGGAGCCGGCAGCGCGCACACGCCTGAGCGCGCCTCCGCACCCGCGATGCCGGTGGCATTATCGCGTCAGTGAAACCATCTTCTAGGGTAGCTTGGGTGTTGCTCAAGTCCACTGGTGTAGTCAGAAAGACACCGCTGGATACGTGGAAAATTGACGGAACGACGATTGCCAGCGCTGTTGCCGAGGATGTAAACCTCACAGATTGAGATTCGATGCTCTGCTTCCTATTGTAGGGTAAACTAATCACCAAACTTTGGTGGCTGCGATAAGACACGGCTTTGAGCGCAAAAGTGGATCTCAGGCTCAGCTGGCCGGGATTTGCAATACATATGACATGGAATTTCGCGAAGACAAAATCGGATTAATTTTAGGAATGATAAAGTATTCGTGCCGTAGGGTTGATGCTGTCCAAAGAGAAGATATCGTGTACCTTGGGAGTAATTTACGCATCTGGTGACTGCGAGTGAGGTTTGAGGGAGTAATCAGGCTCCGGGCTTACCCATTTGTTTGGCTGGAGCTATTCAACTGCATTACATTCCACCCTTCACTTTCAACTGCAGACACTGCAGCAGCACCCTTGCCGCATCCCATCTTGCTGACCATTTGCCCAGAAGTGCGGTAGCATGACCATAATTCTGCAACAATCTTGATTGAGACGCATCTTGCGTAGCTGGTACGGCTTCAACGATTACGGAAGCAGCTTTGAAGACCCAATGTGGAGTCAAAACTGTGGGAATGTACCTGTCATTCAAATACACAGTAGTTAATTCGGTTGCCGCTAGCGCTGTTGGATGCAACATGAACTGTGTCTCCCGCAAAGTTGAAAGAAGGTTCGGATGAAGGCGCTCGAGTGCATCGTCATCGAGCAGCAAAAGAGTGTTGCGTAGATTATCATCTAAGAGGCCCGCTCGGGTACGAGCTTGTATTCGATACAAGGTACATAGGAAATCCAGAGGGTCCGTCACCGATAATGTCAATGGTGTCCCGGGCTCTTGCATTGATGCTGGCCGATCTAGAAAGCCACAAGCCTGGTTTTCCAGACAATAAGTTACCTTAATGAGAGTCGAAAGCATTGGTGATGATTCGTCAGGTTCAGATCCCGTCAATTCAATCGCAAGCCTTGCTGCAAATCCCACCTGCTGGCTCAAGTTTCCACTCAAAGGGTCAAAAAGAGAGTACAAGACCAGTAGAACTGCCACCTGAAGAGTCGAGATGGACGAGTCAGCTGTCGCCTTTTCGAAGTACTGCAGAGCTTTCGAGTGAGCGACTGTTGCGAGAGGGTGGAAGAAGAGAGTGTCGTTCTGGTTACTGCGGCACGAAATGGCATAGACCATTTGCTGGAGGAAGGCTTCGTTTGGGGCGGAATGTAAATCCACCACGTCGTCCGAAGTTAGCCAGCGATATGAAGGATTCAAAATGGGATACATCTTTTGAACGGAATCAGTGAAATGTCTGCTGAGATATCGATGTAGATCAGGGCTTATCACTGCACAATCCATGTTGGTGTGGAAGGGGAAATCGAGAGCCGAATTTGTCTGAGCTCTCTCTACCCAGTCGTCCAGGGCATCAAGATCTAGCAGGAGTGATTGGGCACCTAGATACCGATAGGCGCCCTTGGAATACGCAAAATACTGTTTGTGATTAACCGAGCCATCTGGAACGATGGCAGTCTCGGAGAGTTGAGGTCGCTCAGGAGCAGATACTGTAGCATCGATGTCTCGGTCCAGGTAATTGACCAGTGAAGCGACATAGCTAGGCTGAGTTAGAACTGTGAAGGCCTCATAAGAGTATCTTCGTCGACGCTTTACCTGCGAGGGAGCTCCTCTTGTAGGACATGATCGTAGTAGATGCATTCTACGCTAGCTTTGGCACAATTCTCACATGACTCGAGCCTTGTGTCACATCTTTTTGACCGTCAGAGTAATCGGCAGCGATGAGGAGGAACCACGTGCCTTCTTCTGTTCTTCCTGCACCGCTTGCATGCTGGAAGTGCCGTCAGAAGTGTGTTTAGATCGAGCACATGCTTTGTATCCTCAGACGCCATTGTTGAATAGCAGCATTGTTGTACACTGACATGGAAAACCGATGCCCTTTTACCGACCGGCTGCCAGAAAGGCGAGGAATGTGTATCTTGTAGCGGAGAACGGCTGGAGCGAGTATGATTCTGGACCAATTGAGAGACCTGAGAGACTTCTGCAAGATCATAAGTTGGCGTCTACAATATAGTAGAGCTGGCCGGCTTGTAAGAATAGAAAGGAGATATGAGATGTGAGAAGTGGTGGTCTGTCTCTTCGAGGCGTGATAAGAGATAAGAACCCGGCCAAATGTGGCAATGTCGAGCCGCCGCTTTAGAGCGAGGCTACTTTCCGTCTCTTCAGGCATTTCTCCTGTGAACAAGATGGAAGCTTTTGTGCAACACGCGATTACGATTTATTTGAACAAGACGACATACACTCAAGACCATCCCTTGGGTTCCTTATTCGCTTGACCTTTGCTCAATCTGAAGTTCTCGGTGACATCGCGTCACACCGTCTACCAGGCCTCCGCCAGAGTGTGTGGGGCGAGACTCCGAGATACATGACGCTGCAATTGCATATTCCTGCCTCCCAGAGACTTCCAGTTTACCATAGTTGAGGATGGGGCTGCTGCCAATGCGAATAACGAGGTACCTGGAAGTCCTGGGCCGAAATGCTGGTCTAAAAATAGTCTCCGCCGATAGTAGCTTAGCTTGCCAAAGAGTGGAAAACTTTAACGGGTCAGTCAGACTCATGAGGTGGTGAGAGAAAAAGAGTCAGGGCAGACGTGATGTATCGCTGCGACCATCCTCGAAGTCCGCACGCCTGAACCCTGCTCTCTTAGTATCGAGAAGATGCTTTTCTACATTGTCCGCCCTTGATACCCTTTGGGACAGATCAACACCCTCTTGGATGTGTCCGGCCGACCCTGTTCTCCACATCTCCATCCCAAGTTCCGACAACCATCGGGAAATCGTTGCTCAAGTCTGCTACACAGCTCAGCATGGCCAGCTCTTTGGGCGCTTTTAATCTTTCTCGGTCTTATAATCCTCCCCTGATTGCGCAAGAGATTTCCTGCACATATCCTATCAGTGACGTGTACGGCCCGACCCCCAGATACGTTTACTACGCGTGCCTGTTCCTGAGTTTCTTGACTCCACGGTACGGCTGGCTGGCGCATGCTATTCTCGGAGTCGCTGTCGCGTACGCTGCAACTGCAGCCGTTCAGGCCTTCATCCTGCTCTCGGCAAGACTGGTTCCGGCACCTGTTCAGAACGTAACGATTCCATACGTTCCCGGTACTAACTTGACAGGCTACTTCGCGGGTATCGATGCCCTAGTGACCAACACAGATTATGTCAAAATCCAGCCCGATTACCTAGAGCTTGATATCGATGCCGTGACTAGTGTGGTTATCACCGCATATCTCGTGGGGCTGCCATTGCAATGTTGGTCACGAATCACCCGCGCAAGTACAGCCCTCCACAGACTGGTCTTGGCCTGGAATCTGGTTATGCTTGCTGCTTCCATCTCGGTACTCATTCTCTGGCCTCATCTTAATGTTGCCCCTGCCCAGTATCGCTTCTGTTACGCTAATGTCGATGATGGAGATTCGTTCCAGAATAACAATGGCTGGGATAGCGACTACTGGGATCAAACATGGAATCAAACAGTATGGCGCCTTTTTGGTCAACCTATTCTCGACAATGCTTTGTGGTTCAACTATACTTCGAACTGCATGTATCCGTGCTTCAGCACTTCTCAAATATTACGACAAGCGTCCTCTCTGAGAGCTTCCGCATTCACCCCGAATGCTCCGGGAGCCAGGCTGCATACAGATGATGGTTACAGCAAAGATGATTTCCAACCTTTGATTTATACCGCCATCACCTGCTTCACGGCAGCTCAGCTATTCTTGCTGGCTATGGGCCGTTTGAAACTTTGCACAAGGCGGGTTCCCATCTACGAACCTCGCCAGATCTGGGCCAGGAGAAAAGAGATTTGGCGGAGTTTTGACGACGATTTTAAGCGAGGATGGGCGCATCTTACGAACATCTTGCGGAGTCCACTGAAAGCCTTGAGAACACTACACTTACCTCGACAAAGGAACATCACTACACCAATTCGGCAACATCCTCTCTTTCTATTCAGTATTGATCTCCTGGTCATGTTAGTACTGATCGCGGCAATGCTGCTTGGTCCTCTCACCGTTATCGCATTCATTATCTGGATCGAACGTTACATTCACCAGGATGGCACGCCTACTGAGAGCCCACAGGCCGTCGGACAATGGGGCATCGCGGTTGAGTTGGGAGTTGTCCTTGTCGCTGCCTGTGTTCTCCGATTGAAGCACCGCATCGCCTCAGAGGAGGAGATTAGGCGAGAAATTGAGCATCGAACGGTGGAGTTGGATAAGCTAAGGTGTATTGCAGACAGCAAAAGATCGGATGCACTGCCTAGGACAGAGGAACAGCAGACTAAATAAAATAACGGAATACCACATATACACCAGAACACTTTTCAACATCTCCCATTCTTAGAGATTGTTTTCACTACCTCTCACTTCTTGATATTGTATGATTCGGTTTCAAGTCCAGTTCAGATCAGTGTACCCCCAGTGAAGTAATAATGCGCTCCAGAAAGCAACCTTGGAAATACATTCTGAACTGCGCTGTGCTCTTTGAATTATCAATCTCTACCATCCCATTGGGCGTAGTAGCTAGGCTTTCCAATTCAAGATTCGGCCTCCAGAGTATCAACTATGCTAGGCGTCGTAGTCCACGCCGAATATTCACCAATGCTGGGCCTGGAAAATGCAGTACAGCACGCACTTTGAGGTACAGACTGATATTTTTACTGGTCATGGAACTATACCAAGGGATTTTGATGGTTTGTTCAACCCGATAAGTTGGGAGATGCAGCTGCCCATGTTCGGCATCCTCTATATCCTGAAGTGCCATGGGAATTGAACTTGTTTGGCCGACCTATCCGACTTACATGCCACACTCTGGACGGCCTGATTCAAGTTGTTCCTGTCTACCCATTCAGCAGTGAAAGGCGGGTTATAGTAGGACAGGCCGGCAACGACACTACGCCCACGACCAATCTTTTCGCATTTGATTTTGAGTCTGTAGTATCACGATGTGGATCCTAACAATTTCTGGAGATCTTCGATCGACTTCGGCGGAAGCTTAACAACCGGCTCTTCTTCTCCATCGGCGCTTGCAAGACGACCGACAACGACTGACGGTCTAACAAGCAGTCCTATGATTTCTCTCACTGCACCAAATTATGGAAGTCGTGTATTGGCAGCAAGTACTTTGACTTAGGGGGGTGAATTGAAGGTCACCTCCATGAAGTAAACGGGCTCAGCAACCGGGACGCTGCTTGCACTCAGACCAGCAGTGTATACAATGGAGGCCTTAAGCCTGGCATCAACATGCAACTTGTTGGACAGGCTTTAATGGGCGGTAATTTGGAAATGGCGTTTCTTTAAGCCTCAAGGGTTCTCTAGAAGACCGTAGAGTATATCGCTACCCCGGACCCCCTGTGGCCCCGCACACCACGGGCACCGCGGCCACCGTCACGGCTGCCGTCTGCCCACAGCGCGGACAAACTTGTTGAAGAGAGTCCCTGAATAGAGTAATCAATACGCGTACACCAATACTGTCATGGTCAAGGAGAATGTTGTCACGTAATTGAGGACCGATGTACACATATATCTCGCTATCCCTCCTCCAGATATAGATGCCTTGGTGACTAGGCCCTTCAGACTCTATAGCATTCCCGAGTCCTTTGCGCGACGACTAGCATATGAGCCCCTATGATATTCAACCCGTCGAGCTTCTGAATCTCTATGGAAAATAAAGCTGTGTGGCTCGCTGGGCCTGGGAAACCACCGCGGATTTCTTCGGCGCCTACGCCAAAACCAGGACCTGGCGATCTACTGGTGAGAGTAGGCAGCTCCCCAGCCCCCTATCCCACTCTGTCCCTTGTTTCATATGTGACAAGAGCTGAGCTTGATCCCTCAGGTCAAAGGTGTCGCAGTCCAGCTAGGAGAATGGAAAATCCAGGCTGGCCTCACTTCTGCTACTTTGACGTATCCAACGATGATTGGACGTACGCGACGAGGTCACTTTCCCTGGTAAACGTCTTGGATTCTGATGAGTTTGAAATGCAGTCCTATTGTCGGTTATCGTCGAGAAGATTGGTTCTGGAGTCTCTCGATTTGCTCCAGGAGACCATGTCGCTAGTAATTCCACTGGGGTCCTGCGGAAAGATGCACGCTTTGGCGCTTACCAACGCTTCGCTCTGGTACGTCAAGAGATGACTGCCAAGGTAAGTGGCCGCTTTCCAGCATGCAGCTCCCATGGAAACCTTGAACTACGCACAGATCTGACCAGATGATCGTTTTGTGACAGATCAGTAGAAGGAGCTTCGACGAGGCGGCTTCGTTACCTACCGCAGGCGGTGGAGGCAGGATCCTGTTTGCCACTGGGGCCCGACCGGAAATGCAGTTCCCGCCTGGGGTATCAGGATTCTTCAAACGATTCATAGATGATTATCTGGATCCGAACAACAAAGACTTTGTGCAATGGGTGTGGTGGGATTACTTCGAAGTCGCGTTCACGGATGGCCGAATCAAATCGCTCCCGTTAGAGGTGAAGCAAGGCTTAGCGCAAGTCAACGAAGTTTGGGACCTGCTCCGCCGGGAGCAACCTGGCGGTAAGAGGCTTATCCTGGTGCCATAGTAGAGGTATTGGTAGTTCCGGGACCTTGATGGAGTTACCGAGACATTCTGGATCAAAAAATGGTAAATGGTTCTTCCAGGACTTTCGTTACCAGCGATACATTGTGCTGGAGAATATCGTCGTTCAGAGCTGAAAGCCTCCTTCGCGTGTGGTCTTCTCTCGTCGTTCCTAAGTGCCACCTAGAGCTCCTTGTCAGGGCTATACATCATTTGGCAGAAGGAGTGAGCAAGATATATATCACCGAGTATAGCGTCATAAAACGCGCTTGTACTTTACCCTCTCAAAGTTCATTACTCAGTGAACCATTTTCATCGAGTTTCTCATATCAGTCTCGCCTCTAAATAACGTGTTTTGACCGGTTCTGTGCCGGTCTCGACTCTGGTGAAAATAGCCATATTTGTCAAACTCCGAGGCATTGAAAAGGTTCCTTGTTATCTATCGACGGTTTCGAGGGGTTAGGCCACGTCAACAGCGAGGGAGCTAGATATTTGAGGCCAAGGAATGATCTCTGGTGACTGGTATACCCCAGGCATTTTGGCGAGATCTTTGACAGCATTCCCACCCCGAGGCTCTGAGGTTGCATCTTGAAAGCAGCGAGATGGTCTTACAAACATGGATGCTGATGAACATCCTTAACCTTTGTACTAGCCACTACGGTGATCACGCAAGACATCGTGGACTCGTCGGCTATCGCACGATACTCTGATTCTTTCTAGCTCCGCTCGGTATATCTCAACGGTCTCCATTGAACATACTTATCGCAGCGACGAAAAGTTAGTTGGAGCCGAAGGCCATTCGTAAATCTATAACAAAGAATATGCTCATGCTAAGTACTGGTTCGGATATATATGTGTAGAGCTATAGTACTCGATAATTTATATTACAGTGTTATGCCGCATCAGGCTAGGTCCTGACGTTATTCGCGGTCTTGGGGCAATAATCCTTATTGTGCAGTCTGCGTTTCATATGCCAGGTCTCACCGCACTTGTGATCTTCTTAACCATCTCGGCCAGCGATAAGTTCTTCCAGCGGGTGTGACTTGATCCCTGTGACTTCTAAGCATTCGCCATTGAGAGTCCTTTGGTATACCATCCCATGCTGTTTTTCACCGCATGAACTTCTTCCCGCGGCTCTTCCGTGAGCATTCTCTACGACCATGCTCTCGATATTTGGGGCATGGGAATTGCAAATGTTGTACCATCAGCCTGGATCACGATTGAGGTGCTGGCGGCGAGGCACTCGAATTCGCCCATGATGTTGTCACCCATCACACAACAACTTCGATCATCGAGACCAATGCTTTGATAGACGTCATAGAAGCCAATGGCCTTTGGCGTGACTGTTGAGGGTGCTCCATCAACCTGGTCTTGTCCTGGGACCAGTGCAACGGCGCTGAAGGCTAGAGAGGAATTAGCTCAAACACTGGTCGACTGGATATTAGTACGCAAAGGAACCTTACTGCCAGCCCCGACGAGAACGGTAATGCCACCAACAACCAGAGCGTTTATTATTCCGGGGACAAGCACCGTCGAGGTATAGAGCGCTGGAGTCGCCGCCGACAATGCCAGAGCGCCTGCGCGAGCGGCCAACCCCAGTTCTGTAAGGCCGAAAAACGTCAGGGCTATTGCGGCTGAGCCAAAGACGGCGTCGATAACAACACGAACCACGTTAGCCTTTCCGCCCGGGCCGATGTCGACGGCCAGAGGAGAGTCTCCATCGGGGTCTTTAATGATCTGCCAATTAGACGTAGGGGGATCGTACAGCTGAAGGGACGTTGTTGTCGATCCAGCGGTGATTGTGAATTTTTTCCAGGATCTAGACCCGAAGCAACCGCCGCTACCAGCCATTTCAGTTTCAAAGACACCAAACGGAGTAGTTTGGTTGACAGCAGCTGCCGGGAGAGTTACGGCACCACTGTACATGGAGTACCGCCGATCTCCAAGACTGTTGATCCCAAAAATGCTTTTATATGTTTGTAGAAAGCTGTTCATGTCCGAGGAGATTTTCCCATCACCGTAATCGGCAACCAGGTCGGAGCTGGTCCAGCTTGAATAGTATGAGTTGAGGTCTGTCGGGTTGAATTCCTGTTTGATGCAGTTGGAATCACCATTCATATCAATGACTGCAGGAAAAGGTGATAGATTGATGATCGTTAGAGGGACCTGAAGTCCAGCCCGACATAAAGGGGCCAGGTATAGCAGTATCAATGGAGTTTGAGAATACATGTCAATTTGGAGTAGGCAATGGCAAATACTGTCTGCCGAGCTGGAGCACGACTTGACTGGGCCAGCGAACTTACATAACTTATAGGCGACATGGTGATTCTTGTCTATCAATGCTGATCACATTGTCAGTGGAGGTGGTGAAAGAATAGCAGAGGCCAGGCAACCGTATTGTCACCGCGGTGATATGGTCTGTGTTTATCTTGTGGATAATATCACGAGTGCCAAACACGTTCAGTGACAAGATCATCTTTGACTCTTAATGGGGGGTTGGTAAGAACCATTGTCGGACACAGACAGGCTTGGCCACCGTTGTCCCAGCACCCCACCGAACTTTGACAGAGATCCGATCCGATCAGATCTGCTAGTAAACCACGCCCAAAGCACAAACCCCTGTTCGAGAACCAGGAGTCCGTGCGTCTGCCCTGGGATATGGCATCCAGGGTTATTCGCGAATGGCAGACCACATCTAACGTGGCGACCTGCTGAAGTATTCGCCAAACATATACCTTGCCGCAACCAATGTGATTGAGAAATCTTGTGTTGAACAAGGCTGAGTTGTGACGGGGTCATTACAACCTCCATACTTGCGCCGAACGCCTCCGCGGGACTTCGCCGCCTAGAACGCTCCTTTTGCAAACCTTGCAACACCATGAATTCACTCACTTTAGTCACATTTTCGCTATATCATAGTCCTCAGGTTGGAGGAACAGGACCTCCCCGACACAAGGAGGACGCCGGCCCCCGACGAGGACCTCATCGGTCGCCGCCGATGCCCGGGAGAAAAACCTCTCCACCAAGACGAGAAAACTTTCACTCCTTTAACATATAAATAGATAGAATAGCGACCTCCTAGTCCTGGAGGTCAGACTCGTCAATACATCCCATTTAGCCCCCGACATCGCCTAGAACTGAGTGTTGCATAACATCTTGAGACGAGGAAGGAGAATTTAGGTGAAGTTCACTCAGCTGACCCCCAAAAGACGAAGTCAACCAGCCCGCTAATTTGTACAGAGCCAAAAGTGGGGCCCAATTTCACAGATAGTCAACAATATCTTGCAAATCGCATCAAGAACTCTACCGACACCAGAATCTCGGTACATTATATGTCATTAATAATGGGTCTAGTATATGGAACTGCGCTGTGTATACTATGCGCACAGCGCCGCATTTTCAATTTCTCTTCCCAAGACTAAGTCATGAGCACGACCTTTTAAAGCCTTGAAGTCAGTCTCTAGCTGGCCAGTGCGTTTTTGGCAAGGTTTCATGGGTCGACTACTGTGCACAGTTCTTCTTGGCTGTTATTGGGAGTTGAGCTCGCTCTCTAAATCGATCTGTGCACTCTCCGGACAGCGAGGCTGGAAGTCACTATCACCTCCCAAGTCTCATTCTAACGAATTTCATCGTCAATATGGTCTGTGGACGATATACTGGCCACGTATGTTTCTGTGAGTCTATCAGGCATCAGGACCCCAGGGTTTGTCTATAAATGTCGACGAGATGTAGCATCATGGATGCACTTTACCATCTACAGCTCAATCTCTTCATCACTATTCAGACTTGCTCACACGTTTCGGCATCTTGCATTGCTAGTACAAGGATCAAACTTAAGCATAAAACATCATGGCAGTTTCGAGGGTCTTGCAAAGCCTCATACTGGCTGGTATTGTTGTCAAGGTTTCGTCTCGTCCCACGGCTTGGACAGATTGGTCGGCCCATGCACCCACCGTCACAGCTTGTTCAGCACCCACGCCGCCCTCATCCTCATCTTTGCCCCATTCCCCATCCCCATCCTCAATGTCAACTTCGATCTTGTCCTCTTCTTCCGTCGGCCCTGCCAGCTCGACAACATCTGTTCCCAGCGGCACGCCAACACCAGCATACTCCAATGGGGCCTGGACTATTGATGACATGTTAAACACTCCTGATCTCAGTGGTTTCGACTTCAATAGTACCAATCCAAATCCGTGGGACGTCAATGGACCAAATCCAGACGGCCCTCTCCTGGACAGACTCGAAGCTGAGGAGCAGCAGCTTCCCCAGACGCTTAGTTTTCGAAGCAATACCGGGTCGACGGCGAGTCTTGTTCAAAATGCACGGGCAGTTTTGAACTACGCGGGCATCTCTGACTCCAACAGCACCCTAGCTCGAGTCCTCCTACAGGCCCTTGGCGAGCTACCTCAGGACGACGAGAGAGATCGACAAACAGTCTCTCCAGACAACATCAACAAGTTTCTCTACAGGTGTTTCCAATTCGACTCATGTCTATTCTGGAACGCCGACACAAGCGAGCTCTTGACTGTGGCATCTATCACGGAGTCAGTCCAGGCAACCGGACTTTGGGCTCTTCGGACTCCCAACTCCAGCGTTTGGCCCACCATCACCCAATGGGCTATTGCTTATGGCGTAGACCTCCTATTTGGCGATCGAGCGGCTACAAATAACATGATGGTGCCGATAAGGCTCACTCAAGGAGGTGCAGTCACCGCCCGACAACCAGTCACACTGAGCGCATCATGACAAAGTTGGCTTGGGGTTGATGAGGATACTCACTTTATTGCATTTGTGTGGTTGCTAGCGGTTTTTGTGCACTTAGCGCTTCTCTAGATTTGGAAAGGTATAGGTATATTCAATAGTTAGGAAAGTAAGATACTCACTGCAATTCAAACTTGCCCCTTGGCTGCTCGAACGACTCTCCACGGATGATATAATTTCTCATATTTCTCATATCCGTATATCTTAATGGGAGCAACCTTCAATGAAGAGAAATTCACGATTGTGCATTGGAGAGCTGGCTTATTCCGTGTACCCTGGCAATTCTTCCAGCTGCTCGAATTCCGCCATTGATAGCTCGTATCCCAAATGTCTCTTCAGGAGCTCGTGTGTGACAAAGCGCTCGGGAGTATTGCCCTGTGCATCAACGAAAGAGACATGATGATTGACATCGCTGATGCGCTGTAGTTCATTCGCATGACGATGATGATGCGGACACCCATCCACACCGATGAGGAAGATGGTGACATGGGCCCACGACAGCCCAAGGAGATCGAGTTCGAACTCGTCCATGTCTGTGGCTTCGCCATCAAGTAGCAGAAGCAAGCGCAGCATTGGCGTGTCGGGCCCAGCTTGCCATCCATATACTGGATGATATGTCGCCGACTCGGAGTGCTTTTGGAAATGCAACTCCTTGACCTTTTGCCATCCGGTCATGACCCGTGTTCCCCCTCCTATTCTGACCCTACGCCACATTTTATCAAAATTCTGGTTGTTTATCGTTCCGATATAGTTGGCTGAGTTTGCAAAGGTAGTCAGATCATAGCCACGAAAGTCGTGATCATGGTTTGCCATGGCATCACTGAAGCGCCGGATGATTGCCTTTGCAACATCTATACACGGTTACTATTGATCAGAGACGGAGTATTGTAGAATTACCTTTGTTTTTTGGTTGCGTGGACTTAGAATATCCTGTAATGAGGTACTGGTTGTAGTTTGGTCTTACCGGGTCAAAATCCATTGACCCAGAAACATCCAGCAGAATCATCGTGTCGTCGGTTGGTACTTCAGGTCGGTCGTAGGCCACAAAAGGTGTTGGCATGACTTGCTTCGAATATCCGGCCGAGGTGTGTTGGATGTGACAGGTATCAGTGCTAGAATAATACTCGGGTGGTGGCTCAACAGCGGTAGCCATTCGTGCTCGTGCCATGTCCATTGCGGAAATAAAATCCGGCTTCATTCTGACTCCTGTACTTCCTTCTCGATGGTTCAATACCCAGTAAAGCCTCTCTTCCGCAGTATCCTCGTAGCCTCTCCACGCAGGGGTAACTCCTCTCCAACCTGCAGCAGCGTCGATGGTGAACTTCAGCGGATTGGAAGCTTGGTTGGCCCATGCTACTGGGATAGGTTCGAAATAGCCACTTCTGAGCAGGTGGAGATATTGAATGGGTTGCCGGGATCGAAGATCAGCAATCTTTCTGATCATGCCAACCTTTTCTTGGTATGTTGCCACGATATGCCGCCACTGCTCGTCAGGCCACCTCCCGTTCTCCTCAGCAATGATTGAATCGCGTAACTCACGGCCTTTGGCCATCAGCTTTTGCGTCCTGCTCGCCATCTTTTCTTCTGAAGACTTTATGCCAATGGTTTGCTTGAAACTAGAAAGCCTCGAAACTTTGCTGGGTTTCTCAGGCTTTCTATCTTCGGAAGACGTGGTCTGATCCTCCAGATGTTTCTTGTCGGAAACATTGATAGACTCCTTCTTGTCTTTAGGTTGAGCGATACTGACTTGAGACATTGCGGTATTGGGAGTTTCATCATTCCAGATGTTTATTGGAGGCTCTTGAGCATCAACGTTACCTTGGGCATCGTTGTTAAGACTGTTGTTGAGAGCGATGGTCTGATGAATGAATTGGGCGTGGTAACCGGGGGCTGGGCGTTGTACGCCCCACGAAGACTGATAGTAGCCATACGGAGACACTACTCGGAACCTGTAAGGATTTCTACTCAACAGGGCCAGGCCCATGCCCAACTTGTTGTCATTGTAAGCCTTCTCACCTAGTTGAGAATACCAAAGGCGTCAGCTGAAAAATGAGGCGTGAACAGTAGGGAACCATTTTTGCCTACCAGGATACATGACTGCTTTCGACCACATATCCTGCACTCCATACCGGCGGAACTTCATCTGCTGATAATTGTGGATAGGACAGTTACAATAGTAGTCCGCTTCATGTTCGGGTTCAATTTCGCTGTTGTAGATCTGGTACTGAAACTGAAGACTCTGTAGAGCATTTTGCATTTGTTGCTGCCAGGTAGTCAGCTGAAGGATACTTTAGCCTTGGAACGTAAGTTGAACCTCATCTCTAGCCCGTATCTGAGCCGCTTCGATGACCTGGTTCGTATGTTGCCGAATCGATGCGGTTGCTCGAGCAGTACTGTGTGGTGGTGAATATGACGGTGGCGCATAACTTGGCGGCTGGTCTCTTGTCCCAGCCACTCTTTGCTTATGGTCTGATTTTCGAGTATTCGAGTCGTTCTGAGACTGACTTAGCCGCGGATGCTCAACTTGCTCTTCGGCTTCTAGTTTCTTTGCAAAGTGCCAATCTTCATGTTCATCCCTTCGATCCGACTCAATTGTTTCATTACACTGGCCGCAGACGTACTGAGAAGCCATAGTGTGTTGAACCCTGTGCAATATTGTACCTGGAAGTTGTTCAAGACTCTTGGAGCATATGACTGATCCTTAGTTTGCGAAGAAGAGTCTTGTTATCTTGCAGATATTGTCAGCAGATAACTTTGTAGGATCCTCGTAAGTGGGCTGTGCCGAAGTGCTTACGTCGACGGTTGGTGGCCGCAGCTAGAAGTGCGGGAATTTAGAGACAGAGCCAATCGAACGCGAGTAATATTTGCTTAGTTCTCGCACTTTGTACCCTGACCCTCTTAAGCTCAGTGCCAAGTAAAGCTTAACCATTTTTAATTGTAATTGTGGCCATCGAGGCTAAAAAACAGACTTAACAATGAGATTAAATAGCCGCCAGCGGACGATCCCTAAGATTGGAGACTGACGAGGCTGGCGAGCTGACCCATGGACATCCCCCTATAATGGCGCTTGAGGAAGCAGTTTCACCGGCAACATGGCAAGCCCCCTTTTCCCAACTGTATCAATCGCAAGCCGTTCCTTCTACAGTCTCCGTTGTTAGACAGGAGCCTCGGTAATATGTAGCGAAAAGAGTCCCTAGATGAAGCAGAAATATCTGAGCGGGAATATCCTCAGTCCTTACACTCTTTTATGCATCATTTTAAGGCCCCATATGTCTTACCCTTGTATGTACTACCCTTCGACGAGCGAGGTGAAGCTATGCACTCTGGAATTAACGGTACTCGTTCGCCAGATAATTGTGTGTTGATAGTAGGTTATGTGGTGGAATGGAGAGTATAGAATAGGAGAAAATTTTACACTAACTGTCAGTTTCTTGAGTTCTTATGCATTCGCTATTAGAGGTTTGTTGAGCTCATCACTCATGTGGGACATTGAATGATATCCGGAGATAGTCAGCAGCCAGACACGGAACAAGGCTGAGCAAGAACTAGATGCTACAGCCCCTAACCAATCTGGTTCGAGCCGTCTACGGTCCTTCTGTATTTTAACAGCTGGACTTCCACTTCAACTCTCCATCTCTATAGCACGGGTGACGCCTGCAACCGCTTGGTGATGAGAGCCTCCGATAGGAGCGCCGCACTCTGGACAGCGAGCCTCTTCCATCGGCATTCCACATTCACCGATTGCAAACTGCGTGATTGTCAGCTTTAATTCTGCGAATCCAACGAGCCAGTGACAAATGAAACCTGTAGACGGAGAAGAAGGATTCAGAAGACACATACCGGATGCCCCCTGATACAATTGTACCAGTGCCCTGAGTGCGTTGCAATTCCCCCTGGCCCACTAACCATGGCCCGTTTGATGGCGTCAAGTTCTTCGGACGAGACCGCTTCATACCATTCCCTTTGCAAGAGCTTGATGCTCTCTTCAGCCGCCGCACGGAGCTGCTCGGCGTTCTGGAAGGGCTGTTTGCAGAGCTCTACGGCCTGTTCCAACAGCTCTCTTGCCTGCTTCGAGTAGTCTTCTGATGCCCCGCTGTCGCTCTTAGCCAGCCGACAAGATCGGTAAAGTCGAACTATACGAGCAAAGTATAGCGAAGCTTCGACCGCCAGCTTGGCAAGGTTTCCAACATTGCAGTCTTTGATGAACATTGCACAGACCTGGAGATAGGGTTTTGTCATCTTTTCTGGAGACCCGCCCGGAAGCTTTAGAGTGTTAGCCGATAATCCAGTAGCCTCTACAATACAGAACTTGTCCTCGAGAACAATGCAGTCCGCTTTGATTTGCGTCAGACGTCCACCCAAAGCAATACGGCGGTCGCGCTCGACATGACAAACCGATTCATGGATGCTCAGACTGGTCAATGCTTCTTCAACAGACGCTGACAATTTTGTTCGGGCAGCGTGGATCTGAGCTTCGTAAAGTTTCTGAGCAGGCTGATGGCTGTCGGCAGAATTCTGAAGGAACGCCTTGATATCTTTGTATAGAACGATATGCGATTTGTAGCGCTCCTGAATCTGTTTCCCTCGAATTGTTGAAAATCCTATTCGGTCGTCATTGGCCTCGGTACTGAGTCCTAAGCGAAGGGTTATATTGGAACGAGAGCTTTCAAGCTCTTTCTCGAGCTTATCAAGCTGCAGTTCCAGTCTCCTGAGCTCCGTCTTCCCGGCGACGTGAAATCGCTTTGACATTTCATCGATGACAGCCCGGTTGATGAGTCGATTGTACCGCCGCGTGGCGTACTGCCGCACAGGACGTTTACAATCTGGGCACCTGGGAATTTGAGAGGCTAACGCGCCAGAGATATCTGCAAATCCTGTGAAGTGGCCATATGTGTCGGCAATGTAGACGTCTTTCATTCCGACCAGGCCATCGAGCGTTTCTGCGGTAAAGAAGTGCCCACAACCAAGCACTACGATTGGGGTTTCATCTACATCAATTTCGGCATACGTCTTCATTTCGAGGAGATCCACTCGGCTGTCTGGCATCATGCCACATTGCTGACAATGCTCCTCGGAGCACGTCTCGCCACACAACCCTGGGCATTGGTGACCGCAAGGAAGTGTTTTGGTACACCGTTCGTCGCACGGAAGTCGGTTACAAGGAGCGGAACATGGCATGGTACAAGATCCCTGATGCTCGCAAGACCATGTGCATCGCTCGATACACGGAGCACACGCTTCGTGGCAGGGTAGCATACATCCGGAATGTTGACAGCGAACTTCACAGGGAAGGGAGCAAGGAGCACAATCCCTCCCCTCGTGACATGGTTCGGAACAGAGGTGGTTACAGGTTCGAGATGCTCTCCCGCAAACCTTCCGGCAGGTTTGGTGAGAGATCGACCTGTTCCCAGTTTCAGCCGTGGTATTGCATTGTCCACACGTTCCACGACACGGATGGCCACAAGAGAGCACTGCAGCACAATGGGTAGGACACTGGAACTGATTTGCGCTCACATCCAAATGGCAAGCGATTTCCACGGTATGATCACATCCTGGCACCATCTTAGCGACCAAAGCGTCACAACGAATGGTGGCAGGGTTCTGGGCTTGGTGGCACAAAATGTTATCCTTGGAGTGACCACAAGGTAACAATACATCTTTCAGCTTAACACAACACTTTCCGCAATCTTCTCCGCATGTTGTCTTCTGGCATGCATGTTTACATGGTTCATGAAGGCGCTGACACGGTTGGTGGCACAAGAAGACATTATGCATGCTTTCAGAGTGGCATCGGGCTTGACACATATGACCACAGTCCGGAAGACGCCAGGAGCAGGATAGACGGCATCCACCTTCAGGACTCAACCTTGAGAAATCATCTGGCTCTGAGACGGGGAGGGGGGTGTCTTTATGCCTGGGACAGCAGAGACCCAAGGAGCTGCCGATGGAATCCGACTTCCGGAGCATGTCGATGATTTTCTGCCACATGTGAATTTTCGAATAGGTGTCGACGTTGCCCACGAGATACATGCCATGTTGGGCTCGACTGAGTAAAACATTGATGCGATTTGTCGTCTTGAGGAAGCCGACCCTTTTCTCCTTGTTACTCCGAACCAGTGATACGATGATAATCTTAGCCTCTTCGCCCTGGAAGTTATCAACGGTAGCGACCCGTAGGAGCTCACTAAGTTTTTTCTTCTCCAAAGACGCTTTCCTTGGTTGGTTAAACTGGTCCTCTGCGGTGTTGCTGGAACTGCTGGCGCCTGGGTTGAACCCGTCTTTCTCCAGTGCCTCTTGATCCCGGTCGCTAAGGACGATCTCGAAGTCATTGCGCATTGCCGCACGGAGTTTAGAAAGCTGGCCGGTGTACGGAGTCAAGACAGCTATGTCGCTGCTGCGATAGACTCCTTGACGGACGACATGGCGGACCATGGCATGTACCATTTCCACTTCCCACATATTAGAATGTGACTTGTGGTGTGTCTCTGAGTGTTGTCCTTCCTCGACATGATCATGATCAAGCCAAAAGAGATTCTTCCGCATGCCGACAACGTCTGGTAGGTCAGTCGTGCTCACATGGTCCGATAAGTCGGGATACAGAGTTTCGCGAACCAGTGACGCGATTTCTGGGCGCATTCGTCGCTGGACATTGAGCTGAGCGACAGGTATCCGAGGTCTTCCCGGCTGTCCAATCGAAAGTCGCTCGAATTGGCTGCGGTCCAACTGGTACAGTACCCCCTGTTTACTCTCCAGCGACAAGTCACGAAAGTTGTTGATCTGGGGACGCAGCTGCTCGTGGTCGCCAATCTGAATGAAATGTTCGACGGTGGGAAGCAAAGCGGAGATCATGTGCGCTTCCATGACCTCCCCAGCCTCTTCGCAGATAACTATCTTGCATCTAATCCGCTTGAGGGTTGAGATCCGTTTCGCTAGGCCAGTCGTCGTGAGGCCAATGACATCGGCGTTCTGTAAAACCCGTCGATCCACCTCGTCATGTATGTTGGTAAGATGCCGTTGGATGGAATCAGCTTCTTTCACCCGTTCGAAGACGTTGTCTAGGGCCTCTTCATGAACCTGTTGGCTCCAAAATTGCAACAGAATACGCCGTTCGATTAAGGACAGCGAGTGGACGTTGTTCTCGGCTTTCTGAACAAGGGTATCTAGCTGGTCGACGGCCATGGCGCTGGGATCGTCCACTGTTTTTGCTCCAATGACCGACTTCGCAGATGGTGCCCACTGCTCAAAAGGATGCCGTCCGGCGGCCTTGAACCCTTCTTCATCAACTTTCCGAAATTGTGCCCCTATGCGAGGATACTTTCGCTGAATATAGTGTGCAAAGTTGGCCCAGTTCCATCGCTGCGAAAGGCCGTGCATACGACCGAGGTCTCTTGAGATGCTGTTTGCCTCATGATCTAAGGCCTCGTAGTGTTTCGCAGCGAGATATTTCTCCGACCTCGTCTTCCCCTCAGTTTGAGATATCTTCCGAAGGTTGTGGTCTTCCAGGAGGTGCGACTGGCTCTGGCCACCGATCCGGACTATTTTCTTTATGCCCACCCCGAGTAAATGTTCCAAGAACTGATCCAACGCGTGATTTGTATAACAGCTTGCCCCTTGTTAGCAGAGACAGCAAACAGGTGAAAGATACTCACACGACAACCACGGGTCCTAAAGCAGCGGTTTGCTTGCATTTCATCAAGACTTTGATTAACTGAACACCGAGATACGACTTCCCTGTCCCTGGCGGCCCCTGTATCAAGGCGTACTCTTGGGTTAGCGCTGCAAGTAATGCCCGACACTGACCGCGATCCAACCCTGTTTGGTCTTCCATTTCATCGATCAGGGAGGAGTTGTCCGGCGATGAAGCAAGGTCGATCCAAAGATCCCCGTCATTTTCAATGGCACCCTTGAGAAGTGGGCTCAAGGAAAAGCGGAAACCGGGTTGTCGGGTGTACAGGGGCGGAAGCATTTTAATCGTTGCCGTGCCCTGAAAATCCTTGATCCGGTCTGGAAGGATCCATTGTTGGAATGGGAGGCGGCTCAAACGGTGCATCCCCTGCAGATTTTCGAGTATGGGGATGAAGGTTGCAGGCAGGACCCCAGGGAATTCGATCAGCCGCCCTCACGTCCTGTCGGTGCTCAGGCGAAGTGCGGACTCAACCTCTATCTGGTCTTGACTCGCAAGCTTAACAGTGATGGTGCCTTGGTAGTCTTTCTTGGAGAGACCGTGGTCCTTCCCGGTGTCCGTGTTTTTCTGTGTCACGATGAAGAACAGATGATGGACCTCGTCGTGTTGGAATGAAATGAAGGAAAGAAGGACGCCTTCGATTAGCCGTCGTGACTCCTCCCACCATTTACGCCTCTCTGATGCGGATTTGCTTCGCACAGCGCCAGGCTGTGTGAAGGTTAGGTGCATTTCCAGGGCTCGGCGGTTGTCGAAAGAAATGTAACTGATGTAAGCGCCCGCATACTGGTTGGCTCGGAAGTCACCAAAACTCAGTTTGGGGCTGGTGGGATCATCCTTCACAGCCTGCATAAGCCCACCGAGAAGGTCTTTCAATTCACCAAATGTGTCGTGGCGGAGGAGTCGGAAGTGTGTGTCAAGGTGACGCTCCGCTGGGTTGGTGAGGAAATGGGGCATGTCCAGGTCGGTTGATGGCAAGAACTCTGGTTCATCGGATAGAATCTCCTTGCGGGTTGGGAAAATCTTGATTTTGGTCATGTCTATGTTATCGTTGTCGTGCCGATCTCGAGGCATGATCAAGGTCTGAGGGTATCGTGAGGTCGCCGTGGTGGTAGGGAAAGTTTCTAAGGGCTCCTCCTCCTGAATTAACAACCCTTTGGCACGAGAAACAACTGCACGGACCTCGCACATGTGGCGAAGGACGATTGTCACAAATGGTGCATGGGAGTCCTCGGCGACAATCTGCGCGGCGTTTTCCACAGAGTCAATTAGAGTTGGAAGATCATCGTTGAATCTGGATCGAGACTCTCTTTTGATGAGCTCGCGAATGGCAGTCGATGCAGCGACGAGAGTGGTTTCCCGTATAGCCACGTCCGCTGGAGACATCGAAGTAAGGTGTCCGTTGACCAATGCCTCACACAGATGCTGGAAGAAAGGTACCGCTCTGCTACCATTCGTGCCACTGATAAAGTTATATAGGCCACCCACAAAGGTATCAACTGATAGGCAATCTAGGAGAGCCGCATGGGTGATGACCAGGAGGAAAGATCGAACAATCTGAATAAACCCACTGTGATCTTCAGATCTTGTGCGCAGGTTTAGCAACGTTCGGATATGATCGCGACCGTAGTACTCTTCGTCATCCAGGTCCCTGGGGAGCATCTGCTTCCACTCTCGTTCACCTCCTGTTAGTATTGCCAGCGCACCGTCCCACAGTTCTTGAACTGCTTTTGTGTAGATTGATAGGGGTGGGGTCTTCAGAAGCCTTCTCCAGGAGTGGTAGTCCGCCTTGCTTTGCCGTTGTTCGTCCGTCTCCTCGGCCCTGGGCATGCGCGGTGGCGGCGACGGTGCGTCACTCTCTTTTCGAGAACGGTCATGAGAGAATTTGCAGCGTCTGCCATATTTGCACTGGCCTTTCATCTGGAATTCTCGGCACATCCCTAGTGGTGTCTCGCTCTTGCGCCATTCGGGTCCTGCGCCTCTATACATGTTCTTGTTCTTCCACAATGATGCTCCCTGGCCCCGAGACGGGTTCCGACGGTCTGAATTGTCCATATCCACGTACTGGATCTCTTTTCCTGGAGCCGATAGATAATCAATCGGGAGGGTAGTTGCCAATACACACAAGAATTTAAAACAGAAGAGGTCTTAGAGATGTGAGGCTGAAGGGCTCGGCGGTTACACAGTCAGGCAACAAGCAAACTACTTTGAGGCTCGCTGACCCAGCCTCAAAGCTCGTAACCCCTAACACAAGCTACTGCAGGTTTAATGCAATGATGCAGCTGATTATGCATTCTAAGGCTACATACGAGGATTTTTCGTATAGCCATGGAATGCGGCAAGCAACATTCCCTTGCGCTGACTGAGATTTGAGGTTTATGTCTCCTATAAGTGCTCTTTCATCAACTACTTTACAAACCGCCGGGAGACTTATTGTTTTACGGTTCGATGAATCCAAAAGCACTTATGGCCAGATGCCAGCTGGTGTTGGCATATTGTTTCTGATTCATGATACCAGCAGTGAGCTCAAAATCATTTCAGAATTGGGATGCAGATCAATCACTAAAGATTTCTTTTTCATGGAACCTAGTTCTTAACCTTGTTGACACCTGTTCCTGCAACTCTTATGACTCTGAGATAAGGATTGCAGGAAGCTGCATTTGCATACTCAGCCTAAGTTGACGTGTCACATAATGATTCACGGGATGAAATTCCCAGTGCGTCGACGTGCATGTATAAATTGTGGAACCCTTGCAAAGGACCTGGGGGTTCGTATCCCGTAAATGACTAGCTGCAACAAGTTTGCTGCGCTTTGATGAAACTGCGTCAAGTTAAGCAGTCAATAACATTCTCCCATCTGGAGGCAGAACCTTTCCTTCGCTTGAAGTCAGACTCTTGCCATCGCGTAACTATCGCTTCTTACCCACAGCTGACCTCCCTGTAACCAATTATGCTTGTACATTCTGAACGAATGGGTTTGATCTTTGGTCCCTTCCAGGGCTGTTGCAAAACCTGTCCCGCCCTCCCTCTCTAATCCTTGCTCTTCTATGCCCAATGTACGTACTCTGTGCTGTAGGCGTCCGCTCTGCGTCGATGAATAAGAATTTCTGAAAAGTATTGCAATGTTAAGGCGCAGCAGGAGTCTGCGGTTGGGACGACTGAGTCTACCGCTTTATGAGAAAGGATTGTCGTTTTCTTCTTTACCGGCCAGAGCTGGGATCCGGGATAAAATCACGTTGCATCGCCTAAATTATGGACTGTACCAGCACATTGCAACTGATTCGCAGTCACAGCCTTACAGATGCCTCGCCTAAATCATATAGCTCATGAAGCAGGCCAAAAGCTGGTCACCCATCTGCAGACGCAGGTTTGCATTGAGACCTTATTTAAGTAGGGCAGAAGGTTCAGCGATTCATACGGCCAACTTGGTCGTCGACGATACCCCGGTTTTGTATGATGGGTTAAAATCCATCTTCATCCGCTGAAAGGGGAACCCTCTGATGAGAAATTATCGTCTCCAATGCAGATCTCAGATAACCTATAGCTTTCGAAATTGCTCAGTGTAATTTCCAAGAGACCGCATTCTATATCCAAACTCTACGGCGACGAGACCCTTGGCTGACGAAGAAAAGCTCACTTTACCGATAGCTACATAGTCCTCAGATCATGAAATATGCTTATCTCACTCCTCCGACAAGGCCGACAGACCTCGGGAAAGGCACACAGTGGCCGGTTGTCAACGCGCTTGAGACTACAGGCTCGACAACATCCTCAACGCATCACTGCTTTTGTCAGTAGTGCATCGATCCGGTACCGTAGCGTCTTACCTGTCGAGCCCCATAATACACTGGCCTGGGAATGGCAGCGAGACGTCAAAGTGCATAGTGCCCCTCCCTGGATTGTTGCCGTAGCGACCGTTAGGCAGAGTCAGCTTACAATCATGGGGCGAGGACAATAATCACTATCAACACCAATCTTTCCATGCTTCCTGTAAGTCACTGATTAGGCATTGAAGATGATAACGAGTAATTCTTGAGGACAAAGCATTCTCATTCTAAGGTACTAGTTCTATTTGCTCGTGCTGAGAACCTCATCTCGCTCTTCTGAAACTCAAGACTGCCACGACATTCTCGAACAAGCCGCTCTGGAAATCGCCTCGAGCAGTTTGACGCCTTCAGAGGTCCTGGTCACCTACAACGAGCGTGACTGTGATATTTTGCTAGTAGCCTTCCATCACACCAAAGACATACCCCTAACAGCATTGAAGGTGTCTTCAACAGTTTTCTCAAAAGGAATAGTTTCCTGGAGATTCAGAACATCCCTCATCTTGGTCCGATCGATGTCGAAGTGGTTACTGGGGTCACATTTGTCACCTGGGTCGCCGAGGCCAGAAATGTTTTGGGTTCTGAGCCGTCCCAGGCCATCTTCAAAATAGTCCACCCCTCCACATAATAATATTCTCTCATTTCTTGCAGGATCTAGAGTCAAAGATCCCGCAATCGCTTTCGCGATATCCCTGACATCGATCCATGCCGGTAGACCCGGGGTCGCTACTCTAGGGGTGAAGGCAGGATCCTTTCCAGTAATGCCCGAAATGAGCCGTGCCGTACTAGTGTTCAATTCTTCGATGCTCTTAGGCATTAAATGGCCAGGCGCATAATGGATAGGGGGGCCATAGATCATAGGTGGGCAAAGTGTGACCAAGCCAAACGTAGGGGGGGATGGGAGCTCTTTATTGAGACCGTGATCGTGCAGATCCCACGCCAGTCTCTCGGCAAACGTCTTACTGGCGTGATACCCAAAAAATCCATTCTCTGCTGCCTGTTCTTCCGTTACAGGATCCCAGTCTGACGCGGTGTAGGTATAACCTGGTCGTGGGTTTTTCGAGAGGTCGACCACAGAAGCAAATGAGGAGAGCAGAGTGAATCGTTTAAGTGCTGGAGCGCCATACTCCAAGGCACTTGTCATCACATTGCGCGTTGCTCCCACTGCTGGCTGAACGAGGTCCTTGATCGGGTCATTTGTCGTTGTGAAGTAAGGAGAGGCTAGGTGAACAATGTACTCGGGCTGAAATCGCTTCAGCACATCATCCAAGGCATGAGGGGCCGAAAGATCCGCAACGCTGACCATCTCCAGGTCTTTTGAAGCTATTTCAGAAGCATATCGTTCTTTGATGTAGGAAGACTTGGCCATAGAACGAACTGGTATAACAACACGGTAGCGAGAGAGCTCCAGAAGGTGTCTCACAACATGAGCACCTACGAACCCTGTCGCACCTGTGACAAGCACGAGTGGTTTGTTGGCTACCATGTTGGCTGTATGTTTGTTTTTTGAATTGTTGGAAGTTGGAAACGCAAGGCAAGCGGCCATTTGGGGCTTTTTATCTTTTGCAGGTCGAATGCTTCCATCAAATCAACATCTACTGGGCGGCTCAAACAATAGCCACTATTAAGAGCCAGCTTAGTAACTATTGGGTCCAGTAATGTAACCTCAAGTAGATGCTTAACGAGCGATCGTTTCTGTGCGGGATTTGTCATTCACCGTATTACGCACAGTACTCTAACGTAATTGAGTATTTGCGCAAGGCTGTGCAAGGCTGCGTGCTAACTCGACGTGTTCATTGGACACTAATCATCATCTCTTGACTTCTAGTTAAAAGGGGTGCCTATAAGCGATTACTTCCAACTAGGGAAAATTCCCGTGAAAGGTTACTTTGACGTGAAGGTGATACCTATAATGGGTTAATTCTAGTTTATGATAACGACTATAGGGGACTAATTCTAGTTAAAGCTGCTGTTTGTAAAGGTTTTGATTTTTGTTGAGGTTATCACTTGTGAAAGATTGATTTTAGTTAAAGGCGACGCCTATCAGGGCTTTGATTTTAGTTAAATGTGATGCCTGAGAGGGAGCTTGTTTTAGTTAAAGGCTATGCCTATAAGTGGGGGTGGCACTAGTTAAATCTCAAACGTCTGTCTAGGTATAGTGGGTTGTCGTTGTGCGTAATACAGTACCAGTGACCTCACCAGGGTCCACAGACCAACTACCTAAATAATTAGCCGGGGTGACAAACTACATGCATTATATAACCCTGCAGGGTTTGTCATGTACTGGTGTCATATTTAGCTGAGGCAGATTTTCTGATGCTGAACGAGACTCAGTCCTTCACGAGATATAGCATATGCACTTGGTCTGTCCAGTCTACGCTTACTTTGTTATCGAATACTCGACTTAAGTGCTCGAACGTGGGCGAGAACAATGGCGGGGGCAGTCTCAACTATGAAAGCAATAAGTACTTCGTCTCCAGATATTACTGCTGTAGATTGAAACGAACTAATCAATTTACAAGGAGTACGAGGCGGTCAAGGGCCTGCAGAATCGCTATACCAGGGCACAGCCCCGGTGCCTTCTCTTGCGAATGGGGAAGCCCTAATCAAAGTTAAAGCTTTTGGGCTCAACCGTATGGATATCATTCAACGTAACGGTGGATATGTGCTTCCACCGCAAGCGCCGGAGACCCTTGGTGTCGAATTTTCCGGAACGATTGCACAAGTCGAATCAGGATATGGATGGGACATTGGAGACGAAGTGTTCGGACTGGCGTATGGAGGAGCATACGCCGAATACCTTGCCGTCAGTACACGAATGCTTATACCTAAGCCAAAAGATTTGTCCTGGGAGAAAGCAGCTGCTATCCCTGAGACATGGATGACCGCAACACAAGCCATGTTTCTTGTAGGCAACTTTAAAGCAGGCGAGTCGATACTCTGGCATGCAGGAGCCTCTGCAGTTGCAATAGCTGGAATACAGCTATCTAGGGCGAGTGGTGCCTCACAGGTTTTTGCAACAACTGGTTCGGATGGGAAAGTAAAATTCTGTGTTGAAGAACTCGGTGTGACTGCCGCCTTCAACTACAAGACACAACCCTGGCCTGACGAAGTTCTGCGATCTACCAAAGATGTCGGTGTAGATGTTATCATCGACCTAGTTGGTGCGAGCCATTTTCAGGGAAACATCCAGGCTGCAAGCAGGGACGCCAGGATCGCGCACCTTGGTCAAGTTGGTGGAACCGTGTTGCCTCCTGGAACCGACATCGGACCCATGCTGTGGAAACGTATCCATTTCCAAGGGAGTACCCTCAGAAGTCGCGATCTCGACTACCAAAGCAAGCTCAAGGACCTCTTTGTTGAACATGCCCTTCCGAAGATTCGGGACGGTTCTTTCAAAGTGCATATCGAGAAAACTTTCTCATGGACAGACATAATCGAAGCCCACAAGCTCCTTGAAGGAAATACCACGCAGGGAAAGCTTGTCTGTACAATCGACTAGGGCAAGTTGAAGGTGTTAACTTTAACACGTCGCTGTCTGCACGCATCGGACTTGTATTCCTAAGTGCGCACTTCCACAGAGGCATTGACCAGATCACGCAGATGGCCGATTGACTGTTGATATTTGGCACCGTACCATTGCAAGAGGGTATTCGGAGCTCCCTGGCTTGTAAACCTAGCTTTGGGGATCGAGTAACTACTATCATATGATATTCTCTAGAACTTTGGCAAGCACGAAAGAAGAATGAAGACAGCCCAAGCAACGAGAATAGTATGAATCTGATTTTTCCTCACTATGTCTTACTCTTGACGGGGGCCTCGACATACCATGATAACAACAGCTTCCCCTTTATCCTATAGGATTGCTAGAGCTGCGTTAAAGCGACAGGTGTGCCGCCCCCACGACTCATGATCGATAAGAGTTCTTGAAATCCTTTCAAGCTTCACTTCTCGCTTCTATCCAAGCGCGTTTGGCGGGTTCATCGAGTTCTGGTAACCAGAAGTGCCGACGGAGGTTCGAGACGATCTCTTCCCATTCTAAGTCAAAAAGCCGCCAACTCTGCAGTTGTTTCCGATTCACGGTGTAAGCCCTAGTTCTCTTTGCGTCAGCACAAAGAGTCAAGGCAAGAACCCTGCACCAGTCTAGGATCTCGTCGTTCCCGTCCTCAATCATAGGGAAGGACAAAGACAAAACAAGGTTGAGCTTCTTTCTTTCCCACAGGTCTCCGGTCGACATCAAGTGGAACAAAAATGTGATGAAACAAGAGAGTGCAAAGCAGATGATGGCCTCCGATGGATATACAATCTTCTTGAGCAATTTCATCCGCGACGGCAGACCCGCCAGTTGATGGAGGTGCGTTGTGGGGTCCCAGGTCAGCAAAAAAGTGCGCTCTTCCTCATTACTCGGTGCTTCCGAGAGAATCCTGAGCAACTTCCCAAGAGAAGCCATAATTGTAACGAGTTCTGTGTTCAAGCGTTGTGCCAGAGCCAGTTCCTGGAACGCAGTGGGAAGCTGGTATATCTTTTCGCAGAGGTCGATGTCAAAGGGACGTTCAGGATAGCTGAGAGGCTCGTCGATAGTTATGTTCGAAATGACCGTTTTGTAACCATTCATCGTTCGCCACAGGTATTTCTGATTCGTTTGTATTGACCTGCGATAATTGTTAGATGTTTTCGATCCACAAAACATTCGGCATGTACGTCTCCATAAGCCTCTTAAGGATTTTGCTCCAAACGGGATCTTCTAGTTCCAAGCGCTCTAAGCTGCGTAAGCCAACCTGGTGCTTGCTGAGAGAGTCGAAATCTAGCCAAGTGGACTGCAAAGAATATCAGTTACCTGGTCTCCGTTATGATTGTGAAACCCCTTACATCAACGACCATAAGGTTGAGAATTGTTTGAAATATCACTGATGACTTTATTTGCATGCTAGTGAGCTGAGCGGACAGAGAGGAGAGTGCCTTTCCACGATGATACAAAACTCTGATCGAAGGAGCTTGGGCATCGTAGGAATGACTGAGATTGTCGAACGAGTTATACGCCACGGCCATTGTCGCATGAAATAAAGCTTCGTTACGAAATCTCAGCGCAAAATGCCCAGCCCGGGAAGCGCTGTAGATTCCGGCAACCCTTTGCTGCCGACAAATGGCTGGATCAAAACCATAGATCCCTGGCTTCATGTTAAATCGGAGTATGAGTCTGCTTTCGTAGCTAACTCACAATACTCAAGGCCAGTGTACCACTCAGGCTTAATCTCAACGGCCATCGCGCCGAAAGGCTCCACAGGATTCGATGTGATGTAATGATTCTCGATCGAAACTATCGCCGTGCTCTTATGGTCATTATCTTTGGACCTGTGGCGATTCGAGGTCGCTCTGGTAGACTTTGGTAACTCTTGTCTCCAGATACCCAAGGGAAGGACATTTTCAGGGCTTGTCTTTGGTGGTAAAGATGGTTGCTCATCGTGACCATAGCGAGATCGGCCAGCCTCCCAGTTCACAGCTAGGGAGGGGCCCAGCCGTAAGCGCTCATACTTCTGTCTGCTCTTTGTGCGGTTAAGGAAAGAATTTATTTGGGATCGCTGCTGAGAATCTTTCCGACCAGTATCGCCATTGTAGCTAACCCAATGCAAGTTTTGTGGCATTGCCCTTGAACAAGGAATCCGCAGTAGATAGATCAGTTTGTCTCATAGACCTTCGCAGCTCAAATCCCTTCTCTGCTGCATCGTTGCGCTCGGCGAAATTGATAACGGTTGAGACATAAAATTCTCCGCCATCTCTCGCTCTGCTCAATTCCAGGGTTCTCGATCTTGGCATGCAGTTTTAATTTGGTTGTCATATTAACATGATTCGGTGATAAGGAAAGGCTCCATCACCTAGTTGGAAATAGTACTAGCTAAGAGGCCCCACGCTATTACCGTCAAGATAGCCGAGCAAGGAGCTGCTCACTTTGGCGCACTTGTTGCAGACGACATGTCGACAGTCAAGTGATGCCATGGAGGTTGTATAAACAGGCAACGCACATGAAAAGGAGCTGGATCTCCAGACGTTGTCCGGAGAGAGATTCTTAACTCATCAATACCGAGCAGAAGCTGAGCTTGTGCTTCCACAATGGTCTGTAAATCCCAATCTAAATATGCGGCATAGTCCGTCATGTGGGATGAACGGCTCGAAGATCCGTGAAAGTGCCGATGATCAGCAACAAGCTTCGGGTATTCCGATGAGCCGCATCGTCCCGGGTTCGAGGAGGATACACGAAGCTACAAATGAGTCAAGGAGGTCTCATTTTTGCTTTGCCTTGAAGGAGATTGTTCTGTAGTCTTTAATCACCTTGTGCAGCTGCAGATGTTGTTGGATAGAGTCGAATACGATGCACACCTAAGGGGCAGTATCGAAGAAGATTGTGCATAGTGGTTATGTGTGCAAATGATGCCTTCTTCTATATGTTTGCATGCTGAACAAGGGTCCTCCTAGCGCTTGGTCTGCCCAACAGGTTTACAGTAGCATTCATTGGTTCCATTTATCCAGGCATCTTCTTAAATCGGATTTGTTCTGGCCGATGATGGTATGCGGTTATGTGAGGCCACTAACCGAGTGCAAGTGAGTGATATCTGCCCATTCCGGAGTCTCTCGACAACAACTTTAAAAGTCCTATGTTGGCCGGCGGCCGTGGCAGCATTAGTATGGTAGCCAGGAGGCTCTCAGAGAGAGGGTTGATAGCAACAAGGCTTTGGTCGCACCATCCACCTCTGCATTATCCGCGTAGAGAATAGGATGGCTCGAGAATCTGCTCTCAGGATTGAGATACAGGTGAAGTTCTAGGGAAATCGGCACTGCACAGTTTGGACGGCCGATCCTGGGCACCATTATGATAGGGCCATTGCTAAATGCACTGAGTTTAATTTGAGATCGATCAGGAGACCTCCGGAGGAGATTATGCCCCTGCTACATTCGTCAGACGCGAAATTGGGGCAGAGGATGCATGGTGCTTATCTCCCTGTTCTATCAAAGACTCGAGGCTCCGTTAGCAAGCAGAAGCGCGTGACATCTGGTACCCGAACGGTGCGTGGCGAGAGCTGTGTCGCCCGTTACAGTGGCCAGAGGACTCTGATGAGTCCGATACCAGCCGCAGCAATGTTCGTTGATCTTGAGGAGATCCGTACACTGGCACAGATTGTGTTGATCACAGATATGATCGTGCCGCGTGATTGCTTGACTTGGTCGTCCAGGTGGTCCTTGTGGCCATAGTGGATCTGGAAGAAGTTCAAGTGACTCAAGAAAGCTTCGTGGATGAGGATGGCATTGCCCCTGTAGCTGTTAGCGAGGTCAGTTGTCAACATGCCAAGGTAGGCATCACAATGAACTGACAAGATTCCAGGATTGGCTATATCGTTGTAGTAGACTGTTGATGGGTGAAAAGTTGCTGACGCGCAGCATTAATCTTCTTAGGCTTGTGCGATTGACTTGTATTGGGTGATTGCGGCTCTTTGCCATCGACTCTGACTGGGTAATGGGAGGGTGAAAACGTATGACAGATCGACCGTTACAAAATTCGGTGTCGACCGTGTTGAGATCTTCGACCTGGTCCACGGCGCCGGAACTCGTAAGACGATAGCCCCACGCTCGAGAAAGCCGGATGGATGTGTCCGGGATGGACGACCCTGTCCGGTAACAACCGGTGACGACATGTATGTGCGCCTGGATAAACAGACTAGGACTGAGTTCGCTGTAACAAGGCCGTCGCACCTTTGATGTGGCTCAGCCAGGATCGCCTTGATCGGGACGCTCTGCAAGTGTTGGTCTGACACGAGTATCGGCTCCTGCTGTTGAGAGGAAAGGCTAGGGTAATTCTGAAAGTACCCACCTCGCATAACACTAGTAATAGCACCGCGAGGACCGTCTCATCCAGTGTGACCCGAAGGCCATCTCAAAGGTCGCGATTGGCCTGTCACATGCTGAACGTACCAAGCACAGGACCGTCAATATGCACAACAGAGGACCCTTCCCACGCCTCGCGGAGTAATAGACGGCTGGAATGATGTCGTATAAAGTTCTAAAGTTCCTCAACCACGACACGGCCGGGGTGCTTGCGGAAGAAGCAGAAGCACAAAGCTTGACTTTCGGGAGCCATTGACCTGTACCATGAAGGCGGAAAAGGAATTCTCGTCGAATGAGAACCTCTGATGGGAGCTCCCGTGTGGCAGCCAGCCTGGCAGTCTCCAGGACGGCAGCGCCTGGGGGAGTTCGTTTCGGTTAACGACGCGCCACCTTGCGGGCGACTTCTAAGATCGTGAAAGAGCAGGTCGGCCGCATCGCGATACCCCCAGCATGTACGACAGCCTCTCACGCGCTGTCCACAAGCTGGGCGCACAAGGTCGCACTGTCGCAATACATATTCCATAAGGCGACCGCAGTGGCATAATCTCGTCCAACTTGATTCTCCTGGCCCCGCAGCTTGAACAAGCCTTGCTGGGGAGTCCACGGTAGCCCATTCAGGAATCTCATCGTACCTCGTAATTGGGGTATACCGACTTTGGGCGATATTGGCTCCATGTATGTCTGGGTGGTTGCCGTTGTCATCGTCATCATCGTCGCCATCGTTGTTGTTGTCAACGGCTTCTTTATTACTGAGTGTCGACAATCCGTCTCCTTAGTCGGCAACCTTGATAGCGCGTCCGCTTCAATACGATTAAGTCATAACCAGGAGCTAGTGTGACAACTTAATCCGACCCTCTTTAGGTGCGATTAAACTCCCTACCTTTTACCTTGTTTATCCCCTGTACCATCTGAATAGGCAATAAGTGGTGAACAGCAAGGAAAATGGTAGTTGAGTTACGGCGTATTAGTTCCTCCCGGTAAAGGTTCAGCCGTGTCGATCATCCATGTTTTGATGCGGGGTCAGAGAAATATCCAATGCACCGACTTCGACAACGTTCGATTCCGATGGCTCGGTTAAGTCAATATAAAGATCCTCACGGTGGAATTGGACTCACCAGACGAGGCTCGGGATTCTTTTACACAAGCGTCTGATGGGGCGTAGAGAGGTATGACTGGCACCTTTTCAGGCAAGCAAAACCAACTTCTCTCGCCCCGGCAAATGATTTGAATAAGAAAGCTAACTCTGAAACGCCTAACTTATTAGTACCAAATTATAGCCCTCCAGAAAGATGGTGTCCCACGCCGAGTTTTCTCAACCAAAGAAGTTTGTCGTTGATGAGGACACTTAGAAACTCTCTCTTCTCACTGCAGCGCAGGACGCCTGACATGCACACGCCGCCGATCTTAACTTCACTACAGATCCACAAGATCGTCGCCTGCACTGTGAGAGCTGATTTTCCGGCCTCCGCCGCCCTTGGAAACCAGCACGAACAATGCCGCTCTCGCGTAGAAACTGTTGGCGGACTATTATCAGCAGCAAGAGAATACTCCAGAAGACGGTTACTCTAGTGGCAGAACATGATGTTTATCATCACATCTACGATTGAGATATAGATGACATAATTCTTGGGCTGGGTGTATATGTGTGAGTCTTCTGGTTTAAACAGATAGAGGCAGAGCCAAAGACCCGCTCCACGACCCGCTTCACGTGAGATTGATTATCCCAAGGAGCGGATTCTAGATGATATGACGTGTTCAGTAAGCGAGCAGGGCAGTAGAGTTGCTGATTATCCACTACCATCTTTAGGCACTTTATGATACAGGGCATATTGCCCCCAAGTACCATCTACAAGCGCTGACAACCACGACAACACAATGTTCGACGACGCCGACCTCATGCGCCGTGAACTTGAGCATCTGATCGCGGAACAAGCTCAAGATGTCTTGCTGGTCATGCCCTCATACGGTGGTATCGTAGGCACGCAAGCAGCTGTGGGCCTAGGTAAGGTCGAGCGACAGGCTGGATATGATCAACGAGGAGAACGAGGAGGCGTGGTTTGCTTACTGTACGTCTGTGCCTTCATCTGGCAAAAGGCGAGCATCTGTGTACAACACTTGGAGGAGCCCCGGCACCGTTTATCAAGAAAGAGGTAAGGTCTATCTTTCCACAGGTAGTAAGTATCGTGTTAATGGATTCTGATTGTTTGGTTCTGTCCAGGAAAACGGCATCTGCGTACCGATGAACCCGGAACGAATCTTCTACCAGGATCTACCCGTCGATGATCAAACGAAATGGGCTACTCACATAAAACCACAACCGCTGGCATATCAGTTCAATCCAATGACGAAGGCCGCGTACGAGAATATCCCAGTCACTTACTTGCACTGCAAAAATGACCAAGCCTTGCCTTTACATATCCAGAAATTCTTTGTAGAGAGGTGTATCGCCAAAGTGGAAACGTTCACCTGTGCCGCTGGGCATTCTCCTTTTCTAAGCCAACCAGATAACTTTGTAAAGATTGTTGTCAAGATTTCTGGCCCGGCGTAGTGAAAGTATGGACGAGGACGCGTGCATACTAGGCGTCCCATGTTGCGGTGATGAGAGCAATGTCATCAGAGGATGGATCCTCATGAGTCGGAGGCGATATAGTTCTACAAAGAAACGTGTGGCACAGGCTGAAGACATTTGAAAATTATTAAGGAAATAATACTCTTTGGACCATAATAGCGATTAAGAACATCAGCCCGAAGTAAAAGGGGAGGAGTTTTAGCGGTGTCTCTCAAGGGTGATCCTTCAGACCTTCTGACCGTTTGTAGATGGTGACGTTGAGGTGGTTGGTAAGGAGGCCTTTGGACTATAGGAGCGAGACTGAGTCATGCCGAGGTAGTTGTTCAAGGGCTTTGTTCAGCAAAGGTAAGCTGTTCTCTCTTGTCTGTCATACTTGTACTGGTACCTCGTACAATAGATAACCAAGAAAAGGAGGTATGTACGTAAATATTGCGACCTTTCACTCTGAATTACGCAATAAAATGCGTACGACGTAGTATTACCGTTGGTTTCGGTAGTCCTGGGTATGTACCTGCTGACATAAAATGGAAGAATCTCGACCTTCCCGCTTACGCGAATCACCGAAATTCCGATGTTCCTGTACGTACGTTTTCCGCGCCATAAAAAGGAGTTGTCAGTGCCCGTAATATTTCCACAGGCAGCCTAAATCTTCAGGTAGTTCATCAATCCATCCGCCTCGGACTATGGCTTCAGAAACCGCCTCTCAATCCTCCAACCACTCCTCCTCATACAGTAAATACCAGATTCAACAATACCTTGACCTGATAAAATTCCCTCTGGACCACGACCACCTCAGTGGCTCCCTCCTTGAAGTTCCGCCAGAACAGCAATATGACTTCCTGGCCAGATTAATCCGTCGACAGATATGCAGCGTACCGTTCGAAAACATTGGCCTACACTATTCCCGCCATCGTGAGATCTCGCTCGACCCAAGTCAGCTCTTTCACAAGATCGTCGAACAGCGCCGAGGCGGATACTGCCTTGAGATTAACACTTTCATGGCTCTGGTCCTTCGAGGATTGGGATTTGATGTGATATCCGTCGGAGGTCGAGTATCCAACCAGATCAAGCCCGATAACAAGAATAAACAAGTTGAATACGGTGGCTGGTAAGTACATCATACTCTTTTTACATAATGCCCCCTTACAAGTATTTCTCCATCGATCGATGGTTCTGTTCATCGAGTTGCCGTGTACATTTGCGTTCCGCACTGACCTACTAACTTTACCGTACATGTATAGGACTCACATGGTTAATATTGTGACCATTGAGGACCAAAGATACGCCGTGGACTGCGCCTTTGGGAACAATGGCCCGACTCGCCCAGTTCCGTTGCGAGATGGTTTTACATGTCGCAATACCGGCGACAACACTAACAATAGTGAGATGCTCCTCCGTCATGAGAGCATTTCAGAGAGCAGTAGCACTCCCAAACAACTTCTCTGGACTTACTACGTGCGCTTCAAGGCTTCAATGCAGTGGATACCTGCTTACTGCTTCGGTGAAATCGAGTTTCTGCCCAATGACTTTCGTGCCATGAACTTCTATATCAGCAAGAGCCCGGAGTCGTGGTTCACACAGATTCTGGTATGTATGAAGTTCCTGGAGGATCCAAATACTACTTCTAGTACTGCGGACCAGGTCATCATCGGTGACATCACTCTTCGAGGTGATACCGTGAAAGAACGGAAGTATGGCCAGAGCAGGATCATCGCGACATTCCACGGCGAAGCAGATCGCATTGCCGCCCTACAGACATACTTTGGGATCGAGCTTACTGCGGAAGAACGTATGGGTATCAGCGGAATGATCTCCCAGCTTCGTTAAAACGCATGAGAGGGTTCATATACTAGTGTGGTGGTGATAAGTTGAAAGTTTGTGCGTAGTTTCTTTTTAAAACTGGCTCTCACTTAGCAATATATCTCTCTCTTCACTTGGAAATTAATAACGTAAAGCCTTGAAAAGATTCACGTTTCATATTAACCACAGACCCTATTAAATGTAGCGTTCACTACCTCCATCGAAAAAGAAAGAGTCTTTCTCCATAACTTGTTGTGTTCTGAGGCACAGACATGTCAGCACCACAACTCGGGGCTGAATGGGTGCCTCATCTCACCGACGCTCTCGCCGACTCATTATGTTTGCCATTCCCTCCAAAAAATGGCTTGAAGTGGGCCCATATCACATACTCACAGGCGCCACCACGCACGTGAGCAGTTGGAGCAAATTGGAAGCAACTCATTGCATTGCTCCTATCTCTTTGGCAATGTAAAATCCAGCTCGTGTCCTTGTCACCTTACAAGCGTGATGATATTCCCAACTTCCTGCTATACCCTGTGCCGCGTGGTCAAAGAAGTATCAAGCCACGGCGCAGATGTGCAATATTACGCCTCAGCAATGGCCTTAAAATCTCAAGCTAAGGTTCAAAATCCCTGGGGTGTCTTGGAGTTTCGATGCCTTCTTGAGCTCCCACCCATAGGGATCGGGCTCATGCACGGAGTCTAAGCTGGTATTCCGTAGACCCATCGTAGTTAGTGTCTAGGTGATAAATCGCACGGAGCTTTTAATCAACGTTCATGGATGAAGTATACTTTGGTCGGTTAGACGTATAATTGAGGTTAATATTTCTCCGTGAAGCAAGTCAGATCCAACCTTTTAAGACAGTCTGTATGAGAAACGATTAGATTCCATTGTAGTATGTTGCATTGCGAGAGGTAAAGTCAGATGGAGTAGCATCCCTTGCGCATATTCATGCGTTAGCTCTAGGAGCGTCATGAACTAAAATAATACTGAGAACACAGCTTATAATATCTCCCGACTTATCATCTATGCAAGCTGACCCCGGACCACACCAGGTACATATTTCTTCGTGTGCGAGTCAGTGAAGAAGCCAGCAGGATTTGCTTCGAGCTTTGCAAGAGTGAATCCTGCTCCAGTGTCGACACCGTTGGATAGGATGCCTGTCTTGAACGGACCAACCAAACAACCGACCGAACGTCGTACCACTGAAGGGTCATCGCTGATAGGAAGAGGATTTGGGAACACGATTCGTGGTGGGCCACTACTGCCTTCCGCAGCTTCGTGGATATGCGTCGCTGTGAGGGCTGGAGATCGATAGTCACCAGTGACTCCGACAAGCGTGATGTTCTGAGCTCAAGAGTTAGTATGTCGTATAGAGATTGCTGGAAACAGTAGACGTACGTAGCAGATCGTTTCGAGTTGGCTATTGATGCCATAATTGTAGTAGCCTTTCGCCCCAGGCTCGCCTGGCGTTGACTTGGTACCATTAATCACTTGGTCTGGCGTGGCAATGACATTGTATGTGGAGGTGAAGTGGAATGGCGAGTCTTTCCATCCCGCCCAGCCACCCCCGCCGGCACCGACAGGGCTAGCGTTGGCTAGAGCCGGAAGTGCTACTAACAAGGCACTGGCGTAAGTAAAAGCCTTCATATTGATGTGCGAGAGCAGGTGGTCCTAAGTATGGATAAGTATTGTTATGAAAGTTCGAAGGGAAGATAACTTCAAGTATTCACACCGGGGAGAGGATTTCGACACTTTATAGATGAAGGAATGCCAATAATTGTCAGCGTAAGAGAACAGCACAAGGCAGTGCTCATTGAGTGTTGCCTCATTTCCCTAGTCCCGTTTACTGCATGTGGATCGATGCAATGCCCAGAGTAGACTCATATTCGGCGGCTTGTTTTTGAGCCGAAGGAGTAACTCCAGTGCAAATCATCACGTTCAAACACCGTCCGCATCAGTGAGAATTCTTGAATGAAGCTGCCAAGCGTCTATGGTCAATATTGGCAGTATGATTGTGCCGCGATGACAACTCTCATGGTAGCGGAGAACAGTCAGCTGATCCTCCTACCACGGTGGTGGCTATATGTGGACAGAAGTCGAGACTACCTACAGGCATTTGAGGTCGATCGCCACTCAGATCTGCGGAGAGGGCATCAGTGATATCCAGCTAGATTTGGACGTGCCTAGACGCCAAGATCTCCGCCATTTCCTCAAGTGTCCGGGGCATCGCTTGATCTGGGATCTGATGCACTAAGTTAGTATCCGGTAATCTCGCATCCGACACGGCGGGAAGATCGGGGTGAGACTGGGTCCAACTTTAAGCATGGGCCTTCTTGTTGATTTTTATCGGCAACACTGTAGGATACCTGAACCAGGAGCAAGTGTCCCCTGAGCGGCATTGCATTTGACCGCCTGAACGCTACCGTTTCGAGACCTCGGGGCGACCTGCAAAGCACCCGCGAATGGATAGACCACTAAAGCTAGAGAGGTCAAGGTAGTTGATATTGTGGCCCATATGTCAGGTACATGAGCAGCAATCGTGTGAGCTGGGGATCACAAAGTTCAACTGCCAAGGATACTCTGTCGATTTGTGGCTGTGTATCCCATGTGAGACACCAAGGAAACCTTGAACGCAATCCGGACAAAAAGAGCTTAGGGAGTCAATGCCTAGGCACATCACTCTGTTAACAGAAGAACTTTAAAGAGTAGATTTGGATCATGACGCAACGGCATATTCGCGGAGACAGAGAATGCCATACCAGATTCATCACCCTTGAAATGATCTGCCCACAAACCGGACCCATAAGTTGAAACTTTGTCCAATCTGTAGACTCTTGAGTGACGTGCACGATATCTGTTTCTGGGGTGGCTGCGCATGGTAGCAGTCCCCGAATCAAGCTTACTTGAGCGTCAACTCTTGAGAAGGCACACCATACACGCCCAGAACCATTGTCGGCAATTTTTCGACTTCTGTATAAGAATTTGAACCACCCAGCTTAAGTCGTGGCTGTATAGAATGATATTCTTGGAACATGTACCCCTGTCCAGACCGAGGCTCACGGGCGACGTTGATCAAGGTTCACGAAATTTCTCAGTAGTCATTCTCCGTTGAAAAGCAAATGACTCAACAATTGATACATGGCCTGCACCAATGAATCACCATTGCATCTGCTGAAACTGACCTGGTTGGTCCCTCTGGCATCGTTCCAGACACGGCAACCACTCGTGTTGCTGCATCTGTCTCCCGTACTCATGAGCTGCCTCTTTTCGGTGACCTGTTGGAAGTAGGAATGCAAAAAGGAGCGAAGGGGCTTCTACATCCTGAGAAACATCTGTCCCTCAATTGTAGCTTCAGGGAGCATCCAACCGGGATTAAGTTGGTTCCCAAATGATACGATAGGATCACCTCCATCATATCCGCGGACAGAGAATCCGTTGCCCAGCCAGCTGAATGGGTTCCCGCTTTGATATTAGGGCGTCGACAGAACATCAAAAAACTTCAATCTAGAGCCTGGGAAGAAGGCAACTGGTCCGTCAAGCCTTCCTTGCGTGACTTAAATACGACAAGGTCCTAACCACGCTGTTGTCTTGAAGAAGCGATCCGCATGGTTAGTAAAGACCTCGATCACGCCTTTCCGCGGCTTGATTGACTCGGCATTCTCGCTTTGGACTTTTTGATCACCGAGACAAAATACTTGTGAACCAATTCCACGACCGGTAAGAAAGACCCGTGTCCCAGCGGACCATACGGACCCATACCAGTAACATAATTCGGGACCGGGCAATGGCCTTCATATCAGGATCGTGTACATTCAAGAGCAGCTGTGACTTCTCACTTTCAGGTACCGCTATCCCCATGTAAGAAAGAGGCTTGCCCTTGGACAAATCTTTAACATTTATACCATTGCCTAACAAGCAAAATCCACCTAAAACTCCAGCTTTCCGCTTCGTAGACAGAAGGAGGATGTTTTCCTCTGAAATTACTTATCATTTATTCTCACAATAGGTAGCGAGTAGAAATGATATATACTAGAGATGGAGATGCCTATAGATTGATTAACTACTTGATTAATTGATATCAAGTTACTTAAAATGAATCGATCGACCGAGGCTTAGGCTTAGATTTAAACCTCTCTAGAGTAGCCACTGGCTTTTTAAATTTTGGATGATATGTTGCGTTCGCCAGCCCATACTTGTTTCCATGCTCTCAAGGAACTCGACAGCTGCTTGTTGCTCCTGCGGATCGGTGAGGTACATGCCGCCTGTGGTCGTAATTAGTGGAAGGGTTTCATGAGAATCGATAGCGCGGGTGAATAAAACCTACATGCCGACAGGGCGTGAGATGCGTGGAACATGCCCGTTAAGACGTGGCTGTTGCTGGCAGCCAATCCTATCACCATTCGGAGGTTTTGCCGTACAATATCCTACGACGATACTATGTTGGTATGGTTCGGGGTTGAATGTAAGTCAAAGCATACCTCTAAAGACCGCCTTAGCTTGTAGGAGTCGAAGCCCAATCTCGAAAGGCGAGGGTCGTAGATAGCCAGAATAATTCTGGCCAGGTAATAATGCTGAAGACCGACAACTAGAGAACGAAAATTTAGTTTATGTGCCAGTATGTTTGGGAGGGAGAAATTTGCTTCCTGACCTTGTGCTGGAACACAGACCCATGCCTCTGGCCAGAAGCTCCACTTCCGATCTAGTGAAGACGGGGTTTGGCTCGAGGCTTCCATATATAGAGGTGAAAAGTGCCATGGTTTTGATGAGTCCCAAGTGGTGACCTGCGCGTCCAGTTCATCCCATTGACCAAGTGAGAGCCGTTCTCCATCGGGTAGAAAGATCTGGGTCAAAATGCTCGCGAAAATGAATATGATTCGGTTAGCCCAAGCTTCGTCGTCCGGCCTTTGGAATACACTCGAGTGGCGATAATTGGTCAAGTTAATGGTGAGCGGGCCTTGAGACGTTAGGGCCACATAGATATGCTGTCGCAGAGATATCCAGCTCGCCGACTCTCGAAGACCGCCGTCGGCAGCGAATGAAGCAATTGAATTCAAGATTCGAGTCACCCCGAGCAGATGACAACACGTGTCATTATCTTTTCTCTTTGTTATTTTTCCTGTACTTCAGTTTTACACTTTTCTGGGCATTTGAGAGCCCAGGGATAACAACTTACCCGACATCTCCTCGTGAGTTCTTAGCAAAATCACCGCAGCCAGAAGATTTTCGTCAAGATGGCTCAGCGGATCTTCGAGGGCTGGAATCAGGGTTTGGAGACATTCGTTGACGTATACATGAGACTCGTGGTCTTCAAGCCCAGAGAGACGGCACAAGTGAAGGGATGAGAGCGCAAAGATGGCGTTCTTGATGATTGGATGGTGCGAGGCCCGTCGAGGTACTTCTTTGAAGAAGTGCATTAGATTGTCGCACGAGTCGAACTGGACAGAGATTAGTCGCATGCCCAACAAGGGGGAGGTGTCGGAAATACCTGTAGGGAGAGATTGACAATATAGTGGTGCATCAAACGGGCCTCATGGCGGTTTTGAAATGGCCACGAGCCTGATAATAGCGAGGGAGATGTGACACATGAGCCTGCTCGAAGAAGAGCGGGAGATGGGTTCAGATTCGAGGACCTCTCTGCGGGCTCCGACGGCGAGTATCCAATAGCTAGAGGGGTGTGACTTGAAAAGTGAGATTGAGGACTGTGGTTGCGCAACGCACTCGCGAACCCTGCGCCGGCGAATAGCAAATTCTGTGGTGAAGAACCTTGATGAAAAGTTACGGAGGTCTGTCGAGGAACAGCATATGATGTCGGTTGATTGTTCGATTGAGCGTTGGAAATCGCACTCGTAGGGCTCGAGATGCTAAGTTTACCAGTGGGTACCACCTGAATTGCGTCCAGAATTCCTTGTTCCTGCTCCTGCTCCTGCTCCTGCTCCTGTTCATGTTGTTGTTCATATTCGTCGTCATGTTCTTGATCCTGTTCTTGATCCTGTTCTTGATCCTGTTCTTGATCATGTTCTTGGTCATGGCCTTGCTCATGTTCTTCGTCAGGTTCTTCGTCAGGTTCTTCGTCAGGTTCTTCGTCAAGTTCTTGCTCATGTTCGTGGTCATGGTCCTGTTCATATTCTTCTTCCAGTGCCGGTTCTTGCTCTTGTTCCTGTTCCTGTCTTTTCTGTTTGGTCTGTCTGGGCTCGTCGCTGAAGTCGATTTCGTTCGTGAGAAAGCGGACTGGATATCTCCGTCAGTTTGAAGCATATTAAATGGTTTCACACATGAGACCTGCCGTCGGCCGGCACGTCAACCCATATTTGCCGTGGGGAGTTCCTCAGATCCTGCCGAACCCTTCGTCCTCCAGTCGTTTTCAAGTGGATGGACTTGACGGGGCGAAATTGCAGAGGAGTCTCAGAGACACAGCTCCGGTGGGATTGGAGGCATCGTATGCAATTTTCAGAGCCGACGGGTTTTACGCCTGCTTGCCATGAGCGTTATCCGAGGCAGGAAACAAAGTCCTTACATTTCACATGGCGATCACGACAAGGCTGACTGGTGTGGTGCAAGAGTTAGCGTCTGATGACTAGCGAGGGGCCTCCCAACTAACCAGCCGGTCCTGGCACGCATGGCATGATACCAGCCCTGCCACCTGATTGATGTTGTGTGGACTTGGTGAGGTGACTGAAGATAGCAAAGATGGAAAAGTTAACCCGAGCTCTATCTGCGGGATTCTCTGCACCCCGACGTCTCTTGGCTGCCCCCCTCAATTCTCCCACTTCGGCTCACTGCGCCCCCGACATTGTGGGCCTGATCCTGGAGAAAATGCTGCCAGCGCGGGCAGGTCTAGCCAGGCTTTGCCTTGCCTGGGTGGGCAACCGGATCGACGGCTCAAGCCAGAGTCGGTGAATGTTCCCTGATGTGGACTTCCAAACGGAGCAATTTATCCTCGAAACAGCTGAGCATTGTCCGAACACCTGATGGTCGCGCATCTTTCGAAGAATAGCAGCGGCAAGAATGAGGCCCAGTTGCGGGCAAAAATACAATGTAACTATATATAACGGGCGAACATATGCTCGAGGCTCTCGAAATGCGTCCACTGCCCAACAACCGCTTGACAGCCGATATGGCACCTATCGCGCTCTCAGGATTCCCACAACCCGCTCTTCACAGCGCGGTTGACTACAATGACTTGAAGGTCAAAGTGGTCTCGAATGCGGTCGAGGTTGAACCAACACCCGTCGTTGCAGACAACTTTATGTATGACTTCAAGTACAACCATGAGCTCCCAACTTCCGACGTCCTCGGAGTCGAGGTTCCACTCGACTGTGATGCTCAGAAGGAGGCCGACAACATCGTCTCCCAGCTCTCTGAAGTGATGGGAGGGCGTAATGCGGCGGGGTTCGCCGACCTTTTCTGGGAATTCGGTGAGTTTTCTCCCTGCGCAAACTTTTGGCGCGAGTCTGACCTTCACAGGCGTATGGCGTGACAAGCTTTCGTTTACATGGGACTACCGTACTTTCAACTTTCGACCAGCAATCCTGAAAGCCGCCACCGATCTTTTTGCGAACACGACCGCCAGCAGCTTCAAATTCCTCGACCCTGCGCCCCAAGTATCCCGCCCTTATCCAGATTTCTCGCAGCTGCAGTTCGTTGTGTCCTTTGAGACTGAGCTAGTCATTGCATCTGCCGTTATCAACGCGGTGCTGACCAAGGATGGATGGAGGATTTATACGATGCATTCCGTTGCGGAGGAGCTCAAGCAATTTCCAGAGAAGGCCCCCAAAGACGGACATATGATTGGCCTTCAGAGCTGGGAAAAGCAACGTGCGAATGAGATCGATGCCGCCAACCCTGAAGTTCTGATAATCGGCGGTGGGCAGAAGTAAGTCGATATCCTCGATTGTTTTTCGTTTCTCGTTTCTCGAAAGAGAGGGCTGACATGATACGTTAGTGGCCTCGCCCTTGCCGCTCGCTGCCAGGCTCTTGGCTTGGACAGTCTCATCATCGAGCGAAATGAGGAGATTGGAGACGTCTGGAAGAAGCGTTACGAGTACCTCTCACTTCACTTCCCCCACTGGGCCGATGACCTGCCCTACTTTAGCTACCCCAAGCACTGGCCGACCTATACTCCGGCCCAGAAGCAAGGAAAGTACATGGAGTGGTATGCCTCAGCCCTGGAGCTCAACGTCTGGTGCAAGTCCACGGTGGTCGAGGCAAAACAAACTAACAGACAATGGGCGGTAATCATCAATAAGGAGGGTAAAGAGCAGCGAACTCTCTACCCAAAGCAGCTGGTGATGGCCACTTCTCTCTGCGGTGTCCCGACGACCCCTGTGGTCCCAGGCATGGCTGATTTCAAGGGCACCATCCGACACTCGACCGCACACGACTCTTCGCGTGGCTTCAAGAAAGTCTGCGTTGTTGGCACCTCCTCTTCTGGCTTTGACACCGCCTACGAATGCGCAAGACTTGGCATCGACGTTACACTTCTTCAGCGCTCACCCACATATATCATGTCTCTTACAAACTCGGTGCCCAGGATGATTGGGAGTTATGCACCTGATAGCCACGGCAACCGGCGCAGCCACGAAGAGCTGGATCGTCTCTTCTTCGCTACTCCTACCGGCCCCGGTGAGGAGCTCGCGCGACGAGGTGCCAAGGTCCTGGAAGACCTTGATCGCCCTCTGCTTGATGGTCTCCACGCTCGGGGCTTGAAAACCTATCGCGGTCAGCGTGGCACTGGAAATGCTACGCTTGGCTCGACTCGCAATGGTGGCTTCTACTTCGAAGCTGGCGCTTGCGAGCAGGTTATCAAGGGCAACATTAAGGTCGAGCAAGGTTTTATCGAGCGCTTTACCGAGGACAAGGTAATTCTTTCCGGGAGTCGGGAACGGGAATTCGACCTAGTTGTCTTCGCCACCGGCTTTTCCAATGTCATTGATTCTGTGCGTGCAACCCTAGGAGAGGAGATCGCTGCGGGATGTGGCCCTATTTGGGGCATCGATGAAGAGGGCGAATTGCGCACCGCCTACCGGGAATCCGGGGTTCCTAATCTCTGGTTCATGATCGGCTATCTGCCCATGACTCGTTATCACTCTAAGTTGCTCGCGCTGCGCTTGAAGGCTCTGAAGGAAGGTGTTGGTCATGCTCCTTATAAGGCGTAATTATCGATTCATTTTTGGTTAGAGTACGCGCACAATATTATCATTTACTTTTTTTTCCTGTCAAACAGGCCTGCGTATTTTGCTCGCAAGTGGCCAAATTGTTGAGTTACCCTTATCAACCTTGCTGTGGCAAGACCGTTTTTGTATACATTTTTTCGCTGATGCGGCATAGATTCGTCAAGCCCGCAAGGGGACATGACAATCGACAGACGTATCGATCAGCAGTACGCAACGTACTGATTGCTCTCGTGAAAGACATAGCGAGTGCGGAGTCTAGCCTATCGTTTGCAGATGAAGAGAACTTCGTTAAGTTTGCACTCCCAAATCAGGCCTTTCATGCCTGGTTTTCAAGCCTAGTCCCGAGGGGTCTCATAAATGCACTAGGTCTAATGAAAGCAACTAATGAAAGAAAGGTCCGATTGGGATAAGGTATGAAAAGATGAGTCTTGTGATGCAACGCTTAGTTCTAGGCGATGTGGAAGGAGAAGAGAGAAATTAAGCTTGTGATATAGCATAATACAGTGAGAAAGGAGTGAATTGATGGTGTTTTAAAGATGCGATTGTTGCAAAGAGGCGTCGGGGCGTCTGCCTTAGCTGGGGGCGCTAGGTATGAGTATCACTGTTATAAAGACGGTCATGGGTGATACCAGCAACTCAGCCTGTTCAACAAGTCTAGAAGTACACTCGGGGAGTCCGAGATGGAGAAGTCAGGCCTCCAAGGGGCCTCCAGGGGGCCTCCAGTGGGCAAACAGGGCCTGTCATGGGGTTTCTTTTGGGGGGGGGGGAGGGGTGGGTGACTTAAGGTATCTAGACGAGTAGAAAAGCTACAATATAGTGCCTTTAGACACATTCATCTGCCGTCCAAAGTAATCATCTTCTCGGCCGCTCTCTAAGAGTAATTCTGGGTTTAGCAAAACTCGCTGGACTCCAGGTCTGTTGCCGCTAATGTCGGAAAAAGATTTCCCAAAAGGGAACGCAAACCCGTGGAGCTCTGTGAACGCTAGGACCTTTGTGGACCGTGACGAATCGTGCGCTGAAATGAGAGTCAAACCCCGAAAACTGGAGAGTAAACTGTAATGCGCCAAGTTTGTCCCTGACGCCGCTCAGTTAGCCAGAAGAGTTGTCGACTTTGAAGACTCCTACAAATTTTGTCGCCGAAGCTTTCCCGGAAGACGAAGACATCGATATCCACTATATCGACGGTCAGCTCGCTGGTACGTAGCCTCTTTATCAGGCTTTGTCGCCATATATCTGCCTGACTCCGGCATCGTTCGTATCGAAAGTTTGCTCAGCGTCAACACAAGTCAAAGTGATCGACAGCATGAGCGACTGCTCCGCCGTCCCCGATTTTGATTCTCTCCCGCCTGTCAAGGGCATGCCTCAAGGGTGTGCATGGGGGTTGTTCGATAAGAATGGGAAGAAGGATCAGTTTGGTTGTCTAAACTTGCTTACTCCAGAGGTCATCAAGGAAGCCTATAAAGAAGCCAGGAAAGGTGTAACTGTATCACTGAACTGGGAGATGAATGCAATCCCCAAGCCGGCATTCGGGCGTGTAAGTACAGTCCACCGATCGAGATTAGATTTCTGCATTTTTACCCGGCCTGGAGGGACCCCACGTCAGAAGCATCGCAAACATCGTCATTCGGAGGGCAGAGGTTCAACATACTCGATTGTGCGCCATTTACAAGGCTCAATTTGTTTCTCCTTTGCTTCCACAGCGTATTTTCATCTCAGCGACACCTCTGACGTGGTCCCAGAAAGCACTTGTCCATAAAGTCATATCCGAGAAGACTCGCCCCGACAACATCCATGTATTTGACGACGAGGTTGAGTACAACACGCAATGTTCCTCGCAATGGGACAGTTTAGTGCATTATCATCATCAACCTACCGCGACTGGCTACAACGGCTGTCAACCAACAGTGACTTCGCTTGAACAGCCATTCGGCCAGGAGGACAAAAACGGCGACCTGCCAACCCTGCAGCATTGGCACAAGCGAGGAGGCCTGGTCGGTCGTGGCATTCTGCTCGATTACCAAGAATATGCCGCGGCAAATGGCATCAAGTACGATTGTTTCTCGAGTCATCGAATTACCGTTCAAGAATTGGAGGAAATCGCCAAATATCAAGGCACAGAGTTCAAGCATGGCGACATCCTCCTTTTGAAAACAGGGTACACGCAAGCGCTCGATGAAGCCGGTGCAGAGAAGCACACCGAAATTTTTGCCGCCGGCAAGGCGGTAGGTGTCGACGGGACCGTGGAAACCGCGAAATGGTTCTGGAACAAACATTTTGCAGCTGTTGCGGGTGATAATATGGCCTTTGAGACTCTACCGCCAAGAAGAGCAGATGGAACTGTGGCCGGTATTGATGAGATGGGTGAGCTTCCTCTCTGGGTCTCCCATGAGGCTGCCAGCAGGTGACGGCCTGGTTTGGAATTTTGTCTGACGTATTACAGTGCTGCACCCATACTTTCTCTCTCTCTTCGGCCTCAATATTGGCGAACTGTGGGATCTGAAAGCTCTCGGCCAGACGTGCAAGGAGCTCGGCCGGTATTCTTTCTTACTCACAAGCGCGCCTCTGAATGTGGCAGGTTGTGTTGGCTCCCCGCCAAACGCTCTTGCCTTGTTTTAATTGTAAGTTAACAGATTAACAGTCTAAGGCTTGAGAGAGATGCGGAAGCAGGGAGAAGGGTGAAAAGATCTTTGAGAGTGTCAGGTGGTCTGCAGAGGGTCTGAACGATGTAACCTGTGGCAGAGCAGATTAAGATAGCTATTCGAGGCGTTACAGGATTCCATCGTTCTGATATCAGTCCACCAACTTACGGCAAGTTGTACGATGCGATGATGAGTATCATATTCCGACATCCTGCCGTTAACATTACGACTAAGTTTCAACGTAGGAAACAGTGTATTTATTAGATACACTAGTCTCATATTGGCGAACATAGAAAATGTAATGAGATCGTATATTTTAGTCGTCATACAACGTTTCTGTTGCTGCATATTCACTATGCAGTATCGATATTTGACAGTCAGTGAGTGCTGAGTCGCAGGCTACTGCCTTGCAGTCACGAGCTGACGGAAATCCGCGATGTCCGCGTGCGTTATGTAGCGTACTGTTAGGAGTGCCTCGCGGAACAGGCAGAGTGATAACACAATGAAGGCGTTCAGATATTCCTATCTAGAGGTGCGCTCTAGTACAAGACTCTAAGCATAATGAACAGAAGTTCCTTACGCGAGTAGCTTGCGTGAAAAGTGCGAAGCTCAGGAGTCCGCTAAGCTATATTGAGATGAGTCTTCTGAATGCTCTCTCCGTGGGTGTTGCTCTTCGAGTGCCTCCTACAATGCCTGTCCTGAGTTGCACTCATGACATGTACCCTCCCATTCCCGGATTCCAGACGCATGTTCTTGTTCCCCCTGGTTTTCGCTCCCTCTGCTATATCACTTAGTCTATTTCCGATCGGTGGCGAGTGGGCTCCTCTTGTGACCAGAGCTATAAAATCTCGTCCAAGTACAAAGTGCCAGCTGCAAACCCCAGAGAAGCTCCAGGGGAAAGCCTTCTCAGTGCGGGGCTCAGTTGGGCTTCTCTCGATCACGAAAGGATGGCGTGTCGATTGGGGGGGTGGGGTAGTTGGGTCCGGGGAGTTGGTGCCATTTTCTCCGGTCTCCCAAAGAGGAGATTTATGCCGTAGGGACTACTTGATTTGAGTATGTTATCAAGACTCGTCGCTCAAGATTTTTAACGATCATTATCAAAATCCTCAGAAAAAAAAAACGCTCGACTCAAGAAATCCTTCACTTTTCCGCCACGCAATGGCGCTTAGTAGTACTGAACACACTGCTGTCGCCAACGGTGCCTCTAAGACATTCGGCAATGGAACCAGTAACGGCACCGCGAAACGCACTCTTAAACTCGGTGTTGTGGGTATTGGAAGAATGGGTCAACAACATGCCCTCAATATCTTGTACCGAGTGCCCAATGCCAAACTCATCTGTGCTTGTTCCCCTGCTCCACAAGACCTCGTCTGGGCGGAGACCAACCTCATCCCTCATGGCGTCGCTGTTTATTCCATGTTCGAAGAGATGATTGACACTCCGGGGCTGGATGCTGTGATCATTTCATCTAGCAACAACCTCCACTATGAGCATTCGAAGCCGTGTCTGCAGCGCGGAATTCACGTCCTGTGCGAGAAGCCCATCTCTCAGTCCGTGGAAGAGATTGAGGATCTTATCACGGTAGCCAAGGAGTCGAACACCAAAATTATGTGTGGTTTCACTCGCAGATTTCATGAAGACTATCTGGAAGCGGTACGCAAGATCAAGGAAGGTGCCATTGGCTCCCCTGTTGTGATAAGGTCCCAGGGGTGCGAGAAACTCGACCACTCTGAGGCCAACCGCACGTACCTCCTTGGTGCTGGCAAAGTATCTGGCTTCTTCCTCGACTCGTTCATTCACGACATCGATCTTTCTCTTGCGTTCCTAGAAGCGGACGGGCAAATTCCCATCCCTCGGACGGTATGCGCTTTCGGCACTTCAGCCCATTTCAAGGAGCTGGATAAGCTCGGAGATGCCGACAATGCTGTCGGAATGATCCAGTTCTGGGGTGGACAAATTTCCTTCCACTATAACTCACGCACAGCCGCCGCTGGCTACGACAACCAGACCGAGATTTTTGGCACGCAGGGTAAGATCTCGGTCAATTTGGTATCTAAGCGCGACAGAGTTGAAATCTCAGACAACAACGGTATTCATATCACGGCGCTTCCCAGCTGGGCCGATCGCTATAAGCCAAGCTTTGTGGAAGAGGTGATCCAGTTTACGGATGCGATTCTAGAAGGAAGATCGCTGCCAGTTCCCATGCAGTCTTGCGTCACAAGCTTGAGCATCGCAAAGGCTCTCCAGGACAGTCTTAGGTCGGGGAAGAAGATCGAGTTTGATGAAAATGGGCGGCGACTATTATAACTGCGCGCTCTGATAGTCTCTATCTATAAAGTCCTAGTTGAAACTGCTTCAAGTAGAGGGAGCGATCCGCGGTGGAGAGTCATTGGTGGCCAGAGTAGAATAGAAAGAGCCTGATTTCAAGCTATTAATTTTGTTATCTAAGTTTGCTGTCTGGGAATTCGATTTCCATTGTCTTAATCTATATGTTCCGCCAGATAAGCGTAACTGCTCATATTGCTGTTCTCCTTTCGCGCTTCCCAGGCACCAGCCTCTCCTAATACTGAGATCACCACGCTTCAAGTCATTAATCTTTGTGTATACACATTCAGTGCTCTTTCTGACACTATATTATAAAAGCACTCCATGATCTGGGTGGCAGTTCCTTTACGAGCCAGACAAAAGTGAGATCTCCTAAGTTCCTCTCTGAGAAGTTCTTGGGGCGATAGATCCCTACGAGCGAGTCATGATCTTCGACTGCAAATTAGACACTGTCTTTCTATAATCGAACTTGGAGAGACGTATTGCCGAAGGGTTGTTCAAATACAACATTTGCCCCAGGACAGTCGCTCGAGCGACCTTGGAAACGACAACTTTTGTGTTTTGCGCTTGGCCCTTCTGGAAAGTGGCAGATCGGTTTGAAATAAGTCCAGAATCTATGGGAAGGGTATTAGAAAGACTTTAGTAAAACCAATATTTCCCTGGGGTACGATGACTGTTCCAGGTGCTGAGTTGTATTAACTCGCTTGGCTATCGACGCGATTAAGTCTCGCCCCGGTCACACCCCGATCGTTTGAGTTTTTTTGGAGGGGTCATTGCCACGATCTCTTACTGGCTCGGCCTAGTCAGACATGGTAGATAAGCGGGTCAGAAACTCGGATCGGTTTGGCAAATAGCTATAGAGACAAGATTATGGAAGACCAAAGTATCGCGAAGCTATGCCGCACTATGGGACGAGGAGAGCAGCCGCTTCTTGTAAGCACCCCACAGGACTCTTAAAAATGTATAGTCAATCGCTTAAGACCAACTCACTAAGTTATACGATCCCGCGGGAAGTATCCTACATAGTAAGCCTGCTGATGAGTGCACTCGCTAATGCGATAGCGACATAGACACAGTCTGGAGGTAATTTAAGAAAACTAAAATTGATTTTGTTCCATTTCAAGAGTTCAGTTACGGAGGTCATTTATGAAAAACTTGTACATTACCTTCCGTTGGGCATAAAGTAATAATGCCTCATGAATTCCCCTGCTTATCTGCAGACAATGGCTTTCCCCATCCTCTTTGCGTTGCCCTTCTCAGTGGCCAATAGCCACCTGACTTTGCACTCTCAGGTGCCTGTTTTCCTTTTGCCAGTTCTTGGAGTACCTAACCCCGAATCCATGGCTGAACACTTCACGAACAGCCTCTAGAGGCATGCCCTTGCACTCAGGATAGAAGAAGATGATGAAGAGCCATCCCACAGAGCAAATGCCGCAATAGAATCCAAAAGCTCCAGATGGAGTAATCCCTTTCATCATGGACAAGAAGGTGGAGGAAATGATGATGTTTGTGCCCCAGCAAGTTGCCGTGTTCAGCATAGTCCCAACTGCTCGAACTTCCAGAGGCATCAATTCTGTGCCAACCCATGCGATGGGCGCGACACCGCTAGAGAAGAATCCGACGTAGCAGATGATCGTGACCAGTATAACGATTCCAGGCCAGCCAACCTTGTCGGTCTCTACCACCAGATCCTTACTAATAGGAATATAGTGGAACGCTATAGCGGCGATGGCTAGACAGATGGCCATGCCTGCGACAGAGATTGACAGCAGCACTCGTCGACCAGCGCGATCGACGAGGAAGATGGTTATTATGCCAAAGACAAAATTGGCAGCGGAAACGGTGATACCAACCGCAGTCGGGTTTTTCCAGCCCACAATGGAGAAGAGGGTGGCGGCGTAGTACATAAGAGTGTTGAAGCCTCCAAGCTGTGAAATGGCCATGATGGTACAAGCAGTCAACACTGCGCGACCAATGGGAGGGTTATTGAGGATGTGCTTGAAAGACATCCAGAGTGAGTCCTGGGTCATAGAGTCAGTTGTTTGTAAGATTGACAACTCGATGGACTTCAACTTGGATTCTCGTTGCTCGTTTGTTGAGGTAGGGTAGATTCTCAGCAGGACAGCATCAGCAGCATCATTTTTGCCATGAGCGACTAGCTGTCTAGGAGATTCGGGGCAGATAAAGAGGAGACCGGCTAAGATGATGGGGGGAAATCCTCCGATCCCGACGGTAAGTCGCCACCCGTTGTGAAAGTGCGCGCAGCCTGCCCCGATGGCAGATGCAACAAGCTGGCCAAGGGTGACACTGGTGTTGTTGAAGGCAACCATTCTGCCTCGATACTTGGCAGGCGCAATCTCCGAGATGTAAAGAGGCACGATCATGGCGGCAGATCCCACCCCAAGTCCCACGACAAAGCGGCCGACAGCAAACTGCGCAAGAGAATATGCCACGCATTGTAGAAGGGTTCCGACGACGAAAGTGGCACACGCCCACCAGATAGGCAAGCGGCGGCCAAAGCGATCGGCGGTGAGACCTGCCGCGACTGCACCAACAAACGCGCCTCCACTTGTCAGGGAGGTTACTAATTCTTGTTCGCTGGAGCTGAGCTCATGACCGAGAGCAGTGCCTATGGTAACGAGCACTGCCGAGATGTAGCCAGTATCATAGCCTGCGATGTACATTAGTCTGGTGGTAACTTTGTCAGAAGCAGCAAACTTACCAAACAGGAAACCTCCAATCGAAGCACACAAGGAGATCAGCCAAGCAGCCTTTGAAGTCGCTTCGCTCTCGATGCCGGACAGTTCAGCAATTTCGTCCGCTGTGGTGCGCACGCGCTCGACATCCTCCACATGATCTTCTTTTTGGGGATAGACCATGACGACCTCTTCCTTGGTATTGGCATGTACCTGCGAAGACATGTCGAACCGTGCAGAGGGAAGTTCTCTGTTATAAACAAGGAGATGGATGTGGCGGAAGCCCTAAGAGTGCAGAGTTTTTAATCTGATGGGAGCTTGTTATCGAACTTGCAAAGGCCAGTGATGTTGATGCCTTTGGACGAGGGTATTTTTAATAGCATTGCGTGGGCAACACGGACATACTTATATTAGAAGGAGAAGATTCAAGATCAACTCGCTTTCGCTTTCCCCGCCGGGGCTCATCTGGGGTCTGGACCTGGCGCGGGGCTATCGGACCAAGATGTCCCTTTTCGTAAAGCGGGTGCAGTCTCTCTGCAGCGTCGGATTACATGGCCCCTTTTCACCAAGGTTTAGAACCCCGAGCCTGGGCTGACAGAGTACCTGCACCACTGAACTAAGTTTTCGACTCCAACTATCCGCAGTGCAACGGTACTGCTTCTTTGGCCGATGGCCTTAAGGCCGTGTAATTTTGCCCATAGTCGCTTAGAAATGAGGATTTAGCGCGTAGTAGGAGTCCCAGCATATGACGACAACCACTAAGTGAAGCTCCTGGCCACATTCCAAATTATGTCAAAGACAATTGAGCGCAAGATTTCTATCGGCCCAGCAGTTACTAGGATTTGGACAGCCACAATACACTGCTAGAAGATGCACGGGTAGGAGCTAGGCGGCATCAGCGGCAGCACTCCTAAGACGAAAGCAATTGGTAACCTTCAAAGTTTCGCGCAAATAGGATATCAGTACCTGTAGCATGGATACTCAGATTTCGAGATATTGTCAAGTACGTCACTTCTGATACAAAGTTGCTCTTGCTACGGCTCGGCGTATACTTTCCAAATTTGACAACCCGGCACTGATCGTTTTCCCAAGGTGGGTAGGGTCTGTGAGAACGTGAAAGGACTCGGAGCGCTTGTAGTTACGGAATCCCGAGCACCCTTTTCAGAGTATGAGTGAGAGTTGTATGACCTCTTGGCCACCGGCTTCTTCTACCACCTGTTCCCAACAAACCTTTGCCCTTGTTTCGATGGTAAGCGCTTCGACCAGAGTTCAGGTGGGACAAATATGAGGCAAACGAACTACCTTTTGATTCGGTACTTTGTCACCCAGGGCATTCGATAAAGGAGTTCTGTAGGAAGCCCAACATTGACCCAATAGTCAAACGGTTATTTTCCTATCACTGTCATGTCGATGCAAGCCGACATGTGTCCCCCAGCAACCGTACAAGCCTTGGTCCTACATGGTGCCAAAGACTTAAGGCTGGTGAGTGAACATCACAACCTAAAGAGGCGCGGGATGCGAATTCAAGGCTCAGTACTCACTTTTTTCCTTCTCCAGGAATGCAGACCTCAGCCCCCGCTTCGAGCTGGAGAAGCACAGATTGCCGTTAAGGCAACTGGTCTTTGCGGTTCCGATCTACATTACTACAACCACGGTCGCAATGGCAACTTTCTTGTTCAATCTCCTCTGGTGCTGGGCCATGAAGCTTCAGGCGTGGTCATTGCTGTCTCCGAGTCTCCGAACAATGCTATCAACACTATAGCCGCAACATCAAGCCTCCGTATAGGAGACCGAGTAGCAATGGAAGTCGGGATACCCTGCCGAACATGCCTTTTATGTACAACAGGGCGATACAATCTTTGCTCCACACTATCATTTAGATCGTCAGCGAAGACCTTTCCTCATGTTGATGGGACGCTTCAGACAACAATATCCCACCCTGTGAATATGTGCCATAAGTTGGCAGAGAATGTCACATTCGAGCAAGGTGCTCTCGCAGAACCTCTAGCTGTGTCCTTACACGCTGTTAATCGCAGTCAGGCAGGAGGTGCAGGATTTGGTACTCTAGCCGGATCAAATGCACTTGTTCTCGGGTCGGGAGCGATAGGTATTCTCACCGCTACTGTTCTTGCGATTTCTGGCGTTACAAATATTGTTATCGCTGATATCGATGCTGCAAGATTACAACTAGCTACAACTCTAAGGGGTGGGAAATATCGATTCAAAACTTTTCTTCTACCTAGGAAGGCACCCACTTCTACGATTGAGGAGGGGTTAACTGACGCCCAAGAACTCGCACTGAATATTTCACGATCAGCTCATCTAGAGACAGGATTCGATCGAGTATTCGAGTGCACGGGTGTCCCATCATGTGTACAGCTAGGTATATTTGCAGCTACAGCTGGAGGAAAACTAATTCTTGTCGGCATGGGGAGTGCAACTCAAACAATACCTTTAGGAGCAGCAGCATTAAGAGAAGTGGACATTATTGGAGTTTTCAGATACGCGAATTGCTATCCTACTGCTCTCGCTCTACTTGCAAGTGGGAATTTAGACGGAGTCGTGGAGGAACTTGTTACTCATCGAGTTGAGCTTGCTGATGGAGAAAAGGCTTTTAGGCTGGCAGCAAATCAAGGAAGACCAGGGGAAGACGAAGGTAGAGTCCCTATCAAGGTTGTCATTACTTCCTAGCCTCGAAGTACTTCTGGAGTACCGCCAAACTGTTGGTCCGATTCCATCAAGGCTGTATTCTCGATGAGCAACCTGCTCTGACAGACAGAGACTTAGTGCTACCTTGACTCTCATCTCCTGTTCTTCTTTTATGTATCTTTTTGCCCACACCGTCGCTACGAAGGAGTTCTATGGGTGCCAAGAGATTTGCTGGATGTGCTGTTTTGACGTGGTCAAGCATAATTCGAATCAAAAAGATAAGTGGGCACAACCTTGACGGTGGTTAGTTATAACGTTATTTTCCAGCCACTAATAGAGTATCTCTGCCCCATCAATCAATCAGATTCCATTATAGCTTAGTATTTTCGAGATAGGTTGCAGTAAGATGGTTCCCGGACACGTCTTTTGAGGCTATGGAGGTCAAGGAAGATAATGATCTCACCAACGCGCGGACCGGTGCCACTGTGTTCGATCTGTACTTTTGATTTTGCGGCTGCATCCTGCTTTTCTTCTAGGTATCGGTGTCCTTCCTTTCCTGAAGACCTTCTTGATCGACGGCCCACACGATGAGACGAAGCACACTTTGGCTGTGCCATTGGTGTCCCATCCTTCTCTGTTAGTTCGACATGGGCAGCTGGCTGATAAATTCAGTCCTAATCATACCACTGGAATTGCCATGGCGGTCTGAAGCATCAACGCTTGTCGGGAAAGCCCAAGTCGACCCCAAAATCAGGATACACAATTCGAGTGACGCCATTTCGAGAAATTTCGGCCAGTGAAGCGAGATTGCTTTCCGAAAGGCTCACAATGCTTTTGTTCTCCTCAATGCGAGAAGGATTAACAGACTTGGCCAGGACAGCACTCCCACGGGCTATGTGATAGCTGAGCAAGATCGAGCTCGGAGTCGTGTTCTTTTCTTCCGCCAACTTTACCACAACAGGCGTTGTTAACAATGGGCTTCCCGCGCTTCCTAGCGGACTATAGGCAGTAATTATAATGCCCTTCTCCATGCAGAAATCGACAATCTCTTGCTGGGGTAGTAGCGGATGGTTCTCAATCTGGTTGACCGCGGGGACAATGTTGATCTGGGGCAACAGCTGCTCTAGATATGCCTTGGAGTAATTCGACACACCGATTGCCTTTGTCTTCCCTGTCGCCAGTAACTTCTCCATATCCTTGTAAGTATCGATGTGGGATCGATCGCGAATCAAATCCCTCGACCCATCGGATGTTTTGGGGAAATTCTCATGGTTGCCATCCGGGTTCATCGCAATCGGCCAGTGCATAAGGTAGAGATCGACATAATCGAGGCCAAGCAGCTCTAGACTCTTGTCTAGATTCTGTTCAACTCGAGTGTGATATGTGCACCAAAGCTTGGTAGTGATGAACAGGTCGCTTCTTGAGATTCCGGCGGCTGCTAGACCCTCTCTGATACCCTCGCCAACTTCCCTCTCATTTCCGTAGACATAAGCACAGTCAAGGTGACGATAGCCTGACTGGATGGCACTTGTGACAGCGGCGCGGACTTGACCCTCGGGGCTTTGCCAGGTGCCTGGAAGTGATTAGCTCACGGTCTTGAGGCAGTCGTGTGGTTTGCGGCCTACCCAACCCCAGGGCCGGCAAGGTGGCCCCCGTGTTAAGCTTCAAACGAACATCAACCATGATATGTTCTCTCCTGAATCGGCTTCTTGCACAGAGAGGTGTGGTGTCCCTTGCTTTGCTTGTCACAGAGAGTAGAAAATACTCTCAACGCCTCCAGAACACCGCCCTTCTATCTGCAGGAAGTTTATCGAATGACGAATGACCCGGGTGTTTAAGGAGTGTATAAGGAGCAGTGACGGAAGTGAGGGAGGAAGAGTGATGGAGATGTCTAAAAAGAGTACCTGTTTTCCGGCCTTTAGATGATCTGACGGCGGTAGTTGCTGAAAGCGGGGGTAAATAAGCGCCCCCGGAAATCTTTGTTTGGCCAGACTTCTCGAAATTTCTGCCTATCTCTCACGCCGCTCCAAAACGGTAAAGCTATAGTGTAATAGTAATTAACTACTCTCGTAAAATTTCATGATCCTATAGACTTGATCAGTTGAAGCCGTAATTCTCTAGGTCATTCAAGAGTGATTAGTCTGTCCTAGATGAAACCCAGTAGCAGACCGCCATCTGAACGACAGAATGGAATGACTGTCCGGACAAGTGACTACATCCATAGTGGCCTTCGACATAAAGAACTATGTCCTTGTCTCCCTGGCTTGATTTCTATTTCCCTCTTGCGAGCCAAGAAACTTTCGGAATTTTGAGAAGGCTCTTGTTACAGGAAGGAGATATACTGGCGGCTGGGTTTATTAGAGTTTCATGAATGAGCTGCTTATGAAGGCCTCTACTACGCAATTCATCTAGTATAGTTTATGAGAGTCATCTTCCTGAGTTTCCACATCTCATCTTGGAGCTAGAATCGATATTGAAGCAAGGTGGGCTTGTCTCTCTGCCGATTGTCACCAGGAGATTTCAATATGAATTGCAACCACCTCTCCGCGTTCCTTGAATCGCCGAAAAAGGAGATCCCAGGGAAGATTCTCCATTGTCAACTCATTCTGATCTTAACAATAGACATATAGCCTTGTGGGAGTCTAGTTCTCCTTTGAACATCCGGTAAACGCTGCTAACAATGGACGAATTGTGAATGCCCGTGCCATAGTCAGTAAACCAGCATGGCGGAACAATAAGAGCGCTGATTCCAGAAGTAGACATGTACTCAGTGTACGATGACTAATCCCACGACAGCTGCTAAGAGCAACGCCACGCCAGCTTTACCTCTGCGTGAAGCATGGACTATCTCAGCCTAATTCAGTCGATCAATTTGGCCTTTCTAAGAGGAGAGTGAAGGTGTTGACTAACGCGCCAGACGGGGACGGTTGACATTACATGTCTCATGATCATATCGCCCAAGAAGCCGGCGGATGTCTGCAATGTCTGTCCAATCATGGTGATTATTAGTCCAGGCATGACTATCTATTGACGACCTAGAGTCTGACCTATAAAACTTTTCGCAACACGTTGCGGGTTAGTGTGGGTTCGACTCACCATAAAACATGCATGCGACGGAATTAACAAAAGCCTCTATCTCATATATTCTTACGACCAACTCAGAACATAATCTATCACGACTTTCTGTCTACCCTACTATACACCATCATCGAACCTGTAATCCTTCGCCCAACGTGTATCCCACGGTTTGGACTGATCAACAAATCTCAAATCGGTCCCTAGCCGAATCTTATTATCTCGGTCATAATTGATCGTCGAGGCATGGATCTATTGTAGTCAGTTAAAAATGATCAACTCCCGCCAGAAAGAGATTTGTCTACCATATATGCGTTGTGAAGAACAACATCTCCAGCTTCGTACTCTGCTAACAGCCAGCGACGATTGTATCGCTTTCCAAATTCGGATGGACCGTCAGCCAGGAGTCCAGTGCGCATCATGTTTTGGTTGAAAGCATTTTTGGCCTCTTCATCACTAAGCCCACTGACTTTCGCCTTTTTGGTGAACTGCTTTTCGATCTCTGCGCCTAGAGTGTGGCCCTTTTCGAGATATATCAAGCCACCGCCTTGCCGGGAAACGTCGCCGATCGGCACCCAAGCAGTCACAGCGGTGTCCTCACCGTACCGCAAGAAGATCTGGTCGTAGTGCACCCCTATCGCGTGATTCCCTGGCGTGTTGTTCCGTAATAGTGTCCGGCGGATACCTAGCGTGTTGTTTCCCCAACCTGTCAATTTCGCCACATAGTCCCGGAGAGCGGGATGCTTGCAGAATTCTTCCTTGTACCAGTGCTCTGTATGGGCTTGAAGGGCTAGGTCGACAAATAATTGCACGACTTCTGGATGGGCTCCAGTTGGACGCGCATTTGCATCAGCAAATCCTGCGCCGATGCCTGGGAAGTCGGCCTTGTCCTTGGACGAGTCGAAGATACCTTCCACCGGATCAGTCCCTGGCTTCAGCACGCCGCTAGGCGCCAGCAGCTTGAAATACTCTTCTCTGGCTTTCAAAACGTCCGCACGGGGCAGGAGGCCTTTGAGAAACACATAACCGTCCTCTGTATATCGCCGGCGCACCTCTTCGATAGGTGTATCCGGTGTTGTGGGCGTCAAGACAGCCCACTCGTCAGGCCCCAGTGGTCCATCGTTGACGAACAAGTTTTCGCCCAGTACCTGTTCAGCTCCAGGCAAATCTCCATGAGCCATCTTCACCGACTTGGCCGTGGGGGAAATGGAATATCAATAATTCGGTATGCTGGAAATAATCAGAATGTGCGTTGCGTTGCGGCACAACGTTCGGGAAATCTTATCTACAGTGGATTATCACTTCCGGGTGCTCATGACCTGTCTGCCACACCTGGGTAGGTTTGCCGAAGGGACCCACATTCGAGCCCACCGATCGACGTTGGAGTTGCCTTGTGGCCCAAGGCCTAATCTGTCTTCGCCTCCTTCCCCATCCCCGTACAAAAGGGTTGTGAATCCCGCAGTCCCCCAAAACCAGTATTTCTACCCCGGCTCGCACATAATCATTCAATCCGGGGCGCTGAGACGCTACATATATCCTGCGAAGCACGCAGGCAGCTTCACATTAAATGAATACATACCACACTACACTTGTCCACGCATACACAAACAAGGGTCAGGTGGCGACTGACATAGAAGTCGTTGTCAGTCGCGACAGCTTGGCCTACCAGGTTTGCGCTTCAGTGACTCCCCTTCCGGAGAACTCCAGGATGAATCTGTACTTCGTAATGGACCTTGTAGACGAAAGCGCTTCGTTGTTGTCACATGCTACGGCCATGAGGGCGGGAAAACATGCTGTTCTTTGGGGCGGTGAGGATTGAAAACCGCCAACATTACTCCCGCATGGTACTAGAAGTGCTGAGCAACAGCTGCATGAGACGGTAGGATTAGCCTGACATTCTGGATGTAACTTAAGCGGCCGCGTCTGCACTTGATGGCCAAGGTTGAAGATATCGAACGGTAGAAAAAGCTTCGCCCTGTATACCGTGGATTGAAACTGGATGGAAGTTTGGCCTTTCATTTGTCCAAGCAGGACTCTAAAACGTGTATTGTCTCTCTTTGACTGTCGGAGTCATTGGCAACCCAACAGGGATCCAGTGTGTTCACGAGATGACTCCTTTACTCCGGCTCCGGCTCCTTGAAGACTATATATAGGATCATGACATAGCGTCAGAAGGAAGCTAATATCTACTGGTTTCATAAAAAAACAGTCAGTGTCAAGTCGTTTCGACGCTAATATTCATGACTAAGCCAAAGAATATTTGCAGCACCATGAAATGTCTATATCAGTTACTCGATTGCGCAGAATATTGCGTCGTACCCCTCCGGCTCTCGTAGTCTGATCAAATCACAAATGCAAGGTTATCAGCAACCCCTGCTGCTGGAAGCAAACGCTAAGGAGTGTTGAAGCATATATTAGTCATTGGACAGAAGTCGATGATTATGCGGTTGGAGGAGTATGGAACGAGAGATTGCTAACTGACCTGCCCACCGCATACGTTGTGTTGAAACCGAGTGTTGGTGGCAAGCGAGAGAAGATAGAGGTATTGAGAAAGATTCATGCTTTTGTAGACGGCAACGTCACCGGGTACAAGAAGCTGAGAGGCGGCGTGTGGGAAGCTACACCTATCCCCCGTAATGCAACGTCCAAAGTTGTCCGGAGAGCACCCGGCACCACGAACACGGGCCTTTCTTCTCACTCAGTGTTAGAAGATACACCAAGACTGTAGACTTCGACCAAGCTTCTCCAAATCTACGGCGACCTTTTCCACATGGTGACTACGCTCTACCGTTAGTGTTAGTGGTGCCTCAAGGAACAGGCTGGCTGATGACACAATAGAGGGTTAGAGCGTTTCTATCTAGGGTGGCGCCCAAGTACAAGACTCTAAGCATAAGGAAGAGAAGTTCCTTGTACGAGTAGCTTGCTTGAAAGGCGCGAAGGTCAGGGGTCTGCTAAGCTCTATCGGTGTGACCCTGTTTGGCGCGCACTCTCAATGAGTGTTGCTCATTGAACGCCTGTCAGAGCGCCTGTTCTGAATTGCGCTAATGACACTTCTCTCAACGGACAGAGCAAAAAGCAAGATATATGTAGTTGTAGCATCCACTAATACTAACCTCGGGGATTACAGTTTGGAGCACATGTCATGGTTGATAGGTCGAACTTTAATGCTCCCTTTCCATTCGCCAGAAGTGATTACCATTTCCGGTAGAACTCAGATCCTTCGAAACTATCTGTGAACCCAAACGGCGCTTGGGCGTGAAACGGTTCAATGATTACAAATGGGAGAAGTGAAGGTCTGAAAGGCTGAATCTCGTTAGATTGATAGTGGAACCGACGCCTTCTCTGTAGAGAACTAGCAGGGTAGATGTGACCTAATACCTAACAGGGTTATGGGCTTCTAGTTGTTCCAACAATCTTGTCCCTTTCCTCGTACGGGATGCACAGAATTGTAAGTTGTATCTCAGGTCCGGGGATTCCGCTGGATTGTACCTCGTTACGTAACTCTGAAGCGGCATTTGCGGAAAGGTGGAAGAGCATAGTTACTGTATATAGAAAGGACAATGCGAAACTCACTGCCATCTCTCTTGATCAATCCAGCGCCATCCTTGTCGGGAACCACTGAATAACCAATATCAACTATTGCTCTAGTCTGCTCGAACAGAGACTAACCGGACACTTGAGAACGCCTCATCCATAGTCCAAAATGTCTACCAACCCCAACGTCGTCAGCCCGCAGACCGCCCACAAACTTGCTATCAACAACCTCCTCCACGTATTCTCCGAGCGCGATGCTTCGAAACGGCTCGAAGCTGTGAAAGCTACGTACACCCTGGACGTGCATTTAAGTGAGCCCGACGGCATTCTGGTAGGCCACGAGGCCGTGAGCGAGAAAGCAGGCGACGTACTTGATAAGCAACCTGGGTGGAGATTCACTCCCAAGGGGAAGGTCAAGCAGAATGGCGAGATGATCTACTTGGCTTGGGAATTTGGACCTGCGGTCGAGGGCAAGGAGTTAGGTGAGGTAGGCTCCGTGAAGGTTATGGCTACTGGGGCAGATGTGATTCTTACGGCGGGAGGTTTGATTAGTAGGTTGTGGGTTGTGATTGATGGGCTTTCTGATGTTTCAATGTGAGTTTATAGTTGTGGACATTGATGGTTATATGCTATAAACCAGCCAGGCCGCAGGTCGCACACGAAGCTGTGACGACAGTATACACGAACCAGAGAGATCAGCCGAGGCAAGAAATCACAAGGCTACAACGGGCAGCACGCGAGGCTGAGAATCTGGGCCTAGAACAGGATAGACTAGTATAGCCCAGCTGGGCCACACTAGTAGATCATGTTGATTGACGATGACTATATATTATAACGAGTAGACGGGGAAGCACTACGTATACAGAGGCTATCGTCAACCAGGTGACATGAGTTAGGAGTAGAGATTCACTCGCAGGACATCCTTTGTTTCCTTGTAACGCTCGCTTTACGTCGCCAGCATCAGGGAATGTCTCTCGGGGCATACTGTTAGTCGGGGTTAGCGGAGGATGCAGGGTTCTTCCGGAACTCCTTGCCTACACACATAGGGCACGCTTTGCTGTGTAATGCGGTGCGCGTTAAACCTAAAACCTGTAGAGAATGCTCATTTATTCTAGAATGCCGAATTAAATTGTTGTTTTGCGCACAGAGACCGCATTCGACGCAGCTTATCTAGAAGGGACCGAACTCCGCAAGTACACAGAAGCTGGAGCTGGCCAGTTCCTTAAATATTCCTCTTTTGTCCAAACGTAGACTTCTCAACTTATGCAGCTGTCAGTGCCACAAAGATCCGCAGTATCTACTGGCGTCAATTGGCTCAGGCACTTGCAGCTATGAACGTGGTAGCATTTCCACTTCTTTTAGACGCATTGCCGCCGTACCAAACCTACTTTGGACACTGTCTGTAAACGTAATGAACCTTTAACGAAGTGATTTTTCGACGAAGCTAGTAGATCACCGACCAAGGGCCTCTTCCTACAAGGACGCGTAGATGCGACAGCAACGACGAAGCTTATAGGTAAGAGACGCGTAATGCAGGAGTTATGCTGCTGAGCTTGTACCCTAGACGAGAGACCTATGCCTATGGTAGCTATCATGAGTCTGTATGGGTACCACTAGTTTGTGAAGATTCTTGGCTCTAGCACTCGACATCTCCCTGCCAGCCCAGCTGTAAATGTCGAAATAGCTTCGACAGGCTCTCGAGCCTTGCGACCCGTCGATGGGCAGTGTTGTTAACCAGCCCGGGCGAGGCTGATATCATGGGCGCCGATAAGATAGTCACGATCGTTCTCCACCCTTCCGATGCATGGATCCAACTTGCCCCATTTGATATGTTCTTTGCCAACATTTGGGAAGTATGATTGTCTCGCTATTGCGGTACCATCGAGCCATGGCCATCGTGACAAGCATGAGCCGTGTCCGATCCGTCCGATCCAGCATTCTTGCATGCCACAGGCGAATGTCGCGAATGATCAGAGACCCCTTAGGCATGCTCGCCTGGATAGGCGGTCGTACTTTGCGGCGTTCTTGAAGCAGATTATTGGCGTATTCAATTGGCAGTCCCAATGCTTTCACCCCGGGCGGCCTTCTTCTCCAGGGTAATATCGGGACTTTGACCAACTTCACCATGTCCATGAATCATGACTAGCCACAGCTTTGGATCATTGTGAGTGCCGAGCCAGAATTCAATGGCCCCATTCTCCAGTGAGATTGACATTAGGTTGATGTTAACAAAAAACCAAAACGGGGCATGGGTGTAGCCATGGCTCAAACCGATGTGTACGGGCCGCCGGGCCTCTGCTCTAAGTGCTGTGTTGGCGCTGTAAAGGCGAACCTCGAGTGTTGGGTCTAGAGTGTGTTCTAGAATTGCAGCAGCCCAGGGGCTCACGATCACATCGTCAAAGAATATCCCTCTCCCGACACAGGTTCTTGTTGAAAATTGAGTGTTTCCGTGCTAAAGATGACATAGGATTTTTGCAGGACTTTGAGCTTTTTCCGTATCGGCTACCGTTCGGTCCATTGAGATGGTCCAGATGAGGAGGGTCGACCGCATTCTGGAGTACAACCGGGACGTCGTTATGTAGTGCCTCAAGAGCAGCTTGAAGATTATGCGGCCCGATAGACTTTGTCACCAGTTCCTTCTCGCTCAAAGTGATAATCTTAGGCTGTTCTGGAATTTGCGTCAATCCTGACATTATGAATAAGGCACTCGATTGTAGGAAATGAAGATTGATTGGTATACTCTTTGCTGCCCCAAAAGCCACTTGGGGTATCTTCTTGGAGATGAGTTGATAACGCACAAGTATATGTCCTTCGGCTTTAACGCTCAACAAATGCAGCACGGTCTTCAAGAATTCTTAGCCCTTGTGTAAGGTCCAAGTCGTCAGTAACAGTCGTTCTATGTCCATCAGCGCTCGATCGATGCTCTATGTACGTTCACTGTCTAACCTTCAATGTTGTCTATCGGGATGTGCGGGCTATTTTTTCCATCTTTCCAACTCAAAATATTTATCCAGAGAGTATTTCTTGTACTGGCGGAGCATCAACCTTCCGTATTCCTACAACTGAGGTTTCGAAGTGACTTTTGGACCTTAGGTAAGGACCATACCGAAACAGTAGCCAAGGGATGGGCATCAACGCCAAAGAAAGAAAGGCGTAGAGACTTCCAGCCCAGTGGACACCGAGTTTCTCGTACATCTGGACCGTAAAGAGTGGAAAGGTGGCTCCCAGTGTATAACGAAGGGTGCCATTCGCAGATAGTGCTATAAACTCCAGTATCAGCGACAGCAACACTTTTCCAAATTTTTTCCAACGTACCTGACGCGGCTCCTCGAGGCCCATAAACATCCACGAGGTAGGTGATGGTCGACAGCTGGTCGAAATTAGTCAGCACGGAGGTAGTTTCCCAAAGTACTTTGAGATGGCCGCATACAAACAGTGAAAGTGCACCGAATCCAAAAGGTATCCCGGCAGCAACTAATGCAGCCCAGTGGCCGCCCGAATGGGCTTCCCATGCATACCTATAGCTACTGGTCAGTCGCTGGGATCAACTTGTGCTCTGTAAAGCATAACCGATTCAAGCTTCGGATAAACTCACCAGAACAGGCTGAGGGGGAGAAAACAACTGCCGACTATGGCGGAATACAGTCGATGCTCTGGCGCGGCCATGCCCTGCGGCGAGGCCGCAGTCGCCCGTGCGTAGAGAGTCTTGTCAAAGGTGGCAAATAGGGCACTGCCCAGGAAGAAGCCGATGATCACGCTGATCAGGCTGAGACCGACTTGGCGGGAGTTGAAGCCGTATTTCAATTGGAGCACGTAGGCGGTACTCCCAAAGTAGCTGAATATCATGGCGTAGGCATAGGCGCTGTAGACCGTGAGGAAGAAGACGATGGGCTCGGAAAATAGCATCTTCGCAGCTCGGAGTATGGAGAACCCGACAACGTCCCTGGCCCGGGAGAGGCGGTTCTGCGAAGGTGCATTTAGTGGTCCGGCGGTCTTCTTCTTCTCCTTCTTCTCGGCGTTGCGCAAGATCTGATCTTTCGATGTCTCGCCCATAACGAGTGAGCCGATCCAAACCGGGGTCCCGACGCAACACAAGAGCCACTGAGTCCATCGCCAGTCGCCCCCACGGTCATGCATGATGTAGGCCCCGGCTAGCGGACCCAGGGCAGGGCCGAGAAATGGTCCGAGAATGAACAACATGCCCGCGATGCCACTCTTCCTGCCCACCCCCCACACGTCAACCACCGTGCCCGCGCCGACCGCCACGCCCGCCGAGCCCAAAAAGGCAGCCAGGAATCGGCAGACCAACAGGGTAGAGAAGTTGTAGCTCGCGCCAGCCCCCGCGGTAAAGGCCAATAGGAAAAAGGTGGTGACCACATAGAGGCGACGGCGGCCAGCGATTTCGGATAGTGGCGCAAAGAAGAGGGGTCCAAATGCCACGCCGACGGTGTAGACGGTGATAACTAGTATGGACGCCGTCCGGGAAACGTCAAAGTGGGCCCCGATAGCCTGTGTTGCCGGCACCGTTACGGATGTGCCAAAGGTTCTGCGTCGGTTAGATATCCTTTCGATCCGGGACTTTGCTGAGTCTTACACTTGAAAAGCAAGTAAGCACGGAATTGCAGTGTGAAAGAGTCGCCTGGGAAATGACCAATGGTGCGGGTTTCGTTTCTCCCTCAGGTCGATCCATGCGAGATTCGTGCCGTCCTGAGTTGCGTTTCTAGCCTGATCCGAGTCATTTCCCAGAGACATCAGTACCCTGTCTGTCTTCTCACCAGGATTTGAATGAGTTCTTGACATAATGAGAAGGCAGAGATATTGAGTGAGAAAGCTTAATTTGTTTGCCGGGAATCTGTCGGCTCGAAGGTAACCCTCAAGAGCCCGTCCGTCGTCTTTATCAGAGCTTGTTTCATCTCGGCTCACAAATTCAATCAGCCGAGGTAGCTTGATGGGACGTGATCAGTGTGATTAATATTCATTCACCCTTTTCCATTACTCCATGCCCTCTCTGTCGAATCAGGTGTGCCTGACTTGATGAGATAGGATGTGGCTGGCTACCGCCCAGAATCAGATTAGTAATCGGCCAAGATCGTCAAACCTCATGTCGAATGCCAAAAAGGGTCGACAGTAGATTCTTAAAGGTCACTGTTGGAACTCGCGAGAGAGAATAAAATCATCATCGAGATACGGCTAGCATAAGCCAATTAGATCCTCAGCCCCGTGGATTAAGATCTAGAGCAGTCCAGTGGGAACATGACACCCGAGCGGCAAATTCCAGTACAGTGAAAGAGCGGCGCTACAGCGGGATCTTAAAACACCAATATGGGGCCTACGAGGTCCGAGAGGAAAAACAAGGGCCTGGTAAGGTCTTGTATTGTCAAGAGTATGTTGTTGCAAAGATGCAGTCATGAGACGCAAGAAGTGATCTATGTAACTATGCTATCCCTGAATCGGGAAGGTGCGCCAAGGTGCAAAACACGGGCAAGTGCCCCGAGGGCGCGCAACACCGAGGGGACTGAGAAAACGTTAGAGCACGTTTACTTGGTAGTCTGGCTAAAATACCCTTGTTCAGCCAGGCCTTCATTTTGAATCAGCATACGGAGTATTACGGCTCGGATTTGTAAGCACCCGTTCGCCAGATCCCGGTTACGAGGTGGTCGAAGGCATATACGAGCACCACGACTGGCCCAGGATGGTCAGACTTCCAGATGGTGCTTTTTTTACCAGGTCTAGACACCCTGAAATCCCGCATAGTAGCTGCTTCTATGTTTTAAATTTCCTAGACGCTGAGACTGGCCACTATCGCGTCGCGGCTCTCCATTGGCAGAACAAAATGGTGCTGGTGGTAGATGATTCCACACCGTAAGCGGTTCTGACTTCACTCATCTTGATTAATATAGACTTGTACCACAATTCATTCTATAGATCGACTTGTTAAGTCAACTTTACTGGAAGAAGAATCCTAATTCATCTGGTAAAGCTGTAAGTGGTTAAGCTCTCTCTCGAGGCTAAGTCTTGACACTTTCGTTGACATCTATGACACTAATGCGAAACTCATTCCGCAGCCTTGTAAGCTCATTAAGCCGTTGTATCTCCCGGACAGCTAACAATTTCGAGATCCGATCGATTTTGTTCAGCTCCCAATTAAGCGACGGACAATTTTATAGAAAAGAGCACAGTCGCCAATTTTAGCTCTGGTCCCATGTCGGTGTCAAGTTTCTACTCACTCACCAAACGTTGAAGGCTGGTGAAGCCATCGGTCAAGACCGGAGATCGTCCGTCCACTTGGCCACATGTCTAACCCCGCAGATCTGGGTAGCAAGGTGGTGGTCTTTGCTTTCAAAAAGAGCCGAAAACTGCGACGGGAAAGATCTTATCAGAATGCCCCAATATGGAGGTCGGAGACTCGCCGACTTGACCCCGACGGCGTTTAACCAACCCACAGACGTATGCGGATGAACCCCGGCTTTGCACCATTATTACTAGAAGGCCATCACACATGCTTCGACGTGAGCAAAGTTACTCAAGTACGTCTTGACACGTTCTGCGTAGATTTGTGATTGTTCCAGAGCATTTCCCTCGGTCGATATAGACGGCCATTCCGATCTCTCGCAAGCACCAGAAGTTACTCACCAGATTTTGCAAGAGCACCATGTCGTCGTTGAGGTATTCCGAGCCAGGTGCCTCGTGGAATGAGGCTCTCCCCATTGGCAATGGTAGACTAGGGGCAATGGTCAGAGGAAGCACTGGGACCGAAATTCTCCAGCTCAACGAGGACAGTGTCTGGTACGGAGGTCCTCGTGATCGCATCAATCCAGACGCTCAGGCGAATCTGCCAAAGATACGAGCCCTTGTTGCAGCAGGAAAGCATATCGAGGCGGAAGTTCTGATCAAAGCTGCTTTCACAGGAATGCCTGCGTCCGTGCGGCACTATGACAGCTTGGGAGACTTGGTCTTGATCTTTGACCATGGTGAGGACGTCAAATCCAAAGAAACGGCTGGTCAAGTCATGTACGTGAGCTCCTCGTCCGAGGCAAAGATCCCAGTAAAGGCCCCGACAGTTTCGGACTACAGCCGTCAGTTGGATCTATCAACGGCTATCTCGACGGTCGTCTACGAATACAATGGCGTTCTGTATACACGTGAAGTCTTCTGCAGTGTACCAGATCAAGTTTTGGTGGTTCATGTGTCCTCACAGGGTGGTCCGTTGGACTTTCGATGGTACCTCGATCGAACGACCCACGCGGACATCAACAAAGGTCATAACAAATTCATGGACACGCTCGAGAAACTCCCAGGCGGGACGCTTTTCAATGCGACGTCTGGAGGTCCAGGATCTGTCCGTGTGAGCTGTGGTGCAGTCTCCGAAGTAATCGACGGGGAAGCGGAGGCCATTGGCGATACTGTCTTTGTGCGTGGTGCGAGCTCTGCCACAATCATACTTGCGGCGGAAACGACATTCCGAAACGATGACCCAAAAGCGAAGTGTTTATCGCAATTGCAAATGGCTCGCGCTCAAACTTATGCCGAGCTGAGATCGAAGCATATTGCCGAGTACAGCGGCCTCTTCAACCGTGTTAGACTGACTCTGGGTCTTCCTACAAATTCAGTTTCGTCTACAACGAAAAGGTTGGAAAGAATGCAGAAAGGCGATTTCAAGGACAGCGATTTGTTTGCTCTCTACTTTCAATACGGACGCTACCTTCTGCTTTCTTCCAGCCGCCCTGGTACCTTACCCGCTAATTTACAGGGTATCTGGAACGAAGATTTTGATCCCATCTGGGGTTCCAAGTACACCATCAACATCAACACCGAGATGAACTACTGGCCAGCTGAATCGTGCAATCTGAGCGAATGCCACACACCACTCTTTGAGCTGCTGGGAAGGATGCGAGAAAACGGCAAGATCACGGCAGAGAAGATGTATGGATGTCGTGGGTTCGTGGCTCATCACAACACCGACATTTGGGCGGACACCGCTCCTCAAGATCGCGCAGGCTGGGCAACCTATTGGCCGCTTGGTGGTGCTTGGCTGAGTCTCCATTTGTGGGAGCATTTCGAGTACAATGGAAGCGTCGAGTTTCTGAGAAACGTGTACCCCATCCTTTACGACGCGGCTTTGTTCTTTGTAGATTTCCTGATCGAGGACGGGCCCGACCGCCAGCTCGTGGTCTCACCTTCCATCTCGGCGGAAAACAGCTTTCTCTTGCCCGGAGGAGGGAAAGGCAGTATATGTGCAGGAGCGTCATGGGACAATCAGATTCTGGTGGAACTATTTACAGCCTGCGTCCGCGCTGCCAGTATTCTAGGAATCGCAGACGACAGTGTCAGAGAACTCCAGGCTACCCTGGATCGCATCCCGAGGCCTCGAATCGGCAAACACGGCCAAATCATGGAATGGATGAGCGACTACGACGAGTACGAGCCAGGCCATCGTCACTTATCACCGCTATTCTTCGTGCAACCGGGTACTCTCCCAGTCCCCTCGAGCCTGATTGCAGCGGCAAAGGTGACTCTCACGCGAAGACTGTCCCACGGAGGTGGACACACCGGATGGTCTCGAGCTTGGATCATCACGCTGTATGCGAGACTGTACGACGGCGAAGAGGCATACAATCATCTCTGTCAGATGCTTCAGCATTCGACGTATACAAACCTGTTAGACGCACACCCCCCCTTCCAAATAGATGGTAATTTTGGCGCCACGGCGGGAATGGCCGAAATGCTGCTTCAAAGCCACAGAGGCCAGCTGGAAATCTTGCCTGCCATACCGAACGTCTGGACTGATGGTTCGGTCACGGGTCTTTGTGCCCGTGGAGGCTTCGAGGTCGATGTCACCTGGGAAAAGGGATCGGTCCATACTCTCAAGATGCGATCCAAGCTCGGTCGAGATTGCATACTGGCATCCAAAGGTCTCGAACAGCTGGAATGTGTTGATTTCGTGGCGGAGAAGCGTGAAGGCAAGGTTCATTTTGCAACGAAAGCGGGTCAAGAGTACACATTAACGGCTCGCTAGCGATGAACCATTGCCATGGGCTCGACTGTTGAGCATTAATCCCTGAGTATCCAGATAGAACGAGGCCAGCTCCGAAACGAGTGTCTGCCATTAGAAATTCTCTACCGTTTATTCGCATCGCAGAGTCGCCACTCGATAGTGCCAAACATCGAAGTTTCGCCCAGAATCTCGCCTGCTTCGTCTGCCAGGCTCTCAAAACCTTAAACAATATGCCCGTCACCCTACGGTGATTTAGACTAAGAGGCACTACCACTTCCAATCTTTGGAGCCGACGGATATTTCAACTTTTACATCTAATCGCAAGAGTCCAAACCCCCTCTCTATCCAACCAAAACGCGGTGGTACCGCTAGAATGGCCTCCCCAGATCTCCACACTCTCATAGCCGAGGGTCGACGGGGTTTCTCCGTGTGCGGAGTGAAGCCCCTAATACTAACATGTCCAGGATGGCGGAAAATTGTTTGCACCATAGAAGAGTATCTAGGCTGTTGACGCGGAGCGCATGGCACATTACAGTAGATCACGACCACTCACAGAGGGAATCTCGACCTTTAGGACCCCGCACCATGAGTCTGACGATCATGTATAAAAAGACGGCAGCAAGCAGCGGCAGCCAGCAGCAGCGGCCAGCCCTCCTCCATGTCTAACGTCGAGCGGAATCCAGAATCTTGCAACATCCAACTTGAGCCATGGCTCCTGACCTAAAGAACAACAAAATTCTGGCAACAGAGCACGCGGAGCATCAAACCGGCTTCACGATTGAAACCAAAGATGGAGGACATGTCGGCAAAGCAGACGAGATGCTCGTCGAAGTTGCCGCCGAAGCGACAAACTTCGAGCATGAGCTCTCCGTCCGTGAGGCCTTGAAGATCTATTGTGAGCAAAACTTTCAGCGCGAAAACCTCTTTGCGAAACACAAAGGGATCCATCTGCGCCAAATTACTAACAATATTTGTCTTGCCAACAAGGGCGAGGAGTGATATTCACCACGATCATCACACTCACGATCGTGATGCGCGTGTATGACATTGTCATCATCAACAGCTTCTTCGCGCTCCCGGCCTTCCGCAACAAATTCGGGGTCGAAGTAGCAGGCAACGGGCATCAGATCACGGCTCCCTGGCAGGCTGCGCTGGGCAACGCCAGCCTCGTCGGCCAAGTGATCGGGGCCTTTGCCGTCGCATACCCGATGGAATGGATCGGACGGAAGTGGACTTTGATGATTTCTCTCTTGGGTACCACAGCCTTGACATTCATGCAATTCTTCGCCCCCTCAATCGAGGTCCTAACCGCCTCGGAGTACCTATCCGGCGTCATTTGGGGCTTCTACCAAGTCCTCATCCCGACGTACTCGTCTGAGATGCTGCCCACGGCGTTGCGGCCGTACCTGGCCGGCGGCATCAATCTGGGCTACTGCATTGGCAACCTCATCCTCGCCGGAGTGGTTAAATCGTTTGACGACTGGACAACTGTCTGGGGCTACCGGATCCCTTTCGCCATCCAGTGGATTTGGCCCGTAATGGTACTGCCCGCTTTGGTCTTCACGCCAGAAAGTCCCTGGTGGCTGGTACGCCACGAACGGCTTGATGAAGCCGAAAAGGCCCTCCGCCGCCTGAGCAGCGACTCGCCGCGCATCGACGTGCGCAGAACCATCGCCCTGATGCAGAAGACCATCCTGTATGAGAAGAGGATCGAGACGGGCTCCACCGTCTGGCAATGCTTCAAGGGCGCCAGTGCGCGCCGCACCGAGATCGTCATCATGATCTTCTTCTGCCAGGACTTCGCGGGTTTCGCGACCAACAACGCGTATTTCTTCGAGCAGCTGAACCTGAGCACGCAAAAAGCGTTCGACATCGCGATTGGGAACTCCGCCATCGGCCTCGCGGCAGCCATGTTCTCGGCCCTGCTGATCCGGTACCTCCACCGACGACCCATTTTCGTGGTTGGCATGGGCCTTATCGTCATCTATCAGTTCCTCGTCGCGATCCTGAACTGCGCGCCCAATTACCACAACCGCCCCGCCCTCTCATGGGCCCAGGTCGGCATCACCATGGTCTCGACCGCGACGTTCCAAGCCACCATCGGACCCCTAGCGTACATCCTGCTCACAGAAGTCCCCTCGGCACGCCTACGCGCCAAGACCGTCGGCGTGGCCATCGCTGTCGACGCGTGCTGCGGCATCGTCACTTCCACTGTCCAGCCGTATCTCATTAACCCTGGCAGTGCCAATCTGGGCGGCAAGGCAAACTTCGTCTGGGGCAGTCTATCCGTCATCAGCTTCGTGTGGTGTTTCTTTCGGTTGCCCGAGACGAAGTATCGGACGGTGGAGGAGATTGATTATTTGTTTGAGCATCGCGTTAAGGCGAAGGAATTCAAGGGGTATACGATTGGTGCAGAGACGCTGAAGAATAACCTGACGGAGTAGGTGATGGATAGCAGGTCATCGTGTAAATTGCTGAGACTGCGTAGCTTGTATAGAAGAATATTCGAAAGATTCTAACAAGCTTGAACATCTAAATCTTCGGGAATTCTCAGCTGTTGGTTGTTTGACGCAATTACCAGCTTTCACGCGGTACTCGGCTCGGTCCTTAGAATGTTCAGACCATGTTTCTAGCTGTCGGTTCAGGAAATTCTAGACCAGGCAGCCGTCGTTTTCTATCATGTAACCATCAATGCGAAAACCGTCTCTCAGCCTCACAGAGAATCACAGAACACCGGCATATAAGAGGAGTGTAGTTAGTAGCGTGACAGCCCAAGAACGGCGGCAATAGAGTGGTCATTACGGGGTGAACATGAATAAAAAGATAGATCCAGATTATGTTTAGTCTAGTAGCTAGAATACCAGTCGAAAATTATATGACGCAATCCACAATTGTGGTTCCTGGCAATTACGGCGGAGATCCATAGCCGTCTTTCCGGCAATGCCATCGTTCACATTTCACGTAGCTCAGTATATATACCTGAGTGGTGGTCTTCGTTGTTTGGCCATCAATGTCCTTGGGCTTCTCCAGTTGTATCCTGGCTACCCCAAATACTCGGAAGCTGGGAGAATCATGGACAAATCCAACTCACATGATAAACTTCAACACGGATTGCGCATGAGGCCATGTGGTAACCCCACTCGGGAGAACTGCCTATTTAAGTTGGACACTTTCTTCATCGTCTACTAGCGACTCTTTATAGACTACTAACCTAGTTATACTTGCGATTAAACCGCGTTTTAAGCTCAGGATGCCGTTTAACGAATGCTGATAGCAAATTTATACCGACCTTGCGGCTATTGCGACCCGCGAGGATGAAGTTCGCCATATCTCCAACACGGCGAAGACTAGGGGAGTCTCCGTTTGAATCCAGGTCGAGAATACGCTCAACTAGCACCTTCTCTTCCAGATCTATAAGTAACCTTGCATTGGAGATACAATCGCGTCGTGGTTTGATTCCGGCGCGTCTACTACGGAGAAGTGCTTTCCGGTGCGCCATGCATCTTTGCAGCCTGCCGACTACTGTGAATTTAGTCTTATTCGGTAGCTCTTTTCGCCAGCTGTATTTTAGCTTCTTTTGGGGTTGTTCTGGGTTGTTGCGGCGGAGGCATTGTACAAAGTATACAGGAGAGTGTGTTCCAAACGGGCAGGGAGGAGGATAGCGCCCTCGGGAAGCTTGTATCCCGCGTGTTCGAAGGTTTCTTCAACCACGTGGGCTGTTCCGATCGATGCAACGGGCATCCAGCGCATGGTCTCCTTCACAAGAGCGTCAACATATGGCAGACGGCTCTCTGTCGTGGAAGCCTGGAAGACGATCCGTACCGACGACCGCGTCGATCTCTGCTTGAGCCCTGCGCTGAACGGCAGGAAACTTGATCATGGCAAGCATAAAACTCGTCAAAGAAGCAACCGTTGTGACAGAACCTTCGGCGTACAGTATTTCTGCGGTCGTTTTAATTGTTTTCTCATTCTTTGTGCTGAGCTGTGTATCCGCGGTATTGAGTAATGATAGTAAATCAGATACAAATGAGGAACGATTGCTTCCATTCTTTACTTGTTTTTTGAAAAAGGAGAATGGCACGTCGATGACAAATCCGTTCATCTTGGCGTTCTGGCGAGCCGTGTGTCGATATACGGTACTGGGGAACCCATCTGACAAGAATCTGACCGCAGGAATTATGTCGCAGATCCAGCTCAAAGGGACAGTTGAGTTGCTGAGATTGGACATCATTGTCTCACTGTTGGTAACAAGATGGTCGCTTGAGTGTGGATCAACCATGTACCCGTACCCCATCTTCAAGATGATAGAGGCAGAGTGTTACGAACCAGGCCTTTTATGAGGCCGCAGACCAAGCTGTGACGACAGCCACTCGGCGTTATTACCTCCGGTGCACGTGAACCAAGAAGGCGGGGATCACGTGACCCGATCAAGACCATGGGCTCTGCCGGGGAAAGGAATAAGGGGCGCAGAGCCTGATGGCTCTCACGGCTCTGCAGGCTCCGCACGCAGAGCCCACAGAGCCCGGGAGAGCCACTAAAACCCACGGTCTATATATATACGATCATTACATAGACTTACTGTGTAGTCAACTTCGTTCACGATCATACCCATACGTTTTGGACTGTGATCACTTCGCTCTAGTACTCGCTCCAGTACTCCGTTCTCAGTGACCTCGTCTCCTATACTCCCCACTCATCAAGGAACCATACGTGCAGTGACACCTCAGGTGGAGCGGAACGTAACACAGAGGCCCTATACACTGGTTAGGGATCTTGGAAATATGCTTAAAATGCTGCGCCTATTTGTCCAACATTCCAGGAAATTCTCTGGGGGTTTCAGAGCCCGCCCCAAGAACCGATGCGACTCAACGTCCTGGACGCCGTGGAAGTGAGCGGCTGTCGCCCACGTCCCGGGTTGCTGATGTATCAGCTTTCGATGGCTGCGAGACTCATTGCCATGGGGCAAGAAGGGCAGGAAGGGTACAAATCCAGACAATTCTGCAAATGCCTTCACTGATCGCGAAGTAGTCTTGGATGATTGCTTCTCTAACAAGTCTTGGGCCTTCTTTCTGCCCTGAAGAATAATAATGGGCTATCCAAGTACTGTAATGGAGCTAATGGGGCCATAAAGAGCCTTATGCTTAAACCAGTGTAGATACTCCGGCTTACCGGCAGGGGGAAGGTCTCTGAGGTTGCCGACCAGGAGCAATGGCTTAGGTCCTGGAGGGAGCCTACTGTTTTCATGTCCCTCAAAGTTATCGGTAGAGGAGAAGGATTATTCCTGTCGGAAGAGCATAGAGCTCCATTGCTGTGATAGTGTCCATATTCTGAAAGGAATTAACAAAGGATGAAGGAGCCATGGCAAATTGTCGCAACCTTGGTCACGCTGGCACGGCACAATTGGAAGTTGGGCTTGATCTTTGTTGAAGGGGTGTTATTCACAGCGAGCACGCATAAAATGGGGGGAACCCCGTGATGGCTATTCTCTGTCAATCAACATGTGGCAGTTAGCTTGCTATTCATACACATTGACCTTGCCTTCGCTGTGACTTCCCTGCACTGCTGTTTGTAAATACTGTTACTCGGCTGCTGCCTCTCCTGCTGATAAAGATTAAAGTTTCCAAAAAGGTGGATAAACCAGTGGTAAACTGACGCACAGATGCCTCGTAACAATCAAATCAACTCCAGCACAGTGTGGAGTCGCACATGTCACAGCTTATACATGTCCCTCTTCCTGAACCCACCTCGTGCTCGTTACCTGACTGGCTGCTCCTGATAGTGACGGTTTGGTGCTTCGGCTCATCTGGCTCCCCTGACCACTCGGAAACTGCATCGGCTTGAATTGAGTGCCCGCTACCCTGAGAATCGGGTTCTCGTGCTGTGGCTTGCCTGTTGACAGGGGTCGCTGCCTAGAGTTTAGGTATTGCAGACAAAGAGGGCCATCCGACTCCATTAGTTGTGTTAAGTAGGGCGTCTTCAACAGTACACATTATCAATGATTTACTGAACATCTATCAGAGCCAGTCATAAAGATGACACTATGCTTGACTGATACGGTCCACTACACGGCATAGGGACACACCTTGGTAGCGAAGGTAGCATCAGCCGCGACTGAGAGGCCTAATCGCCCTCCGATCCGTCCATATCGTTCTATTGAAATGTGACTCACTTTTCTTTAATCTTACCCCAGACGTTAGTATGCGGGGGAACTTGTACTAGTAGGTGTCAGCTCCACATAGTCGAGAACGATATGGGCCTTACAATCATTACCTAAAATGTGTAGCCTCCCTAACAAAGCAAGGCAAATATACTGTACTTTAGTTCCTCAGTGCGCGTATTTATCAATTTTCCTTGGTTGATGATACGGCGCTGGGAAAAGGAAAGGATCGCATTTAAAGTCGAGATCGAAAACCTCCCACGTGCTTATGATCGAGGCGACGAAGGCATATTGTGAGAGTCTATGGTGTCCAGTGTTAGAAAATGCATAAAAGTTATGCAGATAGGCTACTACTGGAGCAAGTGAGGGGCTTGCTCTAAAGCCTTCACCCCTGGGTGCTTGTAGGTGCTTCATTTTATGCTTAGACTTTCGCTAGATCGCCCTTGTTTACGTTCTGCCTATGCCTCGCTGAACCTACTCACCATCATGCGCAAGCTTTAGGACAAAATTTTGAAACCTACTGTGACCCCACAACGCGAGGCGGAGAGTTCTCGGTCATCATCGCCAAGCCAGGTCACCACTGTATCCTTCCTGGATGGAATACAAGAGCTCCAGGATCATGTTGACGCGACAGTCGACTTCCGCTTCGTCCGCGGCTTGGCTGGTAACTGTGAGACCCTATGGACGGCAGAGGGGGTAATTTTAGTCATGGCCCCAGAGTCTACTGGGTTTATGGCTCTCTAGGGCACGAGTTCTGATGTGGGGTTATGATGTGTATAGAATCAGGAGATTGATCGCCTCGTTAAATTGACTGGTCGACCATGTATCGAACCTTCTGAGCAATTTCATGAATAATCTAACCCATTATAATGCCTTCGACTGTTCCCTTATCTTCGTGGTCTACAGCCTAAGCGGTCTAGTGTGTAAAAGGATATGATCCTCTAGTCGCGCAATAACCTCGAGGGCTATTTGAAAAAGATCTTATTATTGAGGGAACTAAAGATTAACAGCATGGTAAGATATCCCTCTCGTAAACCGAAGCCCACCATACCATTTAGGGTCGGTCCCCATCTCGTCTCCCGAGATATCCTTTCATCGGTCATTAAGGAGCAGCTTAAGCAACACCAACAGGCTATTCTATATGGAATGGGCGGAACCGGGGTAGTGTTGAATATAGCACACCAGGCCTTGAATTACGTTCCCATCCACCCACCAACCACTCTATCTAGGGTCTATATAGTTGTCAAGTCCTCTAGCACCCAGATAGATTCAACAGAGATGCTTTCACCCTTCGTTTTCGCTCTCTCAACCCCAATAGAATGCCATAGTGGAAATTAACATGCTAAGTTACTTGCTCAGTAAATCGTGGCTAGCAATTATCTATATATATCAATACCACTAATAAGATTCCGACAGCCACGGCCACGAGAAGTCGATTCGTACCGGCATACGAGCAAATGGCGCGAAAATTGAAATATCCGAACACAAGAATCCCAAGACAGATGCGTGCGAACTGGTGGCAGCGTAGCTAGACGACAAGGAGAATGGGCCGTGGCTCTTAGTCATCGAGAACGTGGACAATGCCGATCTCGCGATTGGTTCTTTATCATCAGGTGAAGTAGATAATGATGAGTATCCCTCGACGAAGCCCATTAATAGATTACATGCCTCGAATACTGGATTCCTCGAGACGGCTGCTGATCACGACGCGGAACAAGGATGTGGCTGATGGCCTCGGACAGGGCGCATCTTCCATAGGAGAGGCAAATTCCTTCCTTCCTCAAGGTTTCCACCTGCTGCTGAGTCTGACAGCATTCTCGTCTTTGTAGTCTCGAGCTAGTTCTCGCTCTTGCACGAATCACATTGAATCCAACTCTTGCCCAGCTGGCGCACATTCCCTTTCCATCAACCTAACATGCTTCTCGCTTCTGGGAATGATTTGGATCTTGAATGGAGCATGTTCGTGGGCCAGCGGATCAATCTTGCACTCATTGATCGGGTTGCAAGGTACCTCGCGGAAATCGAAGCAGTAAAGTAACCGCGAGAACGCAATCTGTTAGTCTGTTAGCATTATTCTATCGAGAAATCCCTTCCGGATAGCGGGAGACTTGCAAACATGTTCCGTGTCGCCACGTGCCATCCTGGACACACCCTTCGCCCTGTCACATTCAGATCACGTCGTTGAACTCTCACGGAGATACCCACCAGTACCAAAGCCCAGCTGGCCTTTCAGCATATCCTGCAAGTCTTTATTCAGAAACCTCTCCGGCGAAAAGACGTCGTTGGACGGGAATTCCTTCTCATTATGACTAATAGCAAAGTTATTGTAGGTAAAAATGGTTCCCTTCTCAAAGACAAAGTCCCGGTATTTGTCGTCCTTGATCAGCGTTCTGGGCACTCCTGCAGGTAGCATATTCGGTCGCCATCTAAGTGACTCTTTAATCGCCGCGACAATGTATGGCAGTCGATCCCAATCCTATTATTATCAGTCAACACGCGCACCGCAACTAGTAAGCTTACCCACATCGAAGGACGGCAGTCTCGAAGCATAACCGCAGACGTTGTCAAGTTGACTCTGGGCGGTGGCAACCCAAGCCGGGTATTTTGCAGCTGCAGCGAGAATCAGATTGATTTGATTGCGGGTCGTGTCGCTCCCCGCCTCGAGGATGGTTCCAGCTGTCGCGAGGTCAGTCAAAGATATCCTGGCTCAGAGAAATGCGCAAAATCAAGACGTAAGGTAATTGGCTCACCAGCAAAATATGCCTGAGTTTTGTCGAAGCCGTATTTTGATGCTAGATCCGCCATGCCTCTAGCAAAGCATTCGGGATTCTCTCCCTGCTTGATTCGTCGCTCGAGGTCGTCGAAGAAGGCAGTGTACACACTAATGCCGTGAGTCTCCGAAATCTCCGCTCTCGATTGTCTTGAGATAGAAGGCAGCGTCTAGCTTCACAAAACTTACTTGATTGTCTTCTTATATACCCGTTCTGCATTCGGTCGGAACCATTGAAGAGGTTGCGGCATGACCCTTACAAGCCAAGGAAATTGCTCTACCAAGGTAGTAGAGGGTGAAGCCTGGGTTGCAAGGAAATCTTCAATGGTTGAGAACAGTAACCGGACATTCTCATCGTTCATGCTCGTTCGACGACCAAAAACACTTCATCGAGGTCAGTACAAGTCGAACGCTACCAAGGACACGTACACTGAGAAGATAACTAGGAGCAGTCGTTGTTAGCAGCAGGAACTTGGTGTTGCATTCCAGCCCTACCTGAGTTTGCAAACCGAGCTCCATGACGGTAGAAATCATCTGGACGTTTGAGGCACTGCCAGACGAGGGCCCTAGACTCTACATCTTGGAAAGGCCTGTACATCTCTGACTTTCTTGTGCCTTAGCCATTCATAATCGCCGTACAGTGGGTTCTTACGTTGCTAGCCATCAGCAGCTGGTGCATTATCTTGCGTAAGGCGCGCCATCTCTCGGTGTATCCCATCATCACTATCCGGTTGCCTCGAGACAGAATATCTTGCGTGACTGCAAATTCTGGACGACTAATGTACAGCCTGCCACGCCGCTCGAGGAGCTCTCGAGCAGTTTCCGAGGAATTTAGGACCACCCATTTTCTTGCTCCGAGTTGCATTGTAAAACTGGTGCCTCTATGAGCGTCCTAGGTCAAGAGGTACTCCAGAATATCACATACAGATCCCCGTATTGCTTGCCCCATTCCATCAACTTGGCCCCTGGGTATGCTGGAGGTAACTGGAAGAGGTTTCCAAATACAGGGATACCTTTCGGACCAGGAGGATAGCGATATTTTGTCTTGCGTCTTCGCAAAGCCACCGTGATTAGGATAACAGCCCCTCCCAGCAGAAAGAGTTGCGCAGCATTGCGGAGCTGGGGGGCATCGAGGAGTGCCATTGTGGACTAAAAGAAGATGGCGGTGAGGTCCTGTTGTGGTAAAGTATCTGATATTGGCTGATTTTCTCAGCTATATAGCTTTGACCACAATGCAGGGTGAGAACGGATGGAAGCAAGGTGTTTGATATTTCGGAACTTCCGTGTAACCGGCTCCCATGATGCTCTCACCACCAACTTGTTCGAGCTGAGCGGTTGAGACCGTTCTCGACGTTGGATTCGCCTTCCCCAAACCCCACACGTCTAGCCCCAGGTTAACCCGAAGCTTACTTATCCAATACGGGTGATCGGAACTTTTCCGTGCCATTGCAGAGCCAGCCAGAGGAGTACAATCACGAACTCTATAGTGCCTAGGGGCATGGCAGCGGGCCTTCATATCAGTCTCATGACGATACCTCATCAAAGTCAGCGAGCTCGCCAAACTGATTTCAGAGACAGATCTCGCGCGCTGATGAACTGTCACCCTTATCTTTGAGAAGTTTCGGCTAACTGAATGCGTACCGAGGTTAAATGCTGTTCAGATTGGATCACCTGCCTAGAGCTGTATGCATCGAAGGGGGAGGTTGGTGCAATTCCGCATTCCGACACTAACCGAAAACATTCCCTAACATTCACTATCTAGAGCGCTAAGAAACCCACAATATCTTTAGTTTTCCGGTGGTCGTGCAGAATAGTTCCTTATAGCGGCAATGATTTCGAGGGTTTCTTGCGGGGGGCCCGAAGTCTTGAAGACTCCTGAGACATGCTTACCAATACTCAAGGCTGTTGACATATTCATCGAGCACCCGAACATACGGCCGAAAGTTCGAAACGCAGTCCTTTGCCGTTGTCAGAGCCGGGCTACTACCGCTGTACTGCAAAAAGAGTCCTGGAGTAGTGTAGAATCATGCGACGTCCCGTAGATGCTCGTGCATTCTTGGACAAGGGTAGCATGACGCCATGGGTTTCCTCCGGGACCGTATGGCCAGGCTCTGAAAGGGGTAAGATGGAATGCTCAAGGAGACATGAAGGCTCCGCATCTATAGTTTGAAGAGAAAGCGTGCATCGTGGCAATACTCCTGACAACAAGTTTAACTCGATGTGTATACTGGGGGTTCTGAACTGAGGCAGAGCTGATCGCACACGACAGCAATTTGTCAATAATTAAACTAAGTTATAACGTGGATGATAAGCGAGCTGGCCACTTTCCCATGAAATCGCGCCACATCAACTTTAAACACCTAGTACTAAACCACCATAGTTAGTTATTGTTGACTATATGTGAATCCTCACTATAGTTAGCGAGGCAAGGAACCAACCCCAGGGACCCAGGAGACTAAGCCTCGTGACTATCAAAGTCCACAGCCTCGCCCAGAACTCCAACTGGTTAACCACAGCCTCACTCAGCCAGCTAAGTTATGACTCACGAGTGAAGGATATGACTCATAATGCTTGGTTTCTTCGTCACTCGTTAGCTATTTAAGGAGGGCTCAACCCACCTCGAGATGAAGTCCTCCAAGCTTCACTCACAACACTCATTCATAGTTATCCTTGTATACAAGGCAATTCACGCTATTCCCTGCCATTATCTTCACCATTCCCCACTATAACCTGGTCCTCTTGACATATAGCAGACTAAGTTCTGCTTTTAACAATAAGAATATCGACCCATTTCTGTTTATTTCACCTCAAGGGAATAGATTCGTTTCGTGGTATTTAGGCGATAAGAGGTTAAGGAATTAGTGTGTTTATAGAGATAATACTATGGCATGATAAGCCATGATTTAAAGAAAGAACTAGACACACATAAAAGAGAACTTATCTTATATATGTTGAGGACAATAAATGAATCTAGAAGAAAGAAAGTGTTATAAACTAGGCCTCTTATATAGCCATAGATAAAGCTATAATAATAGTCATTTAGTGTTACTATATTTAATATATATAGACTCTAGAGAAAAGAAGTTATATAATCTAGCGAAGGATTAAGGGCTCTATCTATAAGGAATAATAAATATAGAGCCATGGTCTTTATAAGCTTTTATGGATCTATAGGCTCTAACTATAGAGCCCTTAGAGCTCAACAGAGCCCTAGATCTTCTAGACTATATATATATGGTCATTTCATAGCTTTACTATATAGTCAACTTCGTTCACGATTATATCTATATATTTTGGATTGTGATCACTTCGCTCAAGAACTATCGCTCATCGCTACCGCGCTCTCAGGCCATACCCTGTACCTCCCACTTATCAGGAAACTATACATGAGGTGACACCCTTGGTGGAGCGAATCGTAACATTAATATCGAAAGCTTCATCAATAGCTCCTTGACTAATATTCGTCAACTTTCGATAAACGATTTCAGTGGCCAAAATAACACTATCGTTGAAATAAGAGATGATATATTTAATTTGGTTTTCGGGGCCTTTGGTATCGAAGTCAACCAGGAAGACACTACTTGGGATCCCTAACTTGGTATTTTCGACATGGTCATCTTCTACTATTACCTTGCTGCTGGCGTCTTTGTGATTCTACTTGCCGTGCTTTACTCGTTCGGTAAGACCAACAAGTCTCGTGGGGAGTGGTTTACCGCTGTACTCAGACTTGTTGTGGGAATCGGGCTCTGGTAGGTCTAGACCTGTTAGCTTTTAGGATGTCCAGACTAACTTATCTGTGTTTCACAGTATGACCACTCCCGCCCTCGTCCTGAGAAGTGATAAGTCGTCGACCAGAGGGTTTGTATTCTCTGCTTGGACTGTCACGTTCGTCATGCTAGTATACTTTGTGCTTATCATCCTTGACAATCTACTGGACTGGTACGCGGATAAGAAGTCGAGCGATCAAACGTCAATATAAATCGAAGACTCTGAACGAAGCCTTAAAGGAGAAGAAGACGCATTTGTTAAGCAGACGAACACCGATATGGCAGAGCAGGGAGAAACGATTCGATTAAGGTTGGTAGAGATCTCACCTGCTGATGAGGCCGATCCTCGTAGAGTGGAAGACCCCCAGTCGTCGCGATGTTGAGAACGTGGGATGTTCGCCAATGTCAAACTTCATATGTTGACAACAATAAAACCTGGGTCCACAGATAGACTTGTTAACTCATTTTTCCGAATTCGCTTGACCCGCATCGGAGCATAAGCAGTGATATATCGGCAGTGTGAATATACAGTGCTAGTATTGTGCTTCTTCAGAAATATTCTATGTGCACTGGACTGCCGTTGCGCCTCCTGATCCTCGGGTGTTCTTGGTGTCAACCACCTCCGGCTAACAGGTAGATTAAATTTGCTGTACTCAAAATCGGTGCAAGTTTTGGAAGTCGGGTATCGTCAAACCCTGGAAGGTGGCTCGGCTTTTGCGCGTGACACAGGAAGGAACTCAACAACATTTTGGGACTTCCCTGTGTCATCCTGGTAATGATGATCTCCGAAGATGATGAGGAGATGTTAAGCAGCTCGGGTTCCAGGGTCTGAAATCCTTCCATAGGTGGCCTCCTTTTGTCTACCCTTGTGCCTGTTAAATGATCTTAGACATTGAATGGCGTGCTAGCATCGAGTGCGAATCGATCTAAGCGCTGAAGCTTCGGCGAGTAGATAACGAGCGAGCCCTTTCAGCTAGAGCTCTGGAAGCGCCTACAGTCGTGTGCCGAGATGGCCTAAAGTTATTAACCGTAAGCCGTCGGCTGTCGGTCATTGTTGATTATCGGCCTAGAATCGCCGCGCACTTGACTGGTCCTGAGGTAGTACAGCATCATTACTGGAACTAACCTGATCAAATGCCTTGGCCTATGACTGCCGTTTACTTTGTCAAATTTGGTGCGGCTCATACATTATGCTAGTATCTGTATGGGCCGAGCATTAATAGACAGAGATTGGCTGAGCCGAAGCATGTTTAACTTCGGAGCACTGTAAGGATTTGTCGGATTCTTAAAGGCTTTTACTCTTGCTCAGGTACTTTCTTTCAGCGCGCCCGGTGCTATAATTTGATCTATCACATCTGAATCTAAAAATGGCACCCAGAGATCTGAGACCGTCAGTCGAATTTGTCAATACTCCGGGGCATGAGGCATCGCCTCTTTACCATGATTCTGCCACCGTCACGGCGGCAGGGCGACTAGTCTTCACTTCTGGTGTTGTCGGAGTCAAAGATGGTCGGATTGTTAAGGAACTCAAGCCACAAGTCAAGCAGGCTTTCGAGAATCTTGCTTCCACCCTGGCCGCTTCGGGATCGCGACCAGTCGATATCCTCCATCTGAGATTCTACGTAGTCAACTGGCATTGGACCGAGACGGAACATCTTGTTAAGGAATGGATGGATTTTGTAGGACATAAGCCTCCCACATGCCTGGTACCGGTCCTGAAACTCTATCAAGAAGGGGTATTCTTCGAAGTGGAAGCCGTGGCGGCTACTGGAGGTTGCCAGAAGGTATGGAGCAGTCCTGGGCCTTCGATCTTAGGCCTTCAGGCAGCACCAACCAAAACAGATGTCGTCGTTGTCGGTGGAGGATTCAGTGGCGTCCAAGCTGCATATGACTTGCACAAGAGTGGTCTGAGAGTCATTCTTTTGGAAGCGACTCATCGTATTGGTGGACGGAGCAAAACCATCAAGCTCGCAAGTGGTCCAGGCTACACTGAGCTCGGAGCTACATGGATCAACAAGACCACGCAGCCCAAGATATACGCCCATGCCCAGCGACTCGGGTTGACATTCATCGAACAATACAATCCACCGGAGGCCTTTGGGGTCTTTCAGAAGACGAATGGTGTCGTGGCGCGTGCAAAGGTATCGGATCCGGCTTATTCAGGTCCAGAGGTAAGAAATTCCGTTCTCTGAAGCACTGTTACACTTCATCTGATTGCATTTTGAGTACAGTTCTCTGCGAAGGAGACGAAATCGTTCAATAAGTTCTTGGAAGCTTTTCAGTGGGAACTGACCGAAAATCCGAACATCGACATCAACAACACCAGTAGCTTTCCCAATGCAGAAGACCTCAGCGTAGCAGAGTGGGCGAAAAAGCGACAACTGGGACATACAGGCGAGCAAGCTGCCGCTGCACTGTGTCGTGCCAACGTGGGCAGGGAGCCTGACGAAGTAGGCATCCATTATTGGGCCGACTATGTCAAATCCGGTGGAGGTCTGTACTCTCTGATCTCTGATGACGAACTGGGAGCCCAGAACCTGTTCATCAAAGAGGGGACTTCTGCAATCGCTCAAGGTCTTGCCGCCGAATTGAAGCCAGGCTCGGTCTTGGTTAACAGTGCAGTCGACGAGATCAATCAACATGGGGATCAAGTATTGCTTACCACTGTCAACGGCTCTCGATTTCTGGCCAACAAAGTGATCATGGCCAACCCCACCAACACATACACAAAGATCAAGTTTACTCCTCCGCTTCCACAGGGCAAGCGCACGCTGGTCACCCAGACGCGACCTGGGATATATGCCAAAGCGTGCATCACATATGCAAAGCCGTGGTGGAGAGAGTTAGGTCTGTTAGGCAAGTTCAGAAGCTATCAAGGTCCAATCTGCTTCTCCTGGGAACTGTCGGTTTTTGACCTCAACTCGTACACACTGGCGTTGTTCATTGCCGGTAAAGCTGCTGAAGAGTGGTACAAATTGACCCCTCTTGCTCGCGAGCAAGCCGTCCTCGAGCATCTGAGCAAATTCGTCGAGCCAGAACAGCGACATCTGGTCGACAACGTGCTCGAGTTCAACATGGGCACATGGTCCGAGGAGGAATGGATGGGGGGAGCGCCAACGTCTGCGATGCCTCCAGGTTACTTGTCTCGTTTTGGCGAGGAGCTCCGTGCTCCGTGGAAGAATGTTCACTTTGCAGGTGGTGAGACTGCGAGAGAGTGGAAGGGTTACCTTGAAGGTGCATTGAGGGCGGGAAGTCGTGCAGCTGACGAGGTTATCTCTATCATGGGCTCTAAAGGGCATCTCTAATTGTACATAGAGAGCATAGATTGTTGACCAGATCTGTTTGTTCCAAATATATGTCATAGTTTACGCGTTTCGGTTCCAAGGGCACACTGTATGAAGAGCACAGTGCTCAAGCTTGAGAGTATTGTTGGAGTCTTATCTACGCGATCGGTAAAGCTGCTTGGCTGTCGCCCAGACTTCTCGTTTTACTTTAGTCTTGTCTTAGCTAAGGTACAGGGCAAGGGGTTCCGAAATCCCTTCTTCTCCCGGAAATCGTTACGTAATTGACACCCCAATATCAATTCAACCTCAGACACAGGGACCGGACCTCAGTGTTGACGCCTGGAACTACTCAGTCCCTTGCAATCACAACACATGGAGTATCAAGCCAGTAAAGATCGTGCCAGAGTCGTGTGTGTACGGTGTCACGAACGTAAGGTATGCAACGATCGTTCATTCTCCAACTCAACGGCAGACTGATTCTCTCCAGATTCGATGCGATGTACAAGATGACCATGATGGACGCTGCAGTAATTGTCGCAAATCCCAAGCAACTTGTCGGTGAGTGCAGTTCCAGATGCTTCCACATCATCTTACTGATTTCTACTGCAGAATCTTCGAAGGTAGACGAAAACTGCGCCGGCACATGCGCAATCGCGGGGATGATACCAACACTTCGCCGAAGAAAATATTCCCAAATCGTAGAAATTTATCTATGCATACGCTTCGCAGTCCCATCGAACTGACAGCCAGTGAACATGGTAGACCAACATTAGGAGAATCCGAGTCAGAGCCACCAAAAGAGCCAACCAAGCAACCAGCAAACACGACTGCCGTGAAGGATTATCATCTCAGGCCATTCGACACTTCCATCAACGACGCTGCGTATATTGCGGATCACTCAATCCTGCAAGCCCCGGCTGGTGGACATACCCAAGATGTCCCCGTAGTAGAGCCATCATTTCTAACAGACACTCCAAAGACCCTGGACATGATCCTTCAGGTATCAGAAGCCGATATTCTTCCTCCCCAACCACTTCGCGGAGCTTTGATCGACTCATTCTTCAGATGCCTGGCTGATAGTTTTCCCATGATTGAACGAGACGAACTTGACTCGCCCAGAGCATCGACTCTACTCCAACAAGCTGTTTGCTTCGCGGGCAGTCTTATTCGGCCATCGAGCCCGCAATGGTCACTTGGCGACACAAAGGCATTGTACGACAAAGTCATGCTCTTGATCTCAATTCATTACGAGAGAAATGCCCTCACAGTCCTTAAAGCAATGTGTCTTCTGACTCTTTGGAGTCCCAAATCTCCCAACCGAGTCAGCCTTGTAGGGCCCTGGCATGTGACTGGCTCAGCTTTACGCCTCGCTATACAGATGGGAATGCATTGCAAATCTACATTACTGGGTAAAGCAGATACGAGTTGCCGCCTAAAGATAATCTGGATGCTCCATGTAAGTTGAGCTACTTCCTTTGCCCTTACGCAACGCTAAACCATAGCAGGCCAGCGATTGTGTGCTGTCGATGGTCTACGGTCGACCTCCACTATTGCGTCCGGAGGACCTGGATATTCCAGTTCTGACCAAAGACAACTATAGTGTCCTCACACAGGGGGCACTGGCCTTTATGGCAGATATGACCCTGTCTCGTATCATGGGCGAAATCGCAGAATTGACGTCCAGAAGTCGCCTCTCCTCTGAGCAACAGCAGCAGTTCCATGAGTCCCTCAAGTCATGGGTGTGCGGCCTTCCTGCTGAGATCAGCCTCTACGCTGAAGGAATCAGGATGCCATACCACTTTTCCACTTTCGAGGTGCACATAGCGTATCTCGGTACCATTATACTCTTGCAGGTCCTCACACCTGGATCTGGAAAGCAGCTGGTATGCTCAATCGCATCGGTTATTGCCGCTGTCACGATGGCAGATCTATACGAGGACATTCTTTGCAGAGACCAAGCACCATTTCTCGCTGCGATACACGGTTTCTTTTGCACGGTAGCAGCCATTCCCTTACTACAGTACAAACCAGCCTCTCCGGAATGGGAGACAAGACGTGTTGCCAGCTTAGACGTGATTTGCTCTGTTGTAAGCAACCTAGAGAACAAGTTTGGCCTGGCATTCACGGCGAGTCGGAAGATTGCCCAGTTGAAGTCTGACCGAGCAAATGTGATTGAGCCTCAAAATTCTACAGCCAATGGATCTCCCGGCCCAGGCAACTATAGGCTGGGCACTAGTGAAATGGCTGAATTGGAAGCACTTTTCCCTTCACTGAACCACTGGTGTCCCGGCCTCGAGACAATAGCTGCAGGTGTAGATGCCGACATCGTGCAGGATTCAATGACACCTACCCTGGACTCCTGGAACATGGACACAGTTCTTGGTGAGCCAAGGTCCATCCTCGATGAACTAGGTGGTCCGTCCGCATTCATGGACACATTGTTCAACGGTAACGACCTTTTTGACGACATGGCTCTCGAAGATGCAACGGTACACTCGTATGAGTCACGATGTTGATTTCAGGAGTGACTCTCAGCCTTGGTTGCAGCAATGGAGCTGCATTCTGCATGATACAACAACGACAGGGCGTAGCACCGGGTCAAACAGTGGTCGGAGCAAGCTTGAGTAAAACACCCGTTTTCTGATAAGATGACTTTCAAGAAGATGAGACACATGCCACGAGACTGAATCTCACTCTACGTGCGTACGTAACGGAGGATCCAGCTAGCATTATTTTTTATCTAACCGCGGAAACTTGAACACAGTGCAAGCGATAAGAGGCAACGGAATCTGAAAAAATTGTGATTACCCTTCGCACTCGCCGTTCAGATAAGCCATTCTCATTGGAAGCAATTAGTGGTGATCACAAGCCCTTGAGTCTGAAACGTTTACAGTCGATTGAAGGGTGTGTCCCAGTATTGGCTTCGAAAACACTGTCATCAACATTCCTGACTTAGAGATCATACAGCATTACGGAGGTACAAAGTGCTAGCTAATGATACCCGTTGGTCTTCTGGATCTGGGAAGGTGCCTCCACGGAGTCCAATTCAAGAAAATCCGCCAGCTCTGCATAATCACATTGCCATAACCCGCCCGAGGAAGCCGGATACTGGGATCTGAACCCAATGAGCCGCTGAGCCTTCTTTGTCATGGTCTTCGCGACGTCGTGACTGATTTGAAATGGATATGCTTCTTCTGGGGTGAGGTAACTGAGACTAAAAGTCAGCGCGAGGCCTCTGCGCTTTTCGTCGACGGTTTTATTTGCACCTCCACCGTGCACTGTTTTTCCGGTGATCATCAGAGCGTCGCCGGGGTTCATTAACGCAGGGATGGTGTGCTCAGATCGTCCCATGTCAGTGAAATCTGTCCACTTGTTCGATCTTGGAATGACTCGTGTTGCGCCATTGATCTCCGTGAAGGGAGTAAGTGCGGTGAGGAAATTGATCACAGCTTCAGGACCTTCTGGGCCGAGCAAGTTGAATACTCTGAACTGGCTCTGGTCGCGATGCAGTCTCTGTTCTTCGTTTCCTGGGTGGATCTCGATAGCTTGAGCCGCTGACATCCAGTACGAGCTGTTGTCCTGGGAATAGACAATTTCTAGTATGGCGTGTAGGATATCTTTGTTCAAGATATCCTGCCGGAACACCTTGCTGTAGGTGACCAAGTTGGTTAGTCGTTTCGTCTTTTCCCCGTGGAAGTCTTTTAATGCTTTGACATCACTAAGAGAGCCGTGTTGGAGAGCCTCGAACGGTGCGTCAATGTCGCTATTTAGCTGTTCAACCTCGGCAGGGGAGAGAAATTCCTCGATGATGACTCCCCCATACTCTAGCATCAACTCGTGAATCTTTGCCGCACCCACGGATGCCTTCACGCGTGGAATTTCTTTGTCCGTCATATTTAAGATACCCTATTTAGAGGCACAACCCTGTGGACAAGAGGATATATATGCCTAGATTACTTCGACTCGAGTAAAGCAGTGCAATTTCGAGGGCCGCGCGTCTTTATCGTTTGCAGTCGAGGTGTATGGCATGGATAAAAATATTCGGCAACCCCGAATTGATCATTGTCTCATGTAGCAAGCCAAATTACCCGAATTCGACTGAGGTGTGGTTCGAAGCCCCCAACTCATATTTGCCGAGTGCCGTCGAACACCCAAGCTAGATGGCCGAAACCGATGCAGAAAATCGTCAAAGAGCCGAGCGGCATCGAAGTTTATTTTAATGAACATGATAGGGTAGAGATAGCCGTCCTGACTTCCTTCGTTGTTTCGTCCAAAGCCTAGACCTAGCTGTACAATAAAGGATTCATCCTTTTTAACACGGATCAGTTGAGTCATCTAAAACGTGAGAAACTAGCAGATGCATTGTTAAGTCTTCGAGAGCCCGCTGATTGGAGGAAGTGCTGTCCATATCTGGTTTCCGGTTCATTTGTCGCATACAACACTCCCGTCCTTGAAGACTTTTGTTGCCTTGATCATGTCTCGCCCTTTACAGGGAAAAGTTGCTATCGTCACGGGAGGCTCGCGAGGTGAGTATAGAGGAATGCAAGACACGAATGGGCCAATCCTAATAATACTACCAAGGGATCGGCGCTGAGATTTCAAAAGAGCTGGCACGGAGAGGGGCTTCCGTCGCTCTGACTTATGTTTCATCACCTAAGGGAGCACAGGCAACAATCTCTCAGATCGAGTCCGAGTCCGGTGGGAGTGTGCAAGCCATTGCTATACAAGCCGACTGCGCTGAACCGACGACGGCAGCTCCAAGACTGGTAGCAGAGGTGGTCAAGAAATTCGGAAGTCGGATTGACATTATAGTCAACAATGCTGCAAACGGGAGCGATCAAACACTGAATGAAGTCGACCGCGAGATATTCGACACAATGTTTCATACAAACGTCCTCTTCCCGTTGCTGCTGGTCAAGGAGAGTGTACAGTACTTGAGCAAAGGAAGCCGCATCGTCAACATTTCCTCGTCTGGAGCGCGATCACGTACGTGGTTTTTCTTGCCTTTCCCACGAATCCAGGTAAGGTCAGGTACTAATCAGTCACTTCTCTGTAGCCATGCCGTACTCGATTCTCTACTCGGCAACCAAAGCTGCTTTGGAAAGTATCACAAGAACACTAGCGGCACAGCTCGGTATGTATATATCGTCGTCAATCACGTGGTACCTCTGACCAGCCTTTGTTATTTCAGGTGAATCGCACGAGACTACAGTCAACGCTGTCAATCCTGGACCAGTCAAGACTGACATGTAAGAATGTACGTGCGTGCGTGAGAGGATCTGTAGACTAACGATAGAATAGGTGGAATGCGACCGATAGTGTTGAGGAGGTTGAAAAGCCCATCATCCAGCGAACCCTAGCTGCGAAACGCATCGGTCTCGTGGACGATATTGCACCCATTGTGGCATTCCTGTGTGACCCCAGTGCCAGATGGGTCACGGCCAACGTCACTTGCGCCAATGGAGGGTTGATCATGCTTTGAATGTGAGCCCGCTTTGGCATACTTGCGTGCATGTAGCGGACAGTACAGTGTGCAAAGGGCCATACCAGTTTCCGTGGTAGAGGGAGAGACAGGAATCGTGCCCAGTATTTTGAAGTCTTCGTATTCCTACTAGGTCATATATATGTCGACTGTATTGTAACTGTGGGAGATTTCTTCCGACAAATATGCCCTGGCCAAGAGATGAATGTAACCTTTCAGTATCTCACCGATCTTCACAGGACTTACAGTAGACATGGTAGGGATATCACTTCTCACCTACCAGGATCATCCGTAGGGGCCTTATCATCTTATCGCAGGCTATCTTATCTAACCGCCAATCTGGTTACTTTCGGTATAGTCTAATGTCAGCTCGGAAGGAATTGCCACCCCCGCACTTTTCCCTGAATCTCGACCTGTCCTACGGAGTAGTTACATAATAGGTACCCGAGTGATTCGTGCGCTCCCTTGCACCGGAATCGTCTTCTTCATTCTACGGACTCAAAGGAAGCTCTGGATGGTACCCGGGCTCATTTGACCCGATGGCTCCTACGTGCGCTCACCTGGACTGAAGCACAGTGAGTACTCAAATCAATACTTTTCAGCGTCGATATCTTGAACATCATCTAAGGCTTATCAGAACAACGAAACAGTCATCCTCATCGCTGGCATCCCCTACCAATTGTGATCATAGAGGTGAACGCTCACTGGGATTGCCACCACAGCAACAAACATCTACAATGGGGGACAAACAGCCCTACAAGCCACCCAATCAAGCCCGATATCCAAAGGCCATTCGACCTCGTTTCTTGCGAAGCAAGTCAGGATGTCTTGGCTGTAGGATTCGACGCAAGAAGTGTGACGAGCAGAAACCGGCCTGCAAAAGCTGCAAAAAACAGCAGCTTATATGTGCCTGGCCGAATGGTGATCATGACATCCCACAGTCGCACGGATTTGCGTGGCAAATCAACCTGAAAGCAGGGGGAAGGGTCTCGAAAACGCCCATATCAGTCAGCGAGCCCTGTGCTCGTCAGCTCCCGCCGCATGAGACCTCTCAAAATATAATAAAGGATGCTTCTAGAGATCACGATGTCATTTGCGATCTCGGATGGCCTGGTGTTCCGATCAGTTTGCAGGGTTCCCATCACTTCCACATGCTCATCGAACACTATGTCAAAATTACTAGCCACACATTGACTGGTCGTGAAAACCACACAAATCCATTCTTGTCCCCAACCCTCGAGTTAGCTTCTGCAGATAACTTGGTTATGCACGCTGTGCTAGCCGTCAGTGGGATCCATTGCCAGCATTTAACCAAAGATCCGGATGTGCTGGTGACGACTTACAAGCACTACGGAACCGTTCTCAAAGGACTCAAGTACGCATTGACACACTGGGTCGAGAGAACCTCACCCGAGAAATCACTGAGTCTTCTCTTGGTGGCTATTCTCATGTGCATGTATGAGGTAGGCTACCTCACTACAGCCGTCGAGATATGCCGGTCTAATTGATCTGACATTATTCTACATAGGCTCTGGGAGGTAATGATAATGGCGCCATGTCGCTCCACGTGAGAGCTGCACGTGAATTCTGCTCACATCTCATCACGAGAGAACCGATGGCAAGGAGTTTGCCGCTTGCCGGAATACTCTTTGAAGCTTACGCCTATTTTGCAGCCCTTTCCCATTTAGAACGACGAGCACTCGAGTTGATGCCGGATCAAGATCCGATTATTTCAGATATTGACTGCATCAAAACATATCAAACTTTCGGCTCTTATATGGGCTGCGCGTATCAGCTTTACGAGCTGATCCCTACCATCTCTCGATTGGTCCTGTATGAAAAGCGAAGCATCTCTCGAAACGACGATCCAAAATTGCAAGCTCTCTACAAGGACACGAAGAGAGCCGTCGCTGACTGGACACCCGATGAACATCAAGCACACAATTATGCTGAAACAATGGCGGGCATGATTGTGCAGAAAACGTTGCTCATGCTTCTTCACGAATGTCGCATTGTAGAAGGTCAAGGCCCTCAGCATGTCATGCGAGACATTCAACCCCTCATTGAAGAGACCATGTCGCTCATCGAAATAATTAGTAAAGAGCCGGTAAGCTGTGTCCTCGCATGGCCTATGATGATTACAGGCTCGATGATGGTTGAAAAAAGGCAACGTCACCGTCTACTGAGTCTCTTTAGAACTCACCACACCCACACCGCGCTCGCGGAGCAGATAGTCCGGCTGCTCAACCTGGTCTGGGAAGATGACGACAAAAATTTGTTCGGGATCACTGGTCTCGGGACCGTCGCTAAACAACACAAGACATATATGTGTTATGCGTGACTTTAGACTAGCTTCTGGCATATCCGGGCCGCACAGTGTAACGAAATACTTATAGATGATGAAACAATGGTTGATGTCAAATAAGATTGACTGGTAGCTACCCAAGAATTCTGCCAACGACGGGAAGAATTTAACGTAACATGTTCTGGACGTGCCCGGCAATCGCTTAACCCTTTGTCTAGTTAAGCACACCCACCCCCACAACGAGATAACAACTCTGCCCCTATTGTTTTCCAGTCTCAGTGTACGCTCAACTATTGTCTTCGTTTCAGTTGACCTCAGTCGCACTTCGAGATCTAGCCGAAGGACGTACGAACCAATCAATGGTGGCTGCTAAAAGGACTCCCACCACCACTACAGAGGCCCAATTCATGTACTCCGGCTTGACAGGGAGATAAAGAGGGAAACAAAGCCATACGCTGATGAAAAGGCACCATATAAGAGCAACGTAGATAATCGGAGTGCCGAACCCACGAAGGTTCAACCATCTCTGGGAAGGCAGATAATCCCGACCTCTGTAGAGGGCACAGCCAAAGGTCAATGAGTAGCTGACTGTTCCGAGAACAACGGCACCCCCTAGTATTGCATTCAGTGCTGTCAGAGAGCCGAGCTGGATCGCACCCAGCGCGAGCACGAGAAGTAGATTGACTACCATGGCGTTGCAGGGAAGACTATCGGTGGCTGACAGTTTTGACGTCCAGTTGGAAAAAGGGAACTGATTCTCTCGTGACAAAGACCAGTAAAGCCGGCTCCAGCTGGTGAATGTTGAGACATTGGCAATGTAGAAGCTTAGGATGACGCCGATGGCGCCAATAGTTGCGAGAGCGTTGGAACGACATGAGTCGAACAAGAGTTGGATGATCGGCTGATGTCCCACTGGCGCCAGGAGATTCTCCGGCTTGGTTATACAGAATGAATACACAATTGTCATGACGAATCCAGTTATGGCACTGATGACAGATGATCCGATGATGACCTGTGGGACCTGCTTCGTTGGCCGGTCAAGCTCGTCTGTGATGTGCGTGATGGCGTCAAATCCACTGACGCACAGAACAGACGGTAACAGGGCGAGGAAGAAGACGACGCCGTTAGATGACCAACCAGATTCGTTGACCACGTCCACAAAAACCTCGTGGGCGGGGGGCTTGGGGGTAGCTCGGACGAGAAGGCTGACGAGGATGAAGATTGCTGTAACATTGATCACTCCAAACGCGCCGATCAAGGTCGGGCCCAACGCGTGAAAGATGTATGGGAGATTGATCACAAAGCCTGCCACAGCCCAGGCACAGTAGACGAGATAGTATTGCCACTGAGGTGGCAAATATCCTGGGTTAAGTGCCATTGCAAGCCCAAGTGTGAGCTGGGCCAGGTAGAGATCAGAAGCGATGGCGATGAACCACCATGTTGCCGTTGTTGTCCAGCCCACAAGAAAACCGAAGAACTTTGCGCATTCTGTAGGAGCAAGATGCTGAACCCAGTACGCCGGTCCTTGTAGAGTGAGAGATGTCAGTAACGTTGGTCACGGCTTTAGCCAGCCAGATAGTTGGGAAGAATGCTATGAGCGAGAGGGGGAATGAACAGAATGAGTAACTGAGGCTACAGGCTTCTGACCTGAAGAATGCGGGATCGAGGAAGCAACCTCTGCCACCGCTAACCCAAGAATCAATTGGAAGAATGAACCAAATAGGAATGCCCATATATAGTATGGCGATCCTCCGAGACCAATCACAAGAGACAAATAGGCCCCAATGGCGAGAGGCGTGCATGTGATGGAAAAGTTCATGGCCAGAGAATGCCAGAGGTTGAAATGGACTTTTGGCTGGACTTCGCCCATGATTTCGCCGTCACCGCTTGGTTGAGTATCATTTTCAGTCCAAGTCATGATATCCTGCTTGCTCATATTGGCTTGGTCCATCGCTGAATTGATATGTCGAGTTTGTGCGGTGAAAGGGATCAGTGTGGCGAGTCATGGGGTATCTCTACGAGGCATACATGTTCTCTCACGATCTCTTTATACCATTAACCTGGAAGGAGACCAGCTAGCCATCATGGCATCCTAGAAGATGAGTTGAGAGGACTTCGTATTAACGGCTCAAAGAACCAATCGGCAATCTGTCTCCCCGTAAAAGAAACCGACGTGCCGCACTGGCCACCAGAATGAGCCGTGAGCTAAATGGGCATCTACCAAACCAAGATACGCGGTCGGAAATCACATCTGGACCGATCCCTTCAGTCTGGCGAACGCTATGTGGTCAAGCCCCAATCTTGGTTGCTGATCGTTATCTAACCGCCATTTCGGAAACTCTACGTTACAAACTGGCCCTATGATGCGGGGAGACTCGCGAGGTGGGGTGCCTTGTGGTGAGTCTCCGGTGAAACTGCGAAGTTATGGAAACACAACAGACCATGCCAACCGCTCCTTTAAAACAGTTAAATACGCATATAAGAATATGATAATAGCAGAGATGAGTGAGAAACAACAGCTTCTTTATACCAGATCTGTTCTTGGCTCCGAACTCGTTCTACCATCCTCATTGTAAACCATGAATTCTATTATCGCTATCTGGCCCGCCGTTGTGGTGGGAATTAGTGTTGCATACATCTTGGGATATATCTGGCGCGAGATTCATCATGCACGACGAGCACGTCAGTTAGGATGCAAACCGGCTTTTGTACGACCCAGCAGATTGCCTTTCGGCATTGATATCATGCTTCGCTATATGAGATCTACTGAGGCACAAAATCAACAAAATGACGATCTCGTCGTCTACGATGAACTTGATCAGCGCCCTACATGGTATCAGAACATACTAGGCAACTGGCACCATGTGACCGTGGACCCGAAGAATGTGCAAGCGATACTGGCAACACAGTTCAATAATTTTGAGCTTGGTCCTCTGCGCTCCGGGGTGTTCAGCCCATTCATTGGAAAAGGTATTTTCACTAGCGATGGCAAAGAATGGTATGTTGAATAATCATCCCTCTCACCGTCCACGAGTTTCATGCTTATGTGAAGACGCAGGTCGCACTCCCGAGGGCTCTTGAGGCCCCAATTTACGCGAGCACAGGTTGCTGACTTGGCTTTGGAAGAGACTCATGTCCAGGCCCTCTTCGACTGTTTGCCCGTGAACCCAGACTCATGGACTGCCACGGTCGATCTTGCTCCTCTGTTTTTCCGTTTAACACTTGACTCAGCCACGGAATTCCTCTTCGGGCAAAGCGTGCACTCTCAGAAAGCTGCCACAATGATAGCGACGAAAGAAACGGGTCAGCAAGAACTCGAATGGGCATCCTTCGGGCAATGTTTTGACAATGCCAACTTGGGGGTGTGTTATCGTTCTCGCTTAATGGACCTATACTACCTTTACTCGCCTCTGTCATTCCGTAGGAATTGTCGAGAGGTCCACCGATTTGCAGATTACTACGTGCGACGAGCTCTGGAATCGGACTTATCATCGAGCAACGGCGCAGAGAAGGTGGCCACGAAGCAACACACCTATGTCTTTCTGGACGAGCTCGTGAAAGTGACAAAAGACCCCCAAGAACTCCGAGGTCAGCTTTTGAATATTCTACTTGGTAAGTTGGCTTACTTCCCTCCTTTGATGCAAGAAAACTCTCCTCGAGGTCTTTCACTTTTCACTGACTTGACCATTGTAGCTGGCCGAGATACAACCGCGGGCTTACTCGGGTGGACATTCTACCTCCTCGCTCGAAACCCAGAGATCTACACTATCCTTCGCAAAGCCATTATCGATCATTTTGGTGTATACCCCTCCACAGAAAACATCTCCTTTGAGACTCTCAAATCATGTACGTATCTACAAAACGTCATGTCAGAGGTCCTACGTCTTCACCCAATCGTGCCAGAGAACGGTCGACGTGCCGTCAGAGATACAACACTTCCACGGGGCGGCGGCGTGGACGGTCTTTCGCCAGTGTACATTCGTAAAGGCTCGGAGGTGGCCTACAATGTGCATATCATGCATCGACGTACAGATATCTGGGGCCCTGATGCCCATGAGTTCAAACCTGAGAGATGGAATCACCGCAAGACTGGGTGGGAGTATCTCCCTTTCAATGGCGGACCACGAATCTGTCTAGGCCAACAATTTGCTCTGACTGAAGCTGGCTATGTTATTGCCAGAATTGTGCAAAGGTTTGATCAAATCGAAAGCATGGACACAGAAGCGATTACACGGCATCGTTATACAGTGACCACATCACCCGTTAACACGCTTGTGAGATTGCACAATGCTGTATCATCAAAGTGAAAAGGATAGTTAAGTTATTTAGGAGATCAAGAGAGTGCTCTATCCGCAAATATGGGTCTAGATTGTGTCGCGAAAAGGGTTCCGGCCCGCGGACCGATTTTCCAGAAGTCCATCCATGTGGTTATAACTGTGTCTCTGAGCCTTTAGTAGTCTTGGCTAAGGGCCTTATCGACCAAACCATCTGCAAATGACTATGCCATAAGTTACAGCTCTCCCGAGAACCGATGTAGAAGCAAGGCTTCAAATTCTCTGATGAGCTGACTGTGAATCTAACTTGCCGTGGAAAACAATAAAAAATGTCTCGCACGAAGCCATTCAAGATAGCAATAGTGGGTGGTGGCCTTGGTGGTCTTGCATTGGCCATCGGACTTTACCGACGAGGAGTTCCAATACATGTATACGAATCCGCGCCAGAGTTCTCCGACATTGGAGCAGGACTCACCTTCGCGACCAATACTATCCGCGCTCTTGGCCTAATTGATCCTGATCTTGTGGTCGGGTTTCGCAAACACTTCAAGAAAAATTCGCCAGGATTCTTCATGAACATTCGCTTTGCTGTGAACCCCAAGCCTGGAAATGAGGGTCAAAACGACTACAAAATAGGCGATCTCTTGTATGAGCTTCGGGACGAGGAAGAATGTGGGTATATTCATCGAGCAAGACTCTTAGAGGTTATGGTTGGTCTCCTCCCTCCGAATCCTCTGTTTCTTCCGCAAAACTTTGGTCGACATTGAAGAGCTTTCACAAGCTGAAGGAGACGGAGTGAATATGGTTTTCTCTGATGATACCAATGCCAAAGCCGATGCTGTTATAGGCTGTGACGATATTAAGAGCTTAACTAGAGCAAAGATTGCTGGGAAGGAGATCCCGCCTCGTTTCACAGGCGACATTGTGTATCGACACATGTTTCCAATTGAAACTATTGTTAAAGCGCTTGGTGAGAAACATGCTTATATTCCTCACTTACTTTTCAGTTATGGGACTATAATGATTCACTATCTAGTTGGCGACAGGTCTATGGTCAACATAGTGGCAATTCACGCCACTGGTGCTAATGAATTGTCATGAGCGCAACTCAGGACAAGCGTTCCAACGGGCGCGCAGGGAGCATAGCGCGCACCCCTAAGCGCGCGCCAAGACAGCGCACACAAATATAGTCTAGCGGACTCTTGAGCTTCGCACTTTTCACGCAAGCTACCCACACGAGGAACTTCTCTTCCTTATGCTTAGAGTCTTGTACTAGAGCGCACCTCTAGATAGAAATATCTCAACCCCCTATTGTGTTATCACTCTGCCTGTTCCTCGAGGCATTTTTAATATTCTCTAAGTATCACTCTAAACTGATCAGAGTATATAACATAATGGCGCCTAACACGCGAAGCGTAGAATTAGTCCCTACAAGGGATCTTTAGGTTAAGTCATTAGGAGACTTAAGAGTATAAGGGACTTTTAGGGGAAGCACCCCTAACGAGAATCTCAGTCTAAGCGGACTCGATCAAATCGACTCGCCTAGTGCTTCTTAATCTATAAACAAGAAGATTATGATTTATATAAGGCACTTAGAACTTTAGTGGCTTCTAGCTAGAAAGCGCCTAGAATATAAAGCTTAAGCTATAGAAAATAAGCTTAATAGAATAGAACTCACTTAATATATAGAGATTATTAACACTATACTACTAAGATATAAGTGTTTTATTAACGCGTTAATAATAGATAATGAATCTCACTTATTAAAATATATTAAACTCGCTTAATCCCTAAAGTTCGATAGAAGGTTAATTAAAGCCCTTTAGAAATATAAAATAGGCTAAAACTATATTTTTCGAACAATATTATAAGTTATAGAAGACCAATATATAATATATATCGCTATCGCAGCGATATATCTAGAAAAGCGAGTAAAAGAAGTGTAAGAATATAATAATAAGGACTTTATAAGATAAGAGAACTATATTACTTACTTAAAGAGTATTATCATTATATCTAACGTAGGCCACAAGCGAGTTGATCGCACAAGCGAGTCAGCCACTTTCTCGCTATCCCACCACAATCTAATATCATTACAACGCCAAAAAAACAGGACTATATCATATCTACTCAGAACTGTATACATTAGACATTTCTTTATCTTCCTGGCAGGTTCGCGCATTATGTCCTGTCTTACTGTAAGTGCCACAGCGCCTTTCTCTCCTTGGAGCCCCCCGGCCAAGACCACCATTTTGCTGTATTTCCCGCTGTATCTGCTCATCCGCGAATCTTTGGACCAGTAGATCTTGTGCATCATCTATGGTAAGTGATCCTTCTTGATGAATACGTGTCCTTTTGGCCCTTCGACGTTTACTTAGGGCTTGGTTTGCCCTTTCAAGGGTCTCGACTCGATTCTTGAGTAGCGCGACTGAATGCATTATTAACTGTGTACCCTTCATAAATTGGTCTACTGCCTGGTAAATTGGAGTCGGAGAGCTATTCTAATGATTAGCAATTCGAGTTTTGATGAATTCGGATTGTGAGCTAGCCTCGAAGGTGTTCTGCGGTGTTTTCGAGACCCAGGAGTCGGTTGTCATCAAGGGAGGTACGGGAGGTGATGAAGTCCGTAACTTAACATTCAGTTTCGAGAGAACACTCTCTGGGTTAAGTGGTACAAGTCCTGACCCTCGAAAATCTCCATGAATATTCTCTTCAGTTATAGAAGCGAAAAAGGCCTCCTTAAACGTGGATAGAAACTCAACCTTTATCACGTGGTTAATATGAGCCCGTATAAGATTCTTAATTTGTCGACTATATATCTTCTTTAAAGGACTAAAGTATTTAATATCTAGCGGCTAAAGGAGATGAGATAAATGTGAAGGTATATAAAGCGTGATAATATTATATGTCTAGTAGTAGAGCTCGAAATCTAATGAATAATGGCTCTTATGTTCGTTAAGTACGAGGAGATGATGAGAGAACTTTATGCGAGATATAGTGTGCTTGTTAAAGTGCTTAATCCACTTTAGACCTCGTTTATTGTTGGTTTAGTCATTGTAGGTTATTGTGATTACCCAGTTTGTAGAGAGATTAGTCTTAGTGTACTAATTTACGAGGTGGTTCTGGGCTGCGAGGATAATAAATAATGGGATCGCTCACCCTTGGGAATTAATTCCCTAAATAACTGTCGACCATTCTCGATTGTTAGGCTATGCCATTTTTATTTTTCCATGTCCTTTAGATGTAGTGACTATTATAGTTATCAAGATAATATTCATTATGAAGCCGGTCTCGTCAAAGTTATAGACATCATTATCCATAATCCCATAGTGAGCCTTTATCTTCTTCATAAGCTTAAATCACGTGTTAATCACGTCTAGATCTTCGCATTAAGCTCTTTGGTAGTTATATTTCCGAGTAAAACGTGTCCTAAGCTCTGGTTAATGTTTGACGAAGTTTGCAGCCCAGTTCACCCTAACCTTAGTCGCGTCGCGTTCATGGAGAAGTTTATTGGCTATATCTTTAACACCACTTAATCTAGGAGGAAATGATCGCGAATTGAGGTCGAGGATATATTGAATAAGTGTCTCTTCTTCCAATTCTGTAAGTTTTCGCGAATTAGGCATGGTATTCTGTCGTGCAGGTTTACCGTCGTGTCGATCGCGTAATGTTGCGTAAGGCATGTTATAGGCTTTTGCAGCGCGGCGAATGCTGAGATTTTTGTATGGTTTGATTGCCTTAAGAGCTAAAAGTATTCTGTTTTCCTGAGAAGACGATTTCATGCTTTGTTGTTGAAAAATTAGTGTTGAAAGTGAAGGGGTCGCGTTTCGCAGGAAAGTGGCCGACTCGCTTGTGCGGCCGACTCGCTTGTGGTCTACGTTACTCTATAACGCTGTTACTAAAGATAAGGATATTATCTATAAACGCGATATAAATATCGTTAAGAAGGTCTCTTAATGCCTTATTTATATAAGCCTAAAATATTGCTAATATATTAGTGAGCCCGAATAATATAACTAAATACTTATAGTGACTATATTATATATAAAACGCTATCTTCTAGCGATCCTTTCTAATGGGTGACTTCGCCTTAGGGTTAGACCAATCCACGGGATAATCGCGATCTTTTTCCCTCGAGAGCATTCTCATCCTCGCCCGACCCTGTCCCCCCTTCTCAAAAGATCTTCCGACCTCGTCGTCGCCGGCTCTCGCCATCGCTTCGCCACCGCCATATTAGTCAGCAAGGTCTTGGCATCCACCGCGGTCGGTCACCCTCTCTCTATTTCGGCATAAATTTATGCCGAAATCAATATCTCTTTAATATCTCTCTATCTTTCTCCCTTATTATTCTTCATTTCCCTCGATCACCATCACTATAGACCTAGTTTCCATCACCACCTTCTTTCCTTTGAATATTTTCGTCCTCAATATTAGTGTGACCATACTATAATTATCTATTTT
>NW_015622519.1:2753611-2764021 GCF_000836115.1 Exophiala spinifera | reverse complement strand
ACATCTGCGAACGCACACTGACCAAGCCGAGAAATCGATGCCAGCCCTCGCTCAATGGTCGAAATGTGTCCAACGAGCGTACACTCAAGTGCTTGATGATGTCCGCGGGGACGGCATATCGTGACGCGCCCATGGCTTCCGTCCGTCCACTCTGTAACTCGATGGGATCCTCACCTTCCTGTTCCGGTTCCTCGATCTCGCCCACCTCGTCCTTGGAGCCTCGGCCGAACTGGTCACCGATCACTCGTCGTCCCACCCCAATGGCGATGTGTCGAAAGTCCAGCGTGTTGAATCGATGCCCGAGTCCGAGAGCCGTCTCGCGCTTGATGACCCGCGTTAATTGGTCGGTTTCCCACGGGCCCTTGTCATTGTGCCAGAGATGGTCACTCGGGTCGAGATTCTGCGTCTCACTTAATAATAGTTCACGAAACGGTTGAATGTAGACCAAGTACAAGACCGCCAGCTGACCCACCCGCCACGGCAAGAAACGTGGAATGACCTTGGGAGTGTCGAAGAGTTGCTGGGACTTGTGGTAGCGGGTGATGATGCAAGCACTGCCGTCGATGATGAAAAAGTTGCGATCGGCCGTGGCGCCATTACGAAATCGAATGGCGGTGATCTCGGTACCACGACTGACGGGTCCGTATGTTGAGTGCATAGCGAACAAGAGTCGTTCGAGAAAGTATGTGGTGTGCTGAAGCCATCGTCGAACCCCGCGGAGCTGCCACGTGCCGTTGACACGAAGTAGACGTCGTTTACCTCGTTGTGTACTGGCTTTCGCCGCCATCCAGTCATAGCCATTGGCCAGCTGGTTCCTTTCACGTTTCAAGAATGACCAGCCACGACGGGTGAATGGGAGATCATCCTCCAATTGATCCAAATCGACGGTGAATCGTTGGGCCAAGTTCGATGTCCACATCAACTCGCGCCATAATAGCTCTTCCGCGCGTTCAATGTTGCTGATAATCATGGAGCGGACCGAGTTGAGTGGAATGGATAGTCCATGATAATAGATGATTTCGCCATCTCGAGACCAAGTCATACTGCCGGCATTACTCGTATTAAGTGCGATGTACTTTCCGTAAGCGAGTAAGTTGATGAGCTCACTCATGGGCGTACTACTCCCATCGACTAAATATTCACGACGATAACGTTGAAACTTGAGTCGTCGCTCATGGCTATCGGGCTGGGTCTCTCGCTTGTGCGCCGGAAGTAGAATCTCCACGGCCAACACTCGAATGGACCAGACCAAACCGGCCACGACATAAGAAAAGTTGATCGCCTCCCTGAGTCGACGGTTTTCCTCGTCAATGCCGAGTACGGCGACAAAATGAATTAACCCACTCTTGAACGGCTCGCCACCGACATGATGAAAGATAAATTGCTGAAGAAATAATTGAACCGCCTCGGTCTTACTCGAGTCTGTAACTTGACGACCTCGAGCTTCATCATCCTTAAATGTACATACGGAATTCACCATGTTCGTGGTTGCTTGAAACTGGTTATCAGTCCATGGGAATAGCTCACGCGCATCTTTCATAATGTCTTCTGTTGTGTCATCGTTACTTCTCTCTGTGTTTGGTGTACATGATCTGGATAGTTGTTCGTTATTATCGTCATGATTATTATTATTGTTGTCATCATCATTATTATTGTTGTTGTTATCATCATCATCATCGTTATCGTCATCATCATCGTTATCGTCATCATCATCGTTATCGTCATCATCATCGTTATCGTCATCATCATCGTTATCGTTATCATCATCGTCGTCGTTATTGTCATCATTATCGTCGTTATTGTCATCATTATCGTCGTTATTGTCATCATTATCGTCGTTATTGTCATCATTATCGTCGTTATTATCGTCATCATCATCGTCGTCGTTATCGTCGTTATCATTATTATTAGTAGTATTGTCAGAGTCTATCTCTTGATATAGTGTTCGAGATCTCCTGACTGAAAAGATATTAGTTTGTATATGATTAAACATTGGATTAGATATAGTTGTAGAAGATTGCGGATTGCTGGTTTCATCGTCGTTCGTACATTGAGGGGATTGAGTAGAATGTGTACGCCTTCGGGTCTGAATCTCGGAGTCCCATACTCGACAAGTATAACAGATAAATCGTCGAATATACATGAAGTATCGATCCTCACTGTCGGCATTTTGAAGTCGATTGAATGGTCGGGCGGAAATCACGGTCGCCTGTTCACTGCGTAACCAACGTCGTGACTCATGATCGAGTGTAGTAACACTATCAGCCGACCAGACGGCAAGTCTATCAAACACATTCAAGATCTCTTGTAGTACTGGCTCGTTCTTCTCCGGCATTCGAGTCGCCCACGCAAGATACACAAGATTGCGACCGTGGAAATGATCTTGCCATTTGGTTCGATTGTACCAACCGGTGCGATCTTGTTTCAACAACCCTATCTCGAGTCGTTGCATTTTGGTTTCATGGACGGTATCAAGCACGGCTCTTTTCTCCTGGAGACACTGCATAATTGTTCGAGCATTGTCACCAGCGGGCGGGACAACATCAGTCGGATTTGAACTAGATGACTGCCGAACTTCGTGGCCGTGGATTTCTCGTGCGGTCCGGACACTAGATGGACCGGATGTCGATGTAGTATGGGGTAAAGAATTTGAGACTGAGCGCACAACAAAGTATTTTCGGAGTCCTCGAGAAACGAAAAAAGTTTGCGCTTGAACCTGACTCCAAAAAACCGGTTGTTGTGTTGTCTTTTTCCATTGATGGTGATGACGAGCGTGTTGTTCAATGGTTTTAATATTGCTACTAACATTGCCACAGAATTGCGCCGCACAAAGAAACGCTGGAATCGGTGATGCGAGACCGTCAATGGGTGGTTGATGTGGTGATGGTATATTTATCTCGTCTGGTCTAGCATAGACTTGGCCCTTATGGGCAGAAAGAATCTCTTTTCGTTGCTGAAGACTAAGATCTCGATGCTCATTTCGAAGATGTGACTCGAGAGATAATATAGCGTACCCATGAGTGGTACAGATCAATAGACGGTATTGATCGTTGTAGATTGTTGGGTCCATATTGGTTGGAATTGTTGTTGATCTCTTCTTATATGAAAGTCGGAATGCGGTGAGTGATAACTACTTTTACTTATTTATGAGAGTCACATGACGATCTTGGCAAGATTGACGGAAGAATGTTAAGGTGACCACTTAACCCCTGATCAACCCTTACCCCATTAAAATTGTAGCACAACAACCACACATCGTCAGAGTTTGTAATTGGCTACATTTTACTCGCCTCGACGAGAGCATTCCAACGATACAATTATTGTCTGAATGCGAGCGGGTGGCGCGTGTCCAGATGAAAGTATTCCTACAGAGTATTCCTACCTCTAGCGCCAGCAGGCTGACGAACTGATTGGTCTATCCTTAGCGCCTTGGCAGTATTCCTAGTAGGAATACTCGATCCTTTAGGATAGGGCGAGGAAGAGATTGGTGGGCAATGAAAGAGTTGGAAGCGAACAGATGGCTCGTGATGCTGTGGCCAAGACACTGGCGAAGGAGGAGGTCGACGAATGACCGGATAAAGACCATGTAGTAGTAGACCAGCTGACCAACGAAGGGGGGAAGAAAGCGAGCGGCGTAAAACTCACGATGAGTGATACGCTGACTTTTGGATACACGGCTGATGGAGAGGACCGATCCCCCATAAACATAGATCCCACGGGCGTTAGTCGGCCCGTTCCAGGCTTCGAGGCTCATTAGATCGTGGATACGGGGAGACTGGCCACCGCAGATAAAGAACAGCTGAAAGAGAAGGACGAGGAAGTCTTCATGAAGTCGGAGATACTTCCAGACCGCGGCGTGGACCCATCGGTTGTGCTCAATGAGCCCCTGTTGACAGGCACGGGTGGAGAGGTGCAGATAGGCGCCACGGAGACCATTCTGTGCTTCTTGAACGAAGGAATATCCCGGCGTCGTGTGGCTGATGAGGTCCCGAATGGAATGGAGATCGTAAGAAGGAGACCAATCATACATGAGCTGGCGGCGAAGAGTCGAAGCCTGGTCAACAAGGCCATATGCAAAAGACCGAAATGACTGCAATGACAGCTAATACTCCGCGAACGACAGAGTTTGACCGTCATCACTCCAATGAAAGAAGAATGTCGGTCCTTCGGAGTCGAGGAAGTGGCGACCGAAGGCCAGGAGACCAGTGAACTCGAGGAGGGAGGTGAGGCACCCGCCACAAGTATACCGTCGCCGCATTGCTTGAAGATGGACAAGCTGTTCTCGTCGCGGTCGAGCCGAGATCCTTAAGCCGGGGTAGCCGGATATGGGAAGTGTCGATTCGAGGAGAAGGAGAGTCTGCTGGTGGATCAACGCAGCAAGGGTCTGTGTGTACGCTCGCGGACGGTGGTATCCTTGCCCTCCTGCCGTGAAACCTAAGACACCGCTGAGGAAGACCAGAGTGGTGGATTGGGGGCGGTCGTTAGTGTATTCCTATGTGCAGAGTGAGACACTCAGTTAAAAGATCAGGTCAGAAAGAGAAGGTGGGTGAGATTGGGTATCATCTAGACCTAATGATTGAGGGCCGATAGTGTTGTCAAAATTGTCTAAGATATTAGGCCCGACGGTTAGATGATCTTCTCCTTCAGAGAAATAATCATCTTCATCTGTTTCTTTATTGTCTTCAATATCTTCAATATCTTCTTTGGCCCCCTCATTCTCGTCTTGATCCTCGTCTTGATCCTCATCTTGATCCTCATCTTGATCCTCATCTTGATCCTCCATAGTACTATCTTCCTAAGAAGGGTGACCTGGATCTTGAGCTGCCATTTGATCCCATATCCTTAATATAAGACCTCGCTGATCGCTTGTGATTGAAATACCCAGACTGGATTGGGTAGTGTTCGAGAGTCGTATATAGCGAAGACAGAATACGAGACATCTCTTCCAGTATTGTCGGTATCTCCGTCGAGTTGAGTCACGAAGAACTAATTAAAAGGACCGCTTAAACGCTCGGTCAGGCTCTCGACTTTATAACCAGCAGAGAAAGGTATACGGTGTCGCGCGAACAGTATCTTCACATCGATCAAAGATACTATCGATAATAGCCAGAACTGAATAAATGCGAGTCTCGTCTCCACATGAACTGCGGATTTCGACTCCCTGAGATGCAGAAAATTTATGGCTTGAAGAGAGCTCACCTAACGCGAAACCTTCTCCTCGCGTCTGTCGAGTCGGTAGCTGGGTCATCCGGAAGAGGGTCTCTCGAGGAAGGTGAGCGTAAGTCGCGATCTAGCCTGTCCGCTCGAACCAGGGAGTGAGGTCTGACTCGCTCTGCGACCGCAGATTAAACGTCAAGTGAGAGGACGCGATCCGTTCTTTTTCCTCCTGATGAATCGTGAAGAGGAGAGTCGACGGTGGAGGAGGGGAGGGCTGTAGCCAGGTTCGCGCGTCCACGGCACCCATTATTCTCGGTCGGGACGGCTTCTGGTGGCTGACTTGGAAACGCTTTCGCTTGCGAGAAACAGGGTTCATTAAAGGCGCCACACTGCTGATGGGAGCGACGATCCAGTATTGCTGTGCTCTTAAGCTGGCAATGGCCCACCGCTATAGGAGGATATATCGATAATCCTGACTGTCAGTGGCATCGGACTATTCTATGCGATGGTGGGCGGAGAGATATCGCCCTAGAAGCTGTTGGCTGGTTGTCCGAGTCGAGCAGTGGCCGCACGCGAATCCAGAAACCGTGGCCAGGGCCGTATCCTCTTGAGATAGATCGTTTCGAGGCGTCAGTTGAGAGATATCCGTGAGATCGAGTGTCGTGAGGTTTTCCAACTGGGACCGACGCGAGCTGTCGATCGAGTGAACCTGAGAAAGATGCTGCCAGACAAACCTCGGATCAATACGTAGGGCGCGTTGACATAGCGTACAAATCAACGCGTTTTCAGGAGCGCTTATCGTAAGATTGTAGCTGCGAAGCTAGGAAGAGGAGATCATGATGCAAAGGGAAGATGAGATAACCGCGTACCCGTGAAGTCGAGTCTTGGAAGGATTAGCTAGGATGGAAGAGTCAATCGTTTAAAAGGTCGAGGCGAGGCTATATTACGTTACCACGAGGCTAAGCCATAGAACATTTGGCGCTACAATAAATATGACGCTACAGGACAAATTTGGCGCTACACTCAAAGTTTATTTCCATTCCGCGCGCCGATCTGCCGCGAAAAGGCGCTACAGTCTGTGCCTAGACTACTAGGGCCTCTAACTCCACTTCCTTATCTTTCTCCTCCTCCGCAAAGGAACAGAAAAAGGAGATGGCGTTTATAGTAATCATGGCTTATTTTGTCTTCGCTTATTCAGGGTTAACCAATAGGAGCCTGTACAACGAGTGGATTCTAGACTCAGGATTCGACGTTCATGTGTGCCGGCCTAATACATCAGGCTACGTTGCGCAACGTTCTTCGCGCCCTGATGAGTCGTTAACTTGTGGCGTTGACAAGTATCCAATCGAGTTAATTGGGACAATCACTATTGATATGATGTCTCCTACAGGACCTACTCATATTGTTCTTATAGACGTTCTCTGTGTTCGAGGCTTCATGACTAAAGTGGTCTCATTATTAAGGATAGTAGTTAAGGGTATCCACTTCACAACCCAGGCGCCTCCCGGAATAGGAGGAATGTTCATTCGAGACGGAACCTCAGTGGGTTATGTATACAACTATTACAACCACTTAATATTCACACCATGCGAATACACAGCATTCGTAACCATAACCACGCAACAACACAAGGAACTTAGTTATCCGGCCTCTACCTGGCATAAGATCTTAGGGCACCCTAGCCTAGACAGTGTCAAACATCTTCCGGATGCCGCCGAGGGAATACAAGTCACAAGAAATGACGCTCCCAGCATAGCGGAATGCGAGACCTGTGTACTTGCAAAATCCAAACAATAGATCTCAAGAATCCTTCACAATAGCGAGGAACGAAGAGACGAACCACTAGGCCGAATAGCCTTTGACATTGTTCATTTCGCAAAGGGATGGGCCGCGGATCAATATATGAGCCACTTATGGGACTTTTATACCCATATGAACTATGTTTTCACACATAACAGTCGTTCCCAGGCAGGAGAACTTATCCTAGACTGGTTGGCGATGATCCGAACGCAATTCAACAAGACGCCCGCATTCCTGCGTCTAGACAATGAAACAGCACTAAGCGATAATTTCTATAGCCAACTCCGCAGGCTAGGAATCACCGTCGAACACATAGCCCCTCACACTCCAGCCCAGAACGGGGCTGCGGAGCGTTCCGGGGGCATCATCACGTAAGTGGCTAGGGCACTCAAGGTCCAAGGCCATCTCCCTCACTTTTTATGGCCAGAACTAGTCAAAACGGCTGGCTATCTTATTAATAGGACCCCAATAAGGTCGCTGGGATGGAAAACACCCTATGAGGTGTCACATGGACGAAAACCTAGCCTCTCGCACCTTCACCTAATAGGTTGCAAAGCATTCGTCCACAACAAGCAAGTTCCTAGGCTTGAAAAGCTGGAGGACAGGGCTATAGTCGGCTGGTTAGTCGGCTATAATGTAAGGAATATTTGGCGTGTTTGGATATCTGCAAAACAAAGGATCCTTCGCTCCAGGGATGTGGTGTTTCATGATGATGCGTTTTATGATCCCACTAAGGTGCAGACCGCGGAGCAACTCCGTGCCCTTCCCCAGGAACTTATTGAGGTTCTTGACATTGAAGCCCTCGTTCTCGGCGACGACGTTGTGGAATCCTCCCCTGACTGGGATCCCCTTGCAGATCCTGATGATCCAGACACTATTATCGTCTCTCGCGGTTCATTATCTCAATTGCAAGTTGAGAAAGAAAGAACTCAAGCTGAGGGGGTGGAAATCGCCTTACCCACGCTACGCATAACGCCCGAGGCTAGCACAGCGCCTAGCGCGTCTAGCATTCAATAACCTAGAGTTGCAAACAGCCCTCAGCCTAGCACTTCTTCACAATCCCCTGCAATATCGAATACCCACGAGGCGTCGTCAGACCTCGCCAATCAGGTTGCGCCATTTTCGGTAACTACTCCGGATTCGGCAACTACTACCCGATTAGGCAACTCACGCGACGATGCTCCCACCATATCTCCACGTTCTAGTGAAATATCAGCCAACTTGGATGAGAACAACATCCTTCCATCTCACGAGCGACGTCGACGACAGCCGTCTAGGCGTCACCAGAATTATGCTATACAACTAGCAAGTGATCCTCACAATCTTCACGCATTTCACGCGGCATTTAGCGAGGCATTGAATGAACCGCAAAGGGTTCATAGAGACGACCTTCCTGCCGCGCCGCAGACCTATCGTTAAATGCTGGCACACCCGCACAGGCGCCAATTCGAGGCGGCCATGGACGTTGAATGGAGCCAAGTCCTTTAAAGCAACACAGTCAAACAAGTGGAACGTTCATGCGCCCAAGAAACGCAAGTCATTCCTCTTATGTGGGTGTTCACGTATAAATTCGATAACGACGGCTTCCTTGCTAAACACAAAGCGCGTATTTGCGCCCGCGGCGACTTGCAACGTTCTCAGGACGACACATATGCGGCAACCCTTGCACTCAAGACCTTTCGCGCACTCATGGCCATTGCCGCGTTCTTTGACCTCGAAATCTGGCAGGCCGACGCCGTCAACGCCTTTCTTAACTCACCCATGGAAAAGGAGGTCTACATTGAGTATCCTCAAGGTTATTCTAGGCCAGGAAAGATCTTGCGCCTCCTGAAAGCGCTCTATGGTTTGAAGGAATCTCCATTGTTGTGGTACAACACCTTCACTGCGGCGCTCAAGGAACTAGGACTTGCGGAGGTGCCCAACGTCAACTGTCTCTTCCAAGGCGAACAGGTTCTAGTCTTCTTTTATGTTGACGATATCATGATTCTTTATCACAAGAGCAAGACGAACGCATTTCACTCCCTAACACGCCGACTAGGAGAACGATTCAAGTTTCGCGTTCTCAACGACACTAATTGGTTCTGCGGCATTCGTATCCTGCGAGACCGCAACAACAGGACTATTCACCTATCGCTCGATTCATATATCGATAAAATTGCAGCCAAGTTTTATGTGCGACAACTTGACTATTTGCCTGATACTTCATTATTAACTAGTGAGTTGCAACCTCATGAAGGACAGGCCTCACCACAAGAGATCCACGTATATCAATAACGTGTTGGATCCATCTCATTTGCCTTATGCGCAACTAGGCCAGACGTCGCCTATGCTCACTCCAAACTAGCCCAATTCCTAGTCAACCCGTCGAGTGCGCACGCCAAGGCCGCGGATAGAGTGATTGCATATCTCTACCGCACGAAACACTTCTCCCTCACGTACAACAGTCAATCTGACCAACACTTCCTCTGCGCGTCGGACGCCTCCTTCGCCGACGACCCTGAGACTAGGAGAAGCTTCGATGGCTACATCCTGACGCTATTCGGAGGGCCCATTGACTGGAGGTCGGGGAAGCAAAAGACGGTCACAACGTCCTCCACCGAGGCTGAACTCCTTGCTCTCTTCAATGCGGCGAGCGAAATGATATGGTGGAAGAGAATGTTCGCTGACATTAATCTAGACCTCAAGGAGACCTCGCCCTTGCTCTCCGACAACTTGCAGACTATTCGACTGCTAACTAAGAACGAAAAGCTGTCTACAAGACTTCGTCATGTTGATATTCATCGGCATTGGCTTCGATAGGAGGTGCAACAAGGAAAGATCCACCTTGATTGGGCACCAACAAACGACATGATTGTCGACGGCCTCACGAAGGCCTTGCCTAGGTAAAAACACGAGGCTTTCATCAAGCAACTTAACCTCATTGATATCCAGGAAATGCTATTTTGATGTTTCCTCACCAACGACGACGGTATTATTTCCTGAGGGGGTGTGTTGAATAGGCTGAGTTGTGACGGTGTCATTACAACCCCCATACTCGCGCCGAACGCCTCCGAGGAACTCCGCCGTCTAGAACGCTCCTTATTGCGCATTTCGCAACACTCTTTTCATAACTATCGAGTCACTCATTGAACTATATTATGTTGACAGCAATATATAGGCCGGTCTATTGCCAATTATTACTAATTATCGGAGCGCTTGTTGCAACCATTAAGGTTCACAAGGAAAGGGCGACTTGCGGCCTGTGATGAGGCAACGAAAGAGGCCTCGACCGGACAGAGAATAGTCGCTCCTTTTGTCTATATATATCATAGTCCTTGACCTTATAGTTATTGAGGTCAGACTCGTCAATACATCCTATTTAACTCCCATTGTGTGAGCGTTGCACGATAAGAACTTATACAATAAATATATTCCCACTCAACTTCAAAAATACACGGTAACTATATATCCCCG
>NW_015622519.1:2752151-2753511 GCF_000836115.1 Exophiala spinifera | reverse complement strand
TGTTGAACTGATGATTGTTGAACTGACGATTGTTGAACTGACGATTGTTGAACTGACGATTGTTGAACTGACGATTGTTGAACTGACGATTGTTGAACTGACGATTGTTGAACGAACGATTGTTGAACTGACGATTGTTGAACGAACGATTGTTGAAGTAACTAGAGATTTAGTTATTAAGTCTATACTGAAATTCAATATATTTGACGAATATTGAGCTGATGAATACTGAATAAATGAATTAATCACGAACCCTAACCCTCCTGGCACTCGGTTTATTTACGAACCCTGACTCTCTCGATTATTATTAACTATAAACCCTGACCCTAACTCGATTATCATTAATGATAAACCCTAACCCTTTCCCTGTTCAAGCTGCTCGAGTACGAGATCCATTATCCAAGCCGCTTGAATCCCACGGTCCCCAAATAATTCTACCTCCTCCCCAAGCTATGCTATCCACTGATCCTCGCTCGAGAATTCTCTCGACTGTTCACTAAACTTCGTTAACGTGAGTCTTCATCGATAACAGTCTTCCTATGACAATCTTCCTACGACAGTCTTTCTACGACAGTCTTCCTATGATAGTCTTTCTCTAAACACTCTTTCTCTAAACACTCTTCCTCTAAACACTCTTTCTCTAAACACTCTTCCTCTAAATACTCTTTCTACAGCAATCTTCCTATAAATAGTTTTTCGAGTTTCGTCATACAAGAATGATAAAATCAGAGAGTATAGTCGCCCTCATCTATACCGATCTCAGAGACTAATGAGCGAGAGACACAATCATGCTCGTCTCTCTCGCGGTTCAATCTCCCTCGTCGAGCCCGAATCGACGGTCTTGATGTCGAATAAATAAATCTCATGATGATCTCGAGTCACACGCTATTCATCTATCCTAAATATATAGAGTATTATCTCAATCACTACCACTATATCATTACTTATCCACTCCCCCCGTCGACGCCGCACATGTCGTTGCCTAACCCACCGCGCGTACACCCCTCAGTCTTTCACCTCCCCAACGTATCCGAGCCGCCGAAGTATCTCGATTGACGCAGCGTGACCCATCGCGAGATACACCACCGCCACCGTCACATTCGGCCACTGGCACGCCGTTGAACCGTCCTCCCATCGACTAAATATTCACGACGATAATGTTGAAACTTGAGCCGTCGCTTATGTGCCTGTAGCCAAGTAACGGGTGCGGGAACGTCGAGCTGGACTGTATTGACGGTGTTCTCGGACGAATTCGTGTCTGTCGATTTAGTCACGAAGTTCATACTAAAATCTAATATACCTAATAAATGTTGAAGTGATGAATGTTGAAGTGATGAATGTTGAAGTGATGAATGTTGAA
>NW_015622519.1:2716462-2752051 GCF_000836115.1 Exophiala spinifera | reverse complement strand
AATGTTGAAGTGATGAATGTTGAAGTGATGAATGTTGAAGTGATGAATGTTGAATAAATATATATATAATCAAAGTCAAAAATACACTATAAATATATGTCCCTAGACTGAACGGACCCTGCTGTATTGTCTTTATCCTGACTCTCGAATATCTTATCCCGCCTACACACACTCTTACTCGCGATGTTATGAACAAAATAAATGAGACGCAGTATCATCGCTATACCGTTACTTATATTCTCACCCCAAATCCGTTGAAAGTGCCGCTGTCCAAGCCACTGACTGTACGCCGCGAGATCGAGATACTCGCCCTGGTACCCGGTAATCTGAATCTCGTTAAACCCGGACCCGTGGTGCATCGCACGGAACAAGATCGGCATCACCACCCCCGGCCATTGACACGCCCGCGACACCTCGGCCCCCGTCGCGCAGAGATACTGACTGACCCCATATCGATGATAACTGTGACTGTCGGCCGCGTAACGGATCTGCTGGCGAAACCGTTCCATGTCGCCACGGTTCCACAGCACTTTACAAAATCCTATTGATGGACCGAATGGAACGAGCAAAGAGATAGCGCCTAGCGATAATTAATTCGACTTCTAGTCTTCAGAACTACGTAAAGGTCGCAAAATTAAAGTTTAATCTCGATCTTGGTATAGCTCTACCCTAATTAGTCGCTAATATATTAATGTCTAGTTAAAGTTCTCCAACCAGACAGAAAAGATAGAGTCTTCTTTTATAACTTGGCCGGCATTATTCTCGATGACCATTATCGTCGACTATTATATTACTGTTTGGCACTGCATCGACGCCGCCTCGACGGCCTCTCGCCCTGTCAGTGGCTTCAAACTCGTTCCACCGACCCTGAATCTCCTCCTGAAGGGCATCCATCTCGATATCGTCAAAATCCCGACTTTCACTGGGAATGCCGGGAATGATCTGGCTGTCCTGGTGTCCCATCACCCACTGACCATTATCTTTGTGGCGAAAAAGTTCTTCGTACTGTATAGACTTACCGGCGACGGCGTGAGCCTCGACCTGTTCGTGATAGATAGACACCCACATTCGCCGCCCCGCTTTCGTGTGTTGCTAGAACATCACTTGATTCGGATACGGCACTAGCTAGTTCGTCATCACGAAGAGTTCTTTCAGCTCCTGTCGCCAACGCCTCGCGTGTTGACGCCCGAAGGTTTGCTTCAGGAGCCGTATCACTCGCCGAAACAGCATGCGGTACCCTTTGTTATCCTAATGTCGTCGCTTATGCCTATCATTGAACTCCCACAAGAAATCAGTTAACTCGCTAAGATGTTTGATTTTTTGCTTGTTATCATGTACTAAATGAATAGCGTCATCGGCGAAGTCCGAACCAAGAGAGACTTTAGAGATCCTCTGGACCTTATCGTGACACAAGAGGATGTCTCCACGAAGCGTAGTATCTCGGTGCTCGACCTTGATTCGAGAGCGAATCGAAGTGAAAACGTCTCGCTGGAAGCGACGAAGGCAGATCCACACGAGATACTCGAGAAGAAAATTATGAATGAAATGGTATCGTCTATACTGCGTTATCCAGTGGCCAATCCTTTCCACGCGGAGAAAATCGTCGTGGATATTCTTAACCTCTCGCCAACGAGCACGATATGTAGTCGCTATGGCGACATTACCGAAGAGAGTGTATTCGCTGATGGATTCTCGAAAGGTGAACTGCTCTCAGTCGATCTTGTCCAAAAACCACGCGTAATCGTAACGTTGAAGGGTTCGAGAGAATCTAAGACCTTTATACCGTCGTCCTCCGGATCGCTCCTTCGAATCCCATCAAAGCGCGGACTCACCGCGGAGAAGGTGGCTCCCGTAGCTATACTTCGCCAGTCGTAGGAAACAAATCATCATTTTAGAGTGCTCCCACGAGATAAAATCAGGAGGGGAGAGGCGGTACACGTACTTAAATGCTGTGATAAACTTGTTAATGTTGCACTAAATGAACCGCAGAAAGGATGAGGTGGGAATTCGCCAGAAGGGTGGAGAGGAAAAGTCGTTAACAACGGAGACCTCCCATCGTTGCATGGCTTGAAGTTGATCGCGGACGCGAGAAGCTAGCGATAACGTGATGCGGTTCTCTTCGCGGACGGCTAAAGATCGTTGCATCGAATGCGTTAATGTCTCGTGGCACCGCCTTTTGCTGCTTAGGTAGGAATGTATAAGGGTTTTAGGACGATGAACCTCGGCCTCTCCGGTATGTTGCCAGCTACGGCGTAAGTGTGGATCTAATGTAAGGCTTTCGATGGAAGTATCTTAGAAGGGAAAGGTCTTGGCGACGTCGTAGAGCTCTTTTTGCTTGTTGTAGTATTGCCGATAGATGACACTATCCCGTCGACTCGGGTTATCGGCCGCCGTTATCATAGTCATGCCAACCGCATCGCGAAGGAGGGCGGTATAATATCGATTTCGTAATGAAGGGCGCGTAGGAGAGCCATGCAAGGCCCACTTGTATTGAGAGTTAAGACAGTAAGGACGCTAAAGATATATCTCGGGTATAGCGTCTTCTATCGCTTGATCGGAGAGAAAACTGGATGGCGGGCAGAATTCTTTACCCTAATCGATCCAAACTTGCTCGTCCGGCAAGAATCGTCGGTCGAATGCGAGCTCCCAAGGACTGAAGAAGGCCTCCCAGGCAGCAGTAGGTGTCCGTTTCGATGTCTGACTCTTTAAGTTTTTGGCGTTAAAGAAAAGCCGGGGGTTACGGAAATCTTTGAGCCCGGGGGCCATACTACGTTCCACAATCCCGTCCCAGATGGCTTCAAGGTGGTCAGCTTGCAGAAAGTAATGGAGAAGCTGTTGGCGACCTCTGCTATCAAATCGAGCCCGAGTTTCCGTATACAGAGCAAGACTGTTGAGTTTGGCAAGTTGTGAGGTGGCTGGATATCCTTGAGTTAGGGTAGAAGAGGTTCAGGTATAGATCGCGGGCAAGATCACTTGATCGATTTAATGGTCGATGTCATCTTGGCTGAGGTAGTTGTTGGGGCTCAATAGCGTTCGGGGATGAGAAGGAAAAAAGACTAGGAGTTAAGCATCTTCGAAGCGACTAACGCGACCGAATTCACAATGGACCACTTTATGAAGTCGTGCTTTATACACACTATGCTTAGTCGGAACGAGGAGGGAAATATGGATGTCATTTTGTAAATTCGTGATGATATAAGGGCTGAGGGTGAATTTAATGCCACATTTCGCAAAGGCGAGGCTGGTGGGAAATCTCATGACACTATTAAAATCAAAGCTTATCACGGGATTAGGATGAGGTTCTGAGGTTTTAGATACTGAGAGACAGATATGAATCTTTTTATCTGTCTCCTCAGAATGAGCACCGAGAAATTGGGCCTTCTAGCCGCGGGCTTCTGGGTGATAAAATATGATATCCAACGAGGGAAATGTTGGACAATCGAGGGTGTCGGGGATGGTCGTGAGAAATTTATTCACTATGTTGAGCGATATGTGGTTAGTAGAGTCTTGAGTATGTTGTTGAGCCATTTCGAGATGCTTGTTGGCACTGTACCCGTAAAAATGGAGGAGCTACTCGGCCATCCATTACGCAATATTAATCACTTCTTCTTTCTCTTCCTTATGATCGCTGTCTATATCTTGATTATGTCCACCTTAAATATCTCCTTTTTAACCGCCTTTATCGTGATGATTACTTATATGGTCATTATTCTTGTCTTGATTGTTTCTATTTTGAATGATCTCGTCTCTATCCTGGCTGATGTCGTTGGCGTCGATATGCTCGTAGGCCCCTGTATCTCGTGTCTCCTCTTCCGAAGTCGAAACGTCTTCTGGCCGACTCGGTGGCTCGTATTGGATATTCTTATTATAAGGTTCACTAGACTTGATTAACACTGGCTGATGTGAGGGTGACCGCGAAGACGGCCAGAAGAGTCGACGCGAAGGGATGGAAGAAGACCGGAGAGATTCGGGAATTCGAGGGGAAAGGTGCAACGGAGAGGCGGAGTCGACATGAGGTGAAGAGCGTCGAGAAGACAACCGAGGCCGCGAGTCTAACGTAGGGGAGATATGGAGATTTTCGAGAGGGAGGAGAAGAGGGTTATCGTGATGATCGAGAGTGTCGCCCGGTTTAGAATGTATATTCTAGTTTCAGTGGTTAATGAGTTACGATGATTGCCGAAGCTGACAGAGTAAGAGAATGGCCTGAAGAGAAGAAAGAGATGTTAGTTGTTCATCAAGCTGGATAGTAGTTTAAGGAGACACTAAAAACAGCTCATTATTTTTAGGTTCGCGTTGGCCGGCATAGATAAGCCTGTTGCTTGAATACTATGTTGGAGGTCGGTTAACTACAATAATTCTTCAACTTCAGCTTGTGCCAGAATACTATAAGGGTCGTGGATGATCTTAAAGCTGGTGGTCATGGTTTGGGTCGGCACCGCGGCGGTCTTCTTTTCATAGTAACGGCGATTCTTTGCTGCATGGCTAGCTCACTAGGCATCTGCGTCCTAGTACTTTCGTGGCCGACCACCTTTATTTCCAGCCATCTACCGCCATAAATAGTTAGGTAGGAGAAGTATATTGATAGATTAAAATGGGTATCATTGAAATGTAGCTGTTATAAAATAAGACCAAAACCCGAAGACGGTATAGCGGATTTCATATTAACACTATTCCCCTTTCGGGTTTCGGTCTTAATGCTTGGCATCAACGCCAACTCGGGGCAAAATGCGCATACTTTACCACTCGCCAGCAACACTACAACGTGAGAATATTGATATATAGTGGCCGATGCATGATCAAGAGGTTCTAAAGTATCGATGTATGAAGTTTTACATGATAGTCTAGGGTGGTGGTGGAGTGGTTCGTAACCGCAACTGATACTTAACCTGAAGGCTCCCCATAGATGAAGGATAAATGTGGTGCTCATGAGATAGAAGAGTGTCCCCTCGAGAACATGGATCGGCCTATTATGGGGCTCTCTGAATATCTTGTCATCATCTTTGTTGAGAATGTAAAGTGTCCTTTAAGGGACGCTTAACTTAAGGGCCTTAACCTATTTTCGCTCTATAGTATTAATATAGTAAAGGTCTATATATACGCTCGCGAATAGTGATATTCTTGCCCTTCTATCGTGAAATTTAAGACATCACTAAGAAAGACTAGAGTGATAAATTAAGGGCGGCTATTAGTGTATTTCTATATATAGAGTGAGACACTTAGTTAAAAAACTAGATTAAAAAGAGAAGGTAAGTAAGATTGGGTATTATCTAGATCTAATAATTAAGGGCTAATAGTGTTGTCAAAATTATCTAAGATATTAGGCTTAATGATAAGATAATTTTCTTCTTTAAAGAAGTAATTATCTTTATCTATTTCTTTATTATCTTTAATATCTTTAATGTCTTCTTTAGCCCTCTTATTCTCGTCTTAATTCTTATCTTAATTCTTATCTTAATCCTTATCTTAATCCTTATCTTAATTCTTATCTTGATTCTCTATAATACTATCTTTCTAAAAAGAGTGATCTAGATCTTAAGCTATTATTTAATTCTATATCCTTAATATAAGACCTTACTAATCGCTTATAATTAAAATACTTAAACTAGATTAGGTAGTGTTTAAGAGTTATATATAGCGAAGATAGAATATAAGATATCTCTTTTAGTATTATCGATATCTCTATCGAGTTAAGTTATAAAGAACTAATTAAAAGAGCCACTTAAACACTTAATTAGGCTCTCGACTTTATAATTAGTAAAGAAAGATATACAGTATCGCGCGAATAGTATCTTTATATTAATTAAAGATACTATTAATAATAGCTAGAACTAAATAAATATAAGTCTCGTCTCTATATAAACTATAAATTTCGACTCTCTAAGATACAGAAAATTTATAGCTTAAAGAGAGCTCACTTAACGTGAAATCTTCTTCTTATATTTATCGAGTTAGTAGCTAAGTTATTTAGAAGAGAGTCTCTCAAGAAAGATAAGTGTAAGTCATGATCTAGCTTATTCGCTTAAACTAGAGAGTGAGATTTAACTCACTTTATAACTATAAATAGAAAAAGAAAATAACGAAACAAGTAAGCAAAGCTAACCGAATGAACTGTGATAGTCTAGCGGTAGTCATAACTCAAGTAACTCTATTTAATATTAATAACGCAGACGAAGAGTCTGCAAAAGGCACCCGAAGCGCTCGTAATGATGCTAAAGAGAAAAACGCGTCTAAGAAAGGCCTCGACGCGTTAAAACACACTACAAAACACGTGATACTCGCCTAACAGAGTGGCATAGCAATATCACTGGAAAAGAGTAATAGTATATTTAATCCTAACCTTAAAGGCGATTATAGAAGATCTTAAAGAGAAGGGAATACAGTTTAAGTAGCTCGACACTCTTCGCTAGATAGCCAAGAGAGTCTCGTAGGCTACTAGCTCGCGATAAGTACTCGAGAATAGAGTTAAGAGACATCTTGAGGCCATTAAGAAATCCCTAGCAAAGCTTATAGCTAGCTCTAGACTAGAAAAGATAATATAGATAATAGTTATAGCGAGAGACACTCGAATCGCGGCCAAAACGCAGGCGTTAAGTAGTAGCCTTAACGCGAAATTAAATAGATATATTATACGCGTCTTAATGTTAATAGCGAAAGATAAGCTAAACAAAGAAGTGCTAAATAAAGTTAAGAAGACTATTAGCGCTATGATTACGATTCGCGTGCTATATAGCGACGATATAGACATAATTATTTTAGATAAGGCCACTAAGGATAAAGTATAAGCTTTACTAAATACATAGAAACTATAGATCCATAAAAGAGACTACTTAGTCTTGATCGACAGACTCTCGCTTAGTATAGAACTCGTGTATAGAAAGTATATAGATAATATATATCTCGTAAGCTAGATCTATAAAAGATTAAGGAATATAGTCTTGGGGATCTAGATCTTCCAAATTAAATGGCTCTACTTATAACACTAGATTCAATATATAAGAGACGCAAAAAAAATATATAGTACCCTTATTATAGGCTTCTATATAGAAGATATAAGAAGAAGTGCTATTTAAGGTGATCTAGTGATTAAGGCCTAGTTCTATAAGATAAATTATTTCGATAGATCATTTTAGGAAAAGTAATGCTTTAATTGCTATGTTATGTTTCGCTCCACTCGGGGTATCACTGCATGTATCGTTCCTTGATAAGTGGGAAGTATAGAAGGCGAGGTCGCTGAGAACGGAGTACTTGAGCGAGTACTAGAGCGAAGTGATCATAGTCCAAAATGTATGGATATAATCGTGAACAAAGTTGACTACGTGATAAAGCTATAAAACGACCGTGTATATATATCTGTCACTGCTCAGTCCCGCTCAGTGGTGCTTAGGCCAAGCACACTGAGCATATCTAAGCATTCCCGAGTGGTGCTCAGCGGTGCTCAGCGTCCCCAGGGCTGAGCCGGCTGAGCGTATCACGTGATCCGTGCCGTGGTTCTTCACACGTGATTTCCCGGTATAGCTTCCTCTCTTGTCCTGGCTGTCGTCACAGCTTTATATGCGGCCTGCTCACAGGCCGATTCGTAACACTTTCCCCTTCCTAGATTTATTCGTTGTCCTCAACGTATATAAGTGAGTGCCTCCCCCTCCTCGTGCCCTTCTCTTCTTCCTTTCTCATAGCTTACCATGCCTTAGTTTCGTGTTGCTAAGCCCGCGCGCCCCTTAACCCTCCGTCGTCAGAAACTAATCGATTGTATCGAGTCCTTTGGTCGCGAATTGTCCGGTATAGGTCGCTGCACACCTTGCCAAAACTTGAACTCCGTCTGTTTCGTCCTCGATGGCTGTAGCAAGTGTTCATTCTGCATAAAGAAGGGCGTGAAGTATTGCGACGACACTTTTTCGGATAAAGAGTTTGACTCCCTGACTGCTCAACGAAATCGCCTCGTCGAGGCGGCCCGCCAAAAGGGCGCAGAGCTGGCCCAACTGATTGCCGCCGTCAATAAGGCTCACTCTGAACGCGAGCGTCTTCAGCGTGAGGCCGACCTGTTGTTGGAAAAGCAGAAGCAAATGCTGGTGCGGGAGGCCGAATCGCTGGATACTTTAGATCACGTGGATCCTCCCGAAAAAGCGTCAGCCATCGTTTTTATTGGCATGGATAATAAACAACTCGAGGAGATATTTGAGTTGTCATCGGGGGCCCTTCTAAACTTCGAAGGCCCCATCTCGATTAACCGCCCCTCATAGTTACGTCAAATATTTAATGAGTTTCCTCCTCCGTTTCTTCCTCAAATACTCCTTGACCATGTCCCCTGAGAGATGTTTCGATGGTTCCCATGTGTTTTCTTTGTGTCCATATCCTAACCATTTAACCAGGTATCGTAGTTTTTCATTGGTTTTTTGATGGTCGAGGATCCCCTTCACATCGTACATCGATTATTGGGTTTCCTTATATATTAGTACCGGTCCTGATTTGGCGTTCGGTGGTGCTTTTTCAAGAAGCGATTTATGGAAAACTGGATAAATATTTATCCCTCTAGATAGTTCCAATTCAAAGTTCACTGGTCTAAGTTTCCTTTTAATCTTGTAAGGTCTAATCTTAGTGTGATCTAGTTTGTCAGATAATCATTATGTTTTGATGTTTTTCCTGAGAAGGTACACTGCCTTCCCTTCTTTGAAGTCTAGTCCCTTAAATCTTTGTCTATTCGAGCTTTCAACTATTTTTTGTGATATTTTCTTAAGTTCTTTCTTCAAAAGTTTATATAGTGATCATAATTTCTTAACCGAGATTGCTGCCTTTTCTGTAATTGGTTTAATGCCTCTGGTATTCTTATCTATCCTTGGGTGAAACCTATGGTTTGCGTAGAATGGTGATATTTTTGTTGCTGCTACTTTATTGTTAAATACAAACTACGCTATGGGTAGTAGCTATACCTAGTTGTTTTGCTGGAAATTAACATAACATCATAAATACTGTTCTAGCGTTTAATTTGTTCTTTCTGTCTGTTTATCGCTCTATAGGTGAAAAGCTGTTAACAGCTTTTGGTGGACTCCCGTGAGGTCCATTAATGATTACCAGAACTGCGATATAAACAGCTTGTCCCGGTCCGAGTGTATTTCTTCCGGCATCCCATGTCGACTGAAAACGTCCTTGTATAGCGTGTACGCTAAGTCTTCAGCTGTTGATAACTCCTTATATGAGATGAATTCTGTATATTTGGTCAGGATGTTGTTTACCATAAGTATACTGTCGAATTCCACACCCGTGAGGGGTTCTTTGGACTTTGGTAGCTTTATGATAAAATCCAATGCGATGATATACCACGCCTTTTCTGGTATCGTTAGCGTTTAGAGTAACCCGTAGGGCTTATATCTCGCGTGCTTTGCTTTATGGCATATATCGCAGTTCTTAACGTATTCTGCTACGTCTTTCCTGACCCCTTTCCAGGTAAAGTCCCTCGTGACTAATTCGAGTGTCTTCTCGATACCTGGATATCCTGCTAACTTATCATTGTGTCGTCCTTTAATGATTTCTTTCTTTTGCTCTTCTATCAGCTCAATATCGATAAAAGCCAATATCTCTATCTCAGATATTATATAGATTAAGGCGTTATCTTTTTTCTTGAGTACTACCATAGGCTCTAGTTTAATGTTTTTCATATAATCTGGCTGTCTACTGAGCGCGTTTGCTATAGCATTTTCTTTTCCTCAAACGTGATGTATCTTGAAGTTATATAGTGTCAATGTTTCGGCCTATCGAATCTGTCTGCGGTTAAGTTCTTTTATGGTTGTCCAGTACAATAGGTTCTTATGGTCAGTGTAGATCTAAACTTAATACTTAGCGCTTTTAAGATATACTCTTTATTCCTTGAGACATGCCACGATAGCGAGTAGTTCCTTGTCGTGGATGTCGTAATTCAACTCCGGCCCTGTCATTCTCTTTAAGAAGTACGCGATCATTCGGGTCTTACTATCTAGCCCTTTTTGCGTGAGGCGGGCTCTGATCACTCTGTCCGATGTATCTGTCTCTACCTAGCATTCTAGCTTAGGGTCAAATATCGCAAGTACTGACGCCGTCGTGATGGCTTCTTTAAGGCGTTTGAATGCCTTTCTGCATTCTGGTCCGAACTTAAACGGGACGTTCTTCTTAGTAAGGTTCGTTAAAGACGCTACGATCTTCGAAAATCCCTTAATAAATCTTCAGTAGTAGTTAAGTAATCCAACGAAAGACTGTACTTCCATGATATTCTTGGGTTCTGGCTAGTCCTTAATTGGCGCTATTTTATCGGGATTCACTTCAATACCCTGATTAGATATAATGTGGCCTAGGAATCGAATCCGTTTTTTATGAAACTTATACTTACTAAGTTTTAATGGTAGGTTCTTTTTCTGAAGTTTTCTCAGAATCTTTTAAATATACTGTATATATTCCTTGTACATCTTTAAGAATATAAGTATATCGTCCAAGTATGCGACTGCGAAGTCATCGAGATATTCTCGTAGTGTGTCGTTAATTAGTTCCTGGAAAGATGCCGAGGCGTTAATCAATCTAAACAATATAATACAATACTTATATAATCTAAAGCTAGTTTTAAAAGCTATTATCTACTTATAGTCTTTCTTTATCCGTACTCGATAGTAGGCGTCCTGTATATCGAGCGCGATAAAGTATTTTGCATTAAGGAGTCTGTTCTGTAGCTTCTTAATCAAGAGTAGTGAGTATTGATTCTTCTTGATGATCGTATTAAGTGGTCAGAAATCAATGCATAGTCGAAGAGATTCATCCTTTTTTGGGGCGAATAGTATATCGTGTGTTATAAATAACTTGAATAGTCGAATAAAGCCTTTCTTTAAGTGAGTCTCCACGTACTCCTTAAGGAAGCTTTCTTCCTTTAAGGATAAGGGTTAAAGTTAATCATTGTGCTTTAGCACTTTCTCTTCTTTAAGCGTTATTTTATAGTCTTATAGCTTATGCTCTAGTAGCGCGGCTATGCCTTCTCTTTCTTTAAAGATGTCTATGAAGTCCTTATATTCCTTAGATAGGCTTTTCTCTCGTATTTCGTTTAAGGCTCTTCTTCTAGATTATATCTATATCGCTCTTTATAAAGATACAATGAAAGTTAATCGTTTCTTCCTCTTTGTCTTCTCGTGACTGCAATTTAGGAAGAACAAGGTTCCTTCTTTTCAGTCTATTACTAGCGAGTGTTCTTTTAGTTACTTTATCCCTAGAATGATATTATACTTAATCGGCATCACATTAAGCTCGATCTACTCTCTATACTCCCTAATCTCTAGATAGGCGTCGCGAATCTCTTATTGTATCTATCCGCCATTGTACTCACTTAGCGTCTTATCTATCATAAAGACCGGGTATAGATTCTTTTTCCGTTGCTTATTCAGTCTTACTACTATTTTTGGTGATATATAGTCTTGGCTTGCTTCGCTATCAATCATTACTTGAATAGGCTTATTAGCTAGTTTGGCGCTGAAGACCAATGGCGTTAAACGCTGAGTCTATACTATATTAATGTGACGTTCCCGAGGCTTTTTTCTGTTGCGCGAGACCTTTCGCCTCATGATAGATTCTCTGTCTAGTTTTTTGGCACGTTATTTATGGTTATATCTCTGCTTCCGAAAACATGTAGAAGCACCTTGATCGGTGATTCGATTATATCCTCCGTCGTGAGATATACGTATATCCTAGATGCATAAGTACACATCATATCAGTATATCACTTTTTGACTAATATGAAGACTTTATCCTTTTCGCTTGTTTTGGGGTCGAACTCCGGGTGGTAATATGATGCTCCATTTAGGCAGTTTATTTGCTTATATTTTATTGGCCTCTAAAACGGGGTTAAGAACTAGAGATGTATTTTAGTTATCTTAGTAACGATAAACTTAAACGAGTTATCCTCATCGAATTCTTTAGGGGTACCGATTACCATGAGATCTTTCGACTTATATAGTAGATAATGTATTTCGCTCCTAATCATATCGTGTATATATTCTCTCTCGTGCGAACATCGCTTATCATAATATAAGCATAAGGTCATAAAAACTCAGTGAATATTTAGATTAGTGTAGAGACTATATCTCTGGACCCCTTCTACTGTCTAGACTTAATAATGTGTTCTTATAACCATAATATCCCTTATCCTTTCTTCTTCGATATAGTGTCCCGCCACGTCTTGATCGATCTCTTCTAGGGTTAGATCGTCACGTTCTTTGAATGGGAAGAAGTAGGGTTCTTCGGTATCAGTCTAATGTGTATAAGAAGCTAGGCCTGGGTACTTAAAGCATCGCTATATAGATATCGGCCTCTTTTTCTCTTGCTCCTGAGTATAGTTTAGCTTGAGCCTATTGTTAACTATACATGTCCTAAGTACTCCTTCCTTATAGTAGATCTAGTTCGATGTCTCGATAATCGCGTAACAGTACCCGTAGAATAATATAATATTACACTTAGGCTTAGAGTCGCTCGAGTTCGATTCTTCGCTGAATATAAAATCGTAATGGTCCTCCTCTAGTACGTTATATATATAAGTAAGTCCTTTATATATTTCTTTATATTTTATCACGAGTACTAGGTCTTCCTTATTCCTTAAGCTCTTTTTAGGATCGAATCTTTTATGTTTCGTGGCGTAACCCCTTCTACACACTTAGATGTATAGTATATTCTTCTAGTACTTCGTTATGAGTACTATTACACTGCTATAATTGGTAATTATTCTATATTTTTCTTTATATTGTGTCTTTATTGTTAGTGTAGTCGTTCTCTAAGTATCAAACTCTATCTAGATAAATATTTCGTCTTCTTCTTGGTCGCTAAATTCGTTATTTTCCTTATCGAAGTTGTCGTTAAATGGAAAATGATGAATTATAGACATTCTCTATATATCGTGTGTATATAGATAGGACCTCTCGATATAGTTGGATTCTTAATAGATACGCATAATGAGGATATACTCTATTAGCTGTTTTCCTCGATATAGGCTCAAGAAGGTTCTGTCCCCTTTTCTGGTTTAATAATATATTCGTATTATCATTAGCGTTTTCGCTCTGCTTATAAGGTCATAGGTACTTATGACTTCTCAGTTTATCTAACTCGAGGTCCATTCCTGTAGTAGTTTAAACGAGAACTGATATTGTTCTTCTCCTACTAGATGGATATAGAGTTCTTTAAAACTACATTGCTAGAAGCACCTTTTTAGCCTCAGTGGTATTCAGTCTTGCTCGACATTAGTGTGTGGGCTAAACACGGCCTCGTTGATGCTATGTTCTTAATGATGAGTCCTGATTCGTGTAAACCTGTATCCAACGCTAATTATTTCGTATGGTGGTGATCTTGCTTCCACTATGGCCACTGTTTCAGGCTCTTCCCAGTCGACTTCCTTTCTCTTGAATTTTTTGCTTCGACGATTCTTGCGCTTCTTTTCGTGAGGAAATTATTCTGCACCCTGCTTATTAGAGTAGTGGATGGGGCAGTTATCGTTATAGCAGGCTATTCATGATAAGTTCACGTGTTTTGGCCGCCCTTTATCGGTCTTTCGTGTCGTGACTATTTTATCCTGCCAACCTTGATCAGAATAGATTCCTACAATATCGATAACCTCTTCACCATTAATCATTAATAGTGATACCAAAATCGCTCTCTCCGTCTAGATTCCTTCGAAATTCCCCTTTTATACTCTCTCGACACGGCTAGCCTGTTCTAAGTTATCTTTCTTAAGGCCATCTAGATATACCTTCATTATTTATTGTCTTTTAGGTTCTAGGCTTCTTAATCCCTGAATCTATTCTTTGCTCTCAAGTCTCAGGCGCTTGAGTTCTTTCTTAATTAGAGTGTCGGCCTTTTCTTCTTCAATACCGACTTCAATTATGTGTAGTCTCACGGGCTTCGTACCGTACTCGTTAGCCTTATATCTTGGATTTCTATAGTTATAGCATAGGTTTTCTTTTTTGCGTCGTTCTCGCTTCTTATTAGATAGCCCCTTACATTGAAACTTGCCTTTTAGTCGTGAGGACCGGCCCCGTTCAATAACGTCAAGATCCATCGAATCACCATAAAACTGATAGTTAGTGCGTTTACCCTTATAGTACACGCCACCCGTCTTTCCATAATATCCTTTCTTCTTCAATCCTAACTCGTATAGCCAGTTATCAATTTCGATAGCTTTATTGACCAATCCCTGATACATATCAAACCTCTCCGGTCCTAACTCCTTTTTAATGTTATCCTTTAAGCCAGTATAAAAGGCAGCGGCAAGTACATTATCGTCTCAATTCAGTTTGACCTAAAGCCTCTTAAACAGAGCATAGTACTGCGCAGCTAACCCCTTCTACTTGAGTTGATAGATTCGTTAGGCCGCGACCTGTTTCTCCCCTGAAGTTTCAAACATCTACTTAAGTCGCTCCATAAATATCGCGAAGTTAGAGAAAATGGCAATGGTTTCTGGGTCCTTCTATCCTTCGAGGGACATTATATGGTCCATCATGATAGATTCAAACCAATGGAAGGCTAATCCCCTCATGTGAAGTCTCGCGAATAAGACCTTGTCTTTATGAGTAATATATTTGGTGCGGTTTAATTTAAAAGTCGCGATAAGTTGGGTGACGAACAGTCCCAACTTTTCACGAGATCTATAGAATACATCAACCTTGGTATCGTCCTTGCCGTGATTACCATAGTTGCTATAGCTGGAGATAACAGTGAAGATAGATCCTGATGTGGATACGCCCGACGCGGCGGACCGAACCGACCCAGTAGAGGATAGTGAGCGGATAGAAGCTTTGAAGCTGGACATCGTGTCGAATACTTCTAATCAAGTGATAGTTAAAGTGTTATGTTTCGCTCCACCCGGGGTGTCACTGCACATATCGTTCCTTAATAAGTGGGAAGTATAGAAAGTGAGGTCGCTGAGAACAGAGTACTTAAGTGAGTACTAAAGCGAAGTGATCATAGTCTAAAACATATGGGTATAATCGTGAACGAAGTTGACTACATGGTAAAGCTATAAAACGACCGTGTATATATATCCATCACTGCTTAGTTCCGCTCAGTGGTGCTCAGGCCAAGCACACTGAGCACGTCTAAGCATTCCCGAGTGGTGCTCAGCGGTGCTCAGCGTCCCCAGGGCTGAGCCGGCTAAGCGTATCACGTGATCCGTGCCGTGGTTCTTCACACGTGATTTCCCGGTATAGCTTCCTCTCTTGTCCTGGCTGTCGTCACAGCTTTGTATGCGGCCTGCTCGCAGGCCGATTCGTAACACTTAATAAAATACTAAATAAAGTGCTAAAGTAACTTTTATCTATAATTAATGATCGCTTAGCGCACACAATAAGTAAAGCTCTCATGTAAGAGAAGCTCCTTAGAGAGATAAAGAAGTCTATAACTCTCGTCTTAAGAAAGAAGAAGAAAAAAGACTACTCTCTCTTAAGCGTATATAGATTAATAGCCCTTAAGAATACCCTAGCGAAGCTTATAGAGAAAGCGCTAACTAACTATATAATAAACGTTATCAAGAAATATAACCTTCTCCCTTAAAACTAGATAAGTAGATATCGAGATAGATTAACGCTCTTAGCTATCAGCCTTATAACGATTTATATAAAGCGTATATAGTAGACATAACTAGACTATATAGTATCGATATTAAGCCTTAATATCGCGAAAGCCTTTAATAATATACCTTATAATATATTACTTAATATTCTCATAAAAAAGAACTTCTCAAAATGGCTAGTTAAATCTATCTAAAGCTTTCTATCTAAGAGGTATATATAGATTATATATATAGAGCATAAAAGTGACTAAATAAACACCGAAACAAGTATTTTATAGGGCTTCTTTTTATCGCCGATTTTATTTCTCTTCTATATCTTAAGACTCTTTAAAAGCCTTACTAATAAATAAAATAACACTATAGACTTTAGCTTTATCGATAATATAAATATTATTATATAAGGTCTAAGCGAGAAATATAATTATCACAGACTAAATATAGTTTATTAAAAATATAAGAAATAAATAAAGAGTCACAAAGCGAAATTCGCCTTAAAGAAATACTAATTTATTCACTTTATGAAAAGTAGATAACTTACTAGCGATCTATAAATAAATAGTATCTAGATCGCAAGATAGAAAATTGCCTTAAAATAAAAGATAATTAAGATTCTCGATATATAGCTTAATCTAAAGCTTATATAGAAAGAGTATATTATATATATAGTCTATAAGAAACTTATAGCGTTAAAAACACTAGCTTAACTAGCTATATTAATCTAGAAATCATTAATATAAAATATTAAGCTTCTTTATATAGCGATAATATAGTTAATCCTTCTCTATAGCTTATAGAAATAAAGTATATAAATTATATAAAGATCGCTCTTAACCTTATATATTAGCTCACTAACGAAGATATAAAATAAATATTTTCGAAGTATAATAGAAAAATATAAAAGAATCTCTTAAGTCACCCTAAAGAGAGAGATATATATATTCTCACTTAATCTTATCGCTCTTACTTAAATAAAAAGAAGTACACTGCGAACTATATATAATCTAATTAAGAAGAGTATCTAGAAAGCGTTTAAGAGAGTATAGAATAGTCTTAGAATAAGATATTAATATTAAGTAAAGTTTTTATATCTCACTAAAGAATATACTCAAGAGAAGATAAATATCTATATTAAAGAGAAGATAAATCGTTAGTGAACTTTATATAAATAATATCACTATCGCTATTTAGAAGTATCGCTATTAAAGAAGATAACTCTTTATAAAGCTATAAATCACGACTAGAAGGCTAGATAAGAAAAGACTAAAACGATCTTAAGGGGTTCTAATTCCCTAATAATTTAGATAATTAACTAAAAGCTAAATAGATACACGCTTTATATAGATCTCTTAAAAGCTGAAGCGACAATATTATTTCTTCTTAGAATAGAGATAATTAGGCTTAATGAGTGGCTAGCAAGAATCGATATCTTAAGTGTACTCTCGCTATACTTATATAGCCAATATATAGAAATAATATATTATATTCTTCTACACTATCAAAAATACAAACAAGAGAAGCTTTTTTAGGCTTACGAAATATAAAGAGTTAATAAGATACTCTCAAGACTTAAAGCCATAAAGTATATAACTCGCTGACTACTCGCACAAGAAATACTGAGATATCTATAACTTACGAGAAAGATAGAGAAGAAAGAAATATTAAAGTATACACTCTTAAGAGACTATACTAAGTAATAGAACAAGACCTTCTATAAATCGAAGGAAAAGATAATTATAAAGCGACAAAAAAAATAGCAAAAAAGGCGCCTACAAAATATAAACAGCTCGAGAGAGAGTCAAAGATTTTCCCGAATCTTAATGAGATTTAGGTTTTTCCTTGAAAATTACTAGAGTTTATATAGTCTTAAGAGAGAGCTAAATTAGATTATAATAAAACTTTATTATTATTATTATTATAATTATAAATTAAATATTAAGTGAGAGAATATAATCTATTCTTCTTTCTCTTAGTGAATCATAAAGAGAAGAGTTAATAATAAAGAAGGAGAGAGCTATAGCTAGGTTTATATATCTATAGCACTCATTATTTTTGACTAAGATAGCTTTTAGTGACTAACTTAAAAACACTTTTACTTATAAAAAATAGAGTTTATTAAAAACGCTATACTATTAATAAAAGCGACAATCTAGTATTACTATACTCTTAGATTAGTAATGACTTATCGCTATAAAAGAATATATTAATAATCCTAATCATTAATAATATCGAACTATTCTATATAATAGTGAGCGAAGAGATATCGCCTTAAAAGCTATTAGCTAGTTATTTAGATTAAATAGTGATCGCACGCGAATCTAGAAATCATAGCTAGAGCTATATTCTCTTAAAATAAATCGTTTTAAGGCGTTAGTTAAGAGATATTCATGAGATTAAGTGTCGTGAGGTTTTCTAACTAGAACCGACGCGAGCTATCGATTAAGTGAATCTAAGAAAAATACTACTAAATAGATCTTAGATTAATATATAGAGCGTATTAATATAGTGTATAAATTAACGCATTTTTAAGAGCGCTTATTATAAGATTATAGCTATAAAGCTAGGAAGAGAAGATTATAATATAAAGAGAAGATAAGATAACTGTATACCTATAAAGTCGAGTCTTAAAAGGATTAGCTAGGATGAAAGAGTTAATCGTTTAAAAGGTAAAGACGAGGCTATATTATGTTATCATGAGGCTAAGCCATAGAATATTTAGCGCTACAACAAATATAACGCTACAGGACAAATTTGGCGCTACACTCAAAGTTTATTTCCATTCCGCGCGCCGATCTGCCGCGAAAAGGCGCTACAGTCGAGTCCTGTCCTACTAGGGTTCGAAGGAAACTAGATAAATCGGCTCGTAGTGACTTCGAAGTCTGGTGCTTATCCTATAGGTGTTGATTAACGCTATGTCTATGGACCGTTAGTATATAACCACAGCTAAGACAAAGAAGACCTCGCTGTGGTGATAAAAGCTGGAGATTAAGACCTTTAAGCCGAATTTCAAGAGCCTTGGGTTCTAAGGAAGACCACAACATAATATTTTCTCTGTTCTAGGTCTATGTATTGTCTAAATTGAGAATATATAGCTATGTGTATATTAATAGAGACCGTAAGCTATCAAAGCAAAACGCGTACTCCGTATGACCGGGACGAGTTAGAATCAGACGCGTAAAGTGCATAGCGCGTCAAGGTGAGATTAGAGAAGCCGGAAGCGAGGAAACCTCAACCAATGAAACGCGCTGGTGTATCGCTCACCCTGCAGAACGGATTAAAAATGATCCGCCGGAATCCGTTGGATTACGGGTCCACCTAGAGTGCGGCCGACACCCCGGAATCCAATGGATTCCGAGTGAACCTAATGTCTGGAGGGCTGAACACACCATCGACTGGCCATTGTTGCAGAAGGCACCTCTGATTCGTTAGCCGGCATATTAGGTCAATTCTCCACGGGAACGGTGGCTTCTCCTGGTTCCAATCGCTAAGATGGAGGCTTATTGACTCTGCATTCTGTGTTTATGTCAGCTGCGGAACATATATGGCTCCCCGAGCTGCATTGCACACGACCATGGTGGCCATGCTAAGCTTGGTTAGCAAGGGAATCGTGGCACTCACCGCACCGACTCTGGAACGCTAGCCTTACGCCACGAAGAGCTGGGAGACGGCGTCCGAACGCACAAGGTGGGAGTTTCCGGATGGCTGAGCCAGGACAGCATTGTCGAAGTCATTGATTGAGGCCAGCCAGCCAAACACATTAAGCTCCAGGCATATGGATTGGCCCTCAACGGAACTACCAAGCCTTCCCTCGCAACCATCTATCCCAATGGCGACATATCGTGGAAGCTTCTATTTCGTCAACAAAGATAGCTCCAACTTGACTCGCAAAGATGCAAACGAAGCGTTTCGAATCAGTTCCCATGTCACAAACAAGTACTATCAATGGGCGAAGCGAAATCGGAAGAAGTACGCAGTCAATGTTGGAGAAAGTCAACATCGGCTTGAAGCTCAAGCTCTCCAGAAAGTCCACAAGTCACAGAATTTTATCTGGTCGGCCGCGCCTGTCTCGCACGTCGGGGATGAATGTGTCCAGGTTCCTCCAAGTGGCGACATCAACAGTAGAATAATATGCTAGCAGCTAGGATCAGGGGCGAACAGTAGTGCGTACGGGTCTGCCAGTCCGCACGACTCACTCGAACATCTCGAGCAGCCGTCATCAACCGAAGAGATCGGTCGGCAATACCTCAATTTCCAACTCTGGCCAGAAGCTCTCTCCGAGAGAGAATGTCGAATGCCTAAGCGTTTTGACTTCAACCCCCCCGATTGGGCCGCCTGTCCTCTTTTCCGAAAGGAGGCTTTGGCAGTCTTCCGTGACTGGTGTCTCTCCTACAGCTGTGTCGGTATACAGCAGGCAAATTATCGCCAGTCGATCGACGCTGCCTGGCGTGCGAAAGCGACAGCATTCGTCACGGACAAGAAATCTCTGCATGGCTGGTATTCGAGCGTTCTGATCTTGAAAGCTCTCTATATGCAGCCAGAATCATTCACTTTTCTCTATCCCATGGCTCTCAGGCATCAGAACAGGAGTCTGATGTTACTCCGGGCGCACGTCTGTGAGACTGTGGGACCTTCAACGAGTCTCATTTTATGCCAGAACAGCGTTATATAATGGCGACTTTCGAGCGAACGTGGCCCATGAGCCAGTCCTATGGGAAGCTGTAGAAAGGCTTGGAGGTCTAGATGCGCTCGATCCAGACACGCGAGCGTTTGTTATCTTGATGGACAATGGCCATTCGAGGTTCACACTTACGCGACCACATTTGCACTATACCCACTTCGACCCCGGGTCTTTTCATTCTCAACCGGAACTTGCTCAGTATGGTCCTTTGCTGTCAAACTTGGACTCACAGTTTCGACTATGGGACGAAGCATTTCTCCTGCCTGATGACGCTCTTTCTGATGACCTGCACAACTATATCATGGCGCATCGAGAGTTCGTGGCCGCACAAGCTTTAGCAAGCCGGTTACTTTCGGAGAAGGACCAGAACGCTGCCGACGCCGTCTTCTATTGGCTCCACCGTCGACGCGACTCCCTGAGTTCTTGGACTATGACTGTCTACTGTAACATCGTCCAGACGATGACTCCCCAGACACCCATGTCTCGACGCACGCGGAGACAACTACACGCATGCATCTGTCTCGCAGTATCTTATGCCATGTCGTTCATCTACGGATTCACTCTCCCTCTCGAGAAATGGCTTCTCTATATCCCCATCCAGAACTTGCGGCCTCAGATAGAGATCCTGCTAGACTGCATGAGGAAGCGAGGCACATTGCCTTCTGCAGCCTCATCGGGAACGGCTACTTCCTTGCCTACACCGCCAGTGGCTATAACTCACCATGAAAGCCTCCTCTTTCTCTTCTTCGTCGGCGCCTGCGCCGAACAGCTCTCTGATGGTACCGGTAAGAGACCTGAATTACTCATCGACAAGCGGTGGTATTCAACACGGTTCGCTGAGATGACGAAGATTCTCAGGTTGAGGACCTGGAAAGAATCCAAAAAGGTCTTGGAAATGTTTCTATACGGTGATGGGATGGTTTTGGACCGGTTTGTCGAAGGCTTATTCGAGCTCAGGAATGAGTTGGCGATGAGTGGCGGTATGCTCTAAGCGGACTCGACGGGTTTGGGGCCCATGTCTGCATGAAGTAGAGCGGTTTATGCCTGGGTTGATTGAACTTGAATCTGTTGGACTTGCGATACTCGATCTCGATAGCTGTACGACAATAATTAGCTTTCCAATAGTGCCAGGAGGGGGAATGTGTGAGCAGCTTACTACTATTATCGCCTGTAGTACGCGGGCTTCGCTTCGCCATTGGTCCGTCGTCCGGCGTAGCGTCGAACACTGTGCTGAGAGATACCCGGTGTGACTCGAAAGGAGCTTTGACCTTAAGACGTGTGGCAAGCGAAAATATGGAGCCTGGCTTGGTCACCTCACCTGCATCGGATTTCTTGCTGGCCATTCTTGTCTCGCTGTCGCGAATGTGATTGATGATACCTAGATTGACAAAGTAGCATTCCAGTGGAAGGGACTTGCCAGATAAGCGCTCAATCTTGAGTCGTCCGCCATTGTACCTTTTCTGAATCACTTCATCAATGTGTGCAGGCGTAACTGGTTGGGAGTTAGTATAGAGGTTATTCGGGGAAGGACTCACCAAAAAAGTCAATTACGTACCCCCTACTTCTTTCTCAAGCCGTCACATTGCACTTTCTTGTCCTTCTCGGTATAGCACAGGTAGCTGAGCATTAAAGATGCCGAAGAGCCAGTAAGCTTGGTCTTCAACCTTCTTCGTCTGACGATTTCTAGCCCACTTGGAAAGCTTTTCTGCACTAAAGTCCAGCACAGATCTGCCACGTAAAGCTGCGGCGGCAGGTATTCCAGTGATCTCGGCTATTTACTGTACGTGTGTGGCTTTAGACCCAGTAATACCCCCTCTCGTGAAAAGAAAGTGCTAGAACTTTCTGCAGTGTCCAACGGTCCAACCTCATGTGAACCATTTGCTGGTCTGAAAGCTCTTCTTCCAACAATAGCCGGACTCGCCATTCACGTTTCGCTTGGAAGACGAAACAGCAGCCAAAAACACGAAGCTTTTTGATGAATGTCAACCTCACGAGGCACTCGCGAGGCACACGCGAGGCTCACGCAAGGCATCCATGAGGCAGAATGCCTCATGAATGCCTCCGTTTCACAGTAGATAAATCTCTAACGTGTCGATCGTCGTCGGTGGTGTTGCGTTCAGCGAAGAGGGGCCCCCCTGACTTGCGTGGTCGACTACCCGGTTGTAGAGCGGGGGGCAGTGTGCGCAATCCCGATCGTCGGACGGGCGCTGGAGCGGAAGGTGCGGTGGTAGGTGGTTGTGGTGGTGTTGTTGGGGCGGGAGCGTTGGGCGCCATACCCGCTTTTGCCCGTAGGAAGTAATGATGTAGACTAGATACTCGCCTTATTTACGTGCCTTCGCGCGCGTAAACGCGTCGAGAGGAGTTGTAGCGACTGGCGAGGGAGTGTAGCGACTCAACGGCCAAGTCTCTGTTGAACATTGGGGAAGAACAGAACTCACAGGTTAGGCTCTTTGGAGAAAGAGGAACCCACGTGATAATTATCAAGTCCTGCGCGCGGAATGGGCTTCCGTTGATCCGTGGGCGCGCAGCTCATCCATCCTTGCCCTCCGCGTCTAACCACACCAGTACAATACTAACGACCTCTTGTCTCTGTTCTTCAAACTCGCACAATTCAACGGCTTCTAGGACAATTCAAGAAAAACATAAGCAAGAAATATGCCGGGAGACAGGGGGCGAGATGACCATGGTAGTCAAAGAAGAAGCAGCCAACCCACGAACCCACGAAGAGGGCGCGACTCGAGTCACTCATCGCACAACAGCCAACTGCCTGAGAATGTCGTCCAGACAGCAACTCCTCCTTCGATGACGCCACAGGAAAAGGCCTGGTGGGCTATGAGCTTCGAAGAACTCTACCAGCATGCATACAGCAAGGACTTTGGAAAAAGAAAAAGTCAATCGAGGAAGGATGGTCGAGTCCGTATAATTAAGTGGCTCTGCGCAAAAGAAGGGATAACACCTTATGTTGTACCATCTATTGCGCCCACAACACCAGCTACCGCGACCGTTCGTCGTACCGTACGTCCCACAGGAGCAATATCTCACCCCGAAGCTATTCTGCGCACATCTGACCCTGATCTCCAACGCCGGATCGACGCAGCAGAGTCACAATATCGAACATGGACACAAGCCGACTTGACAGAACTAGCGATGCAGAGATCCTACCAACTACTCAAAGACAGTAACGGCAAGCTGCCATCTAGATCGGTTGCAGCCTTGGCGAATTGGCATGCAGGATGGGACGTTCTTAAGAGTGAGAGGGAGAAGAAGTGGTGGCTGGGCGATGGTATTGATCTCGTGAACAAGGCCAAGGCGATGGGGTATCAGGGTCCTCCTAATTCGAAGAAGTATGATGTTATTGTGTGGCTGCGTTCTACTCCGGAAGCCGCTGAGCTTGATGTGGCGGAGAATGTCGCGGAACCGACACCTAATAAGAACAGTAACCCTGCGAAGCGGAAGGCGGGCGAGGCAGCGCAGAGGGTTGCTAAGCGGCGGGCGAAGGGTTCGAAGAGGTGGAACGGGTGACTTTGAACAGAAAGATATTGCAAGATGCAGAAGAAGTGCTAACCGCCCCAGTTTGGATATCGAGGAGAGCCTTGTGTTTGTTCTACAGGCGAGAAAGAAGCGGGCCGGCCTCTCTCTACCGCCGCATTCACAACCCCGCCGCCGGATAAGAGATGGTGCTAAGGAACTTAGTGGGTCGATCACGTAGATGCATTGCTTGCGTTAGACCGCTGAGTCGGAGACAGCACGAGAACTTCGAGAAACTCAAACCCACATTTTTCAAAAAGTGTAATGAGACAGTGGGTAAATTTCAAGCAAATATCACCATCGCAGTTCGTCGGACAAGGGAAATGCACCGTTTATAAGAATTGTTTCGCTGCCACTTGGTCCCCTCATGGAGAAGACATGGTGAGCCGCTCTACACTGTTTGAGGTATAGCTAATCCTGTACAGGAAACTTACTACCCGGTTTCTGTTATGATGACACCGGAGACTTCCAAGAGACTTCAAGACAGACAGCCGTCCTCGCTTTCGGCAAAGGCAGGCAGAGTTTGGAGAAAGAGGCTCAGGAGACAAAGTAAAGAACTTCACGGTGCAAGATTAGCAACAAAGCTCAATATCTACTATTCACCAATGGTCTGAGAGCCTTCCACAGAGCCTGGACTTTGCTATCATGTTGTCCTAAGCTCTCGACTAGGTTGATCTGGGACATGATGTTCACTTTAATCTTTGTAGCGCCGAGCGACGTGGGTTGGTCTAGTCCAGCTGCGCTGATGACACAAACAGAACAAAAAAGACCCTGATGCCATCACGGTAAGATAGAATATCCGAGAAGTCTTGCGTTCTCTGGAAAAAGGGACCGCACGATTCCGCGCGATCGCCAGCGGGTTCAGAAACACTTAGATCGCTTTGGCCAGTTGAGATGAGAGAATACGTGCCTAATGCTTTGGCATGCAACCAAGACTCAGTCATTGAATTCCTTCATGGGCCTCGGCTGGCCATCGTTGGCCCCGAACTTGTGCTGATCTGCCAGTACGCGCTTCAAGTGACGACAAGTGCGTAAGCCAGCATTTGCGCTAGAAGCACCTTGTGCCCAAGGCACAACGTCGTGGGCCGGACCAAGTGATAACCTCTCTTCAGCTGGCCAATCCTCGAGATGTTCCACAGATTCTTCGCGTCAATCTCATTCAGCGCACTCTTGACCACCACTTCCTCTCACGCCAGCATTCTCTCCTGCTCCATATCGAGAGCGTCCATAAAGGTCCGCATCAGTTCGAAACTGGGTTCCGACTGGGCGATTTGCGCTCCTGGCATTGGTGGCCGAGCTGCCATTGCGGCGGATAGCTCAAGAGTTCGCACATGGCTCAATAGCGCGGTGTACGGTTCGCGGAGAACCCCAATGGACAAATCTCGGTGAACTTTGGGGGAAAGTACAGGAAGAAGAGCGGGGTTATCTCTCCCTCGACCTGTTTACAAAGGGTGCGTAACTCCGCCTCCTCTTCCCCGATGGTCGTTTTTCTGGATAGCCGCGATGCCGTGTAATCCATTTCAACCGCGTGCGGTTTTCAAGCCCTCCCTCGAAGACCGCTTCCCAAATCTGGACACGAATCTCCACGGGTAGCTCTAGTAGCCTCGATGGTTGGGGCTCTTCTCGCAATGTTGGTGCCATCACCTCTCCGACAGCCTGACTAGGCTATGGTCCGCCTCTTTCTCCGATCTCCTTCGGCGCACCTGGCGTCGGTCGTGCTAGTCGCTCTCTCGGGGGTACTTGTGATCTAGGACTGCGCCCAGGCCGTCGGGGTCGCAAACGTGATCGTCGACGTAGGCCATGTCGTCGTGAAGGTCCAGGTGCTGGGTGCGTGTCTGGAGTCACTTTCATCGGAGTGACTCTGGAGTTGGGAGGAAGATAGGTGGTTGGTATCAAAGAGAGAAGGCAGAGGCGTCTCGGTGTCTGCGACTTTCTGAGTGCGGTCATCAGAGGTCGAAATTTCGAGTCAAATTCACCATGCTGTTGAAACGGCGCAGGGAGGCGCTGGAGCCTGGTCGTGCAGTAGCCAATCAACGCTCGTTTCGCGACACAATGAAGAAATGTAGAGGTCGGGAATGATTTCGCCCTCTACTGGCTCGGCGATTCGGCTTTGGTACTAAGATGAGATTGCCCAAACCTCCAAGCGGGACCAATCGCCAGGTCAAGGACGCGTTGCAGGGTGTAGGCCTCGGCTCCCTAAACTCCCAAATTGGACCGACCAGATGGGATGGCGACCGTGTTCTGCGTCGTTCTCCCACGGATGCCCAATGTGCTGACGATTCTTCTCGAGGTAGGGAACCTCCAATGATCGCAATCTTCTGGGACGGACGCCATTTCAAGTTGCGTTGAGCACGCAACAGGAAGACGCCGACCCCGATCCGACGCGAATATCAAGGGATCTCTTGGCTTTGCCGACACGAGGCATTACGTGCAAGGCTCCGTGCCATGGGTGATTTCATGAACGGCGGAGGGGACAACGGTCCATCTTTTGAACAGACCAATCTTCGGGGGCCGATTTGATGTAACTGATCAATACGTCACTCGCTTCAACCTGGATCATCGCCGACTCTTTTGGATGCCACGTGCTCCTCCCAGTCTTGCCAGCAACAACAATCCACGCGGGTCATGCACCTGTGTTAGCGAAGCGTCCTTCAAATTGTTGTTTTGTAGTAGTTTTGAGGCCAGATTTGTGAATCTCGATGGCCGCAGACTCGGTAATATTACTCGCATCCTGACATTTTCGTGAGGTCAGTCACTCACCCCGAAAGAACCTCTTGTTCTAGCGATGTCATTTTAGTCGCACGTCAAACACATGCATCGCTCAAGCGCACTAGAGCTTCCAGAGCTCCTGCCGGATCTGCCCGTTTGACACTATGCTACAATTTGCGGCGGGAGTGAGGCAATCGATTGGCATGGCGACAACACGAGGGTCCTAGTATAATAAAAGAGGTACCGCTGGATTTTGCCAAAGCCCGTGTTTTGCTCTTTCTGGTAACCACCATTCCTAATCAGGGCATTTTGAGACCAAAGCCCAACCACGTGATACTCTAGAGCGTCTCAGTTCGTCCTAGCTCCACACGCGATGCACGCGCTTTTTTGTGAAACTACACCATTTTGGGGTAAGTTAGGCAACACGGTGAGTAGGCCTTAGAATCACATTCTGTGCCATAACGTGTCGAGTAAAAAGAATCTCAACAGCTCTCTACGCGGAATCGTGGAGTGGATTACTTATATTCTCCCGTGATAGACATAGTAAACGCTAAACAGCCATGTTCAATACCTAAAGACTCTCTCGTGATACTGTCCACCAGGTCGACGGCGAGACAAATTCCATCTATGGGGTTTCCATAGTGTCAGGTGCCAGACACAATACCGCAAGCAGTATCAACATTACACGACCACTCTTTAACGGCCCTCAAAATGCCTCTCAAGACCCCACACAAGATCTCATATCATATAACGCCGACTACCATGTACTGATCTGTCGTGAACATGGATATGCTGTTCAAAACCTACATCATCATTTAAGAGATGAGCACCCCTCTCTCAGCCGGCAAGACCGAAAAGCCATTGAAACACGCCATCAGATATACGCCACCCTTCCTCCAGCTCAAGTCAGAACTCCATCCACAGTGATCAAGTTTATTCCAGAGCTGAGAGCGCCTGTACAGGCTTTCCAGTGTCGTGGTGATGGCTGTGGTCAGACCTACACGAATTATGTAGCATTCGCAAGCATGCTAATAGTCATCACAACACCTGATACGATCTATAATGGCTGCACTCAACGAACTTTTGCGCGCTCTGCGCGATAATTTCGAGGATTGCGCTGGCAGTACCACATTCTCAACTATCATTCAATTCATTGAAAACTGTTGAACTAGGGTGAGTTGCGGGCGTTGCCAATGACCGTCTTTACAAGTCAAATTATTTACTCACGCCTAGCGCCTAGCGCCCTCGGCGGAACGCCGACGCCCTCACGCTCCTTACAACTTTTGCAACACCATCAATTCACTGGATTTCACTATATATGACTATATTCTCGGCCTCACAAGGAGGATTTCTCTCCGTCTAGAACGTCGCCCGATAGAACGCCGCCCGATGGCTCCATGCGGCGCGCTGTGCGGCGGCGAGAAAGCCCTCCCTCGGAGAAAGAAAGTTCGGTCCTTTTGCCTCTATAATAGATAGAGATCTCCCTCCTAGAGGGGGAAATCAGACTCGTCAAGGCATCCCATTTTGCCCCTAAACATCGCCTAGAACTAAGCGTTCCATAACAGATTGAACTTTGTTAAACGGCATCAAGAGCTACGAATGTGTTTTACACGCAAGTACGACTATCAGAGGGCTTAATGCGAAGATCCAGTCATAATTCAAGGCTGGTTTGACCTCGTACAAAACGTGATAGCCAAGTATGGGATCCATAACGATTACATTTGGAACTTTGACGAGACTGGGTTTATGATGGGCCAGATCTCGTCCGCAATGGTTGTGACAGGTTCTGAAGGGCGTGGAAAGGTCAAGATGGTGCAGCCAGGCAATCGGGAATGGGTCACGGTGATCCAGGGTGTTAATTCGTCCGGCTGGGCTATACCACCTTTCCTTGTGGTTGCTGGTAAACATCACCTCGCATCATGATATCGAGACAGCCCTCTTCCGTCCGACTGGGTTATCGCACTTAGTAATAATGGATGGACAACGAACGAGATTGGCCTTGACTGGGTTAAGCACTTCGACAAACACAGTCGTAGTCGTACGAAGGGCATCTATCCTCTATTAGTCTTAGATGGACATGAAAGTCACCACTCAGTGGATTTCGAAGACTACTATAAGAAGAGCAACATCGTCACACTCTGATTGCCTGCACATTCATCACATCTACTTTAACCGCTCGATATTGGGTGTTTCAGTCCCTTAAAGCGGTCATACAGTAAAAGAAATCGAGAACCTGATCCGGATGCACGTGACTTCTATCACGAAGGTTGAGTTCTTTACCGCATTTAAACAGAGCACACAGAGGACACAGAGCACACAGATCACTCATAGATATATATATACACGGTCATTTCATCCGTTTCGGACTGTGAAAAAGTTCACTTCGCTTCTAGTATCGCTCAACCACTCGTGCTCTCAGACATACCCTTTACCTCCTACTTGCCAGGAAACCATACGTGTAGTGACACCCCTGGTGGAGCGAAGCGTAACACTTCTCTTCTTTATGCTTAGAGTCTTGTACCAGAGCGCACCTTAGATAGAAATACTCGAACCCCCTATTGTGTTTTCACTCTGTCTGTTACTTAAGATATTCCTAACATATTCCCAAAGGAGAATCAACTGTTCTGTTCCTGTCTTTGTGCTCTTCCATACCGTACTCTGTGTCTAGCTCGGTTCGAAGTTTGATTTCCTTCTCGAACAATGCCAGGACGAACGCCAATCCAGACACCACAATAGAGACTTCCCACACTCGTCTAAGTGCAAGTGAGTACGTCGTGATCAGAGTTTCGGTGACGGGGCTTCCGAAGGACTTGACGAAGTGGCTAGACGCGTACTGATACGCTCTGCCATGCCCAAGTTGGCCCCGCAAGGTTCGATCAGGGAGGCGCCGGGCTAGCTCGTTAAAACGATTGTTGAATATTACGGCAGGGATAGCCACGCCCCATATCGACCCAAAGGACCGAATGAATGACCAAGCTGCAGTTGTCGCGGCTTGATCGCTTTCTGGAAGGCCCGCTTGTGCGGCCGGCAGAAGCGTGTTGAGCACGAAGCCACTTCCCCCGCCAGCCACCACTGAGATGATGACCCATTCAGCAGTGCTGCTGTGCTTGTCTAGGGGCGTCATCAAGCCAAGACCAAGCGTGGACACTGCGAAGCCAAACAAATGCAAGGGTTTATATCTGCCGAATTTGGTCAGGAGAAGGACGGCGACGATTGCTGTCGGTACAGCAATCACGATTATCGGGATCAAGTAAACACCACTCCTTGTAGGTGAAGCTAGCAATACCGCCTGGAAGTATACTGGCAAAAAAAACAATACCCAGTACAAGTTCGCCGAATTGAGAAAGGTGACCGCGAAAACGATTGCCGAGGTCCGGGTTGCGAATAGTCGAGGAGGAACGACTGGCTCGGTGGGCCAAGAGGTCGTTTCGTAGCCAATGAACGAAAGCAGGCCCAAAGAGCCGAGAAGCAATGGTAGCAAAATACTCCAGTGCGACCACTTGTACTTCGTGCCGCCGTATGTCAAAGCGTACAGGACAGACACAGTCGAGCCAATCAAGAGTATATTGCCGCCATAGTCGATACGTTTTAGCTTTTGGAACAGTGTCATCTTTTTATCGTATTTGACCTGGAGAAAGACAAAGATCATGACCATGGCAACACCACCGACAGGTAGGTTAAGGTAAAAGACCTACAATGCTCTTGGTTAGCTTTTCGACACCAGCACTCGTAGGCCGAACTGGCTTTCACTGGTACAAAGACAAATAACATACCCATCTCCATGTCGTCTGGTCAACAATGACTCCTCCTACCAGGGGTCCAATACACGTGCCGACGAAGTAAACAGACAACACGATTGCAATATAGTTGCCGCGCTCGCGCAGTGGAACTAGATCAGAGACGATGACATCGATAATCATACTGACCCCGCCACTGCCTATGCCCTGTATCGCTCGTCCTGCAATGAGAGTTGCTCCATTCGTCGCTCCACCACACAGACCGCTGCCAACCACAAAAAATGCCACGATGGTCATGGTCAGCCACCTTCGGCCGAAGATGTTGGCTAGTTGACCAAACAGCGGCTGCACAGCGGCACTGCCAGGCGAAGTATCAGCACGAGTCGGAGTTTGCAGGAGCTCAGTCATTGGTATTCACCTGGTGAGGAAGAAGACATTGGTGACCCAGACGTAGTTTTCTCCTAGATGGAGCTCTTCTGATATGATGGGTAGAGCGATCGCGACCACAGTATTTTCGAAGGCAGCAAGAAGACCGACGACACAGAGCGTAGCCATGATAGCCCAGAATCGGGCGTTCGGTTTGAAAGAGGGGCTTGCCTTTTTGGAAATCTGATCTGATGCCACACGTCCCTCCTCGGCCTTGGACGTCATTGCCTCATCGGCCTTACTTAGTTCGTAAGACATTTGCGATTCTGAAAGCTGGATCGTGGGCAGAATACCTGCGGAGGCAGTGTCGACATCAGTGAGGTTCATGATGACCTGTGTCGTCGAAAAGTACTGATGATGATGCGAGAGACGTCTTCCGGGTTCGACACTTTAAGAACTCTGGGAATGTTTGAAATGCGCTTTGGCCCTTGAGGGCACTCTTCCTCATATAAATAGCCTCGTCCAGCTTCGGAGTAATATTGGTTATAGAACTCGGAGTAATAATTAGGAGGGACAACTTCGTCCTTTAAGCTCCGAGCGATAGTGATAGGGTTGGTTGTCACTCTTATAAGGCGGGAGAAAAGTTCCGGCCTGACAATTTAGAAGACTTCAAGAATGCGTAGACAATCTGCAGATTTGAATCACTATGTCAGGTTCCCCATTTCAGCTGAACGGTTGCCCTCTTCAAGTTGCAGGCAGACATTACTCCGAAGACTTTTTCGAATGGTACGCATAATGACCTTGAGCGACTGCAGACCGATTTGCTCAGGTCGGGCCAGCCTATTCTCTTGAGAAGAAGCAGGCGTAGAGATGGCAGTTCTAGCCTCTTGTTGCAGCATTGCTTGGAGGAGTGGAAGGGTGCCGCTGGAAATATCGGATCCAATGGATTCCGTGGCAACCAGCGCTGCTACACCTCGCTCGGCTCGCCACAACAGATCTGTACTGACTTGCATGAAGACTGAGATCTGGAGAGACCGATAGTCACCCAAGTCAAAGCCATCCAGGTACACATCGGGTAATACCCGTGGAATGTCACCAAATAGCTGAGAATAGGCGAGGTGGTTGGTTGTAGCAGCATCAGTAGAATCATCGCCACATGTTGCAACTGAATTCCGCATGGCGGCATATTCTCGTACACGATGTACGGATTTCTCCAACCTTCCCACGAGAGCTTGTAGCCAATCACGATACAGACGTACCAGCGATACATAGCAAGTGCTCAATGCCAGAGCCGTGGGGTAGTCGAGAGCAGAGCGCTCCTCATTGAAGCCCGTTGCTTTTGGTGTGGACGACTTATTAACACCTGCTCCAAGAATGTCTGTATGGATTCTCAACACTCCCTCTCTGGACTCGAATTCAGGCTCGGAGTCGTTATCAGCATCCTTATCTGAGTGCTGTGCAAAGCGCGGGGAGCCTTTTACGGGGAAGATCATCAAATAGAATTTTAGCACCTCAAGGAAACTTTGAATGAACCTCAACATTTGTCCCACTGGCACTATTTGGCGCGATGATTTCGTACTGGAGGTCTCTGTGCTGTCGATGTCCGCGATGTACTTCAGTAGATCGGCGTTTAGATCTGTGAGCTTTCCCAGATAGTGATGCTTTTTATCCACTTGTGAGGCCATAGGTACATTGGCTCCGAGAAGCTGGGTGAATTGGCCGAAATCAGACCATTCACCGAGGTCAGGGAAGGCCATAAAGTCATCAAGACCGATGTTATGATCATCATTCACTGCCACAGCATCATAGCTTGAAGCTGTCGCAGACTGAATATTCGCCACGGAATGTTCTGAAATATCTGATCTGGCGGCAGGCTGCATTATCGACCTTCCCGAAACAAAAGTTTCAACTGCCAGTACCGCACGGCTTGATGCGTCCACTTGTGATGGAAGGCAACTGGATGACTCTTCTTGAGATCCCAGATAAGAAGGGTTGTAGGTCTGTTGAGCAGCTTTTCGTTTCTGATGCAAGAGCCGTGAAGATTGTCGGCTGAGATCAATTTTCAGCCGAGGTCTTCCAGGAGGCAAGGATGGGAACGTCTGACACGGTAAGCCCGCTTTAGCGCATCTATCGCATTGATCAAGATGGCCATCAGACGGTGTGCGGGTGCATTTCAGTTTATGACCTCGACATCTCTCACATGCACTGCGTTGAGGTTTTGGATCCCCGGTCGGCCATAATCGCTCATTCATTGGAGCTACCACAGTTTGTCTATCCTTTCGAAATATATGGTGGCGTGTTGGCTTATTGAGCAGGAAACATTGTAGATAGGATCCCTCAACGTCTCGCCATTTTAATGCTCTTGTGGTTGAGGAGTCGGATAATTCTCTGTGAAGGGACGAGGGGAAATGATCCGAACAAGGCGAAGACAAACCTGACTTCGGCGCTTTTATTATTGGCTGAATAGCGACAGCTCCGGTTCGCAATGCCTTCTTGGCGATGTTGCAGGGTTTGAAGCCTCGTATAAGCCTATGGTTGGGAGATAGTCAACACTTTCCGGCCGTCGAAAAATACTGTTGAAAGGCTGAGATGTGGGATACTCCGCGCCGCCGTCCGTACAACATATATATGCTAGCTTAGCGACACCCTCAGGAGACGCCTATGCCTCGACGCTCCTTCTTGCTTCTACAACACCTTTAATTCACTAAACATTCGCTATATCTGGGTATATCATTGACCTTATATTGAAGGATTGATCCATATCGACGACCGTTGGATTGCGGGATGATCTCCTGGCAGCCTTCGATGCAGCGGAGAGAAATACCTCGAAAAGGAGGAGAATTCCCTCCTTTGGCCATATAATTTCTATTCGACTGGACCTCCTGGAGGTCAGACTCGTCAATGCATTCGATTTGGCCGCCAAACATCGCCTAGACCTGAGCGTCGCATGACACGTTTCGACGCTAAGATTCATGACGAAGCTAAAGAATATTTACAACACCATGAAATTTCTATATCAGCTGCCAAGAAACAAGCGAGATTAGAAGAGGCGGAGGCGGAGCGAGGCGAGAGTAGAGCGCCTCCGCCTCATGAGGAGCCATCTTATGATAACACTGGTTGAGTAGCACCTGTGCCTGTACATTAGTCGCAGCTGGGTAGCCACCAAAGCTATGGATAGCGCTGTTGACCCAGGGGGTCGCGCGGGATAGATTTCTTGCCTCGCAGATTAAAGAAGATGCTGTATATATATTCTGGTAAGTTGCAGCCATCATTTATGTCCAGTAGTAGTTGTTAATTCCAGCAGGAATTGTAGGCAGAAAGTGTTCGTATACTATTTTACCCAGCGTCCAAAGAAAGGTCCCCGCAGACAATCGTTTCATCCGCGATGCTTGATAAAGGAAACAAGGAAAAAATCGTGGAATGTAAATCCAATATAGAGGTCTCCGCCCTCCGAGAACAAGGTGACATGCGCCACGATCTACAGGTTCTGAGACTGTCAGATGTTGCTCCAGGGCTCGGGTACCATATTCCGAAGCACTCTGCCTGGAGAATCACTGCAGTAGCCGAGAGACATATCAGGTGGCCAGACCTGACTCGGACTTTCGATCCTGCCGGCGCACGCAGAAAAATCTCAGGAATCAGCAGTGCAAGCGCCCGCGGGAACTGTATATAGTATATCATCTAACCAGGGTGACGCTGCCAAGCACATCTTCATCATCCCTTCCGCATGCTAGCGGCTGTGACCGGCCTTCCCATCTCTACTCGTTCAGTTTCAATTTGAACCCGAAGTGGTCCAAGGAGTTGTGCGAACAAGCCTGAAAATCTGCAATGTAAGAGAAGAACCTCTCGCCATCTAGATGCCAAGTGTGTTTATTGATATCCCGCAAGATATGGAAGATGCCGTGGATAAACTCAATCTCCGACAGCACCTCAAGTCCTCAGTGGAGTGCATCGACGCGCACTGGAATGCTACCTTGGAGATGTGGCATGTCCAGATCAGAGATCTTCAAACCGGGCTCAAATACTCCCCACTGAGGGCGAGCGGCTGGTCAAAGAAAATGGTATCAACTGATCTCGAGTAGAAGTAGAGTACTCAAGTGATAAAGTATACTTTTTCTAAGGGACAGATCCACTAACGAAGCTTCATAAACAATCCTTGGTGTTCTCGGTCTTGAGGGCATTGGATTAAAACAAACGGGTTCAGCCCCTTCGCACACAACGGCTTTTATTGGTTTAGTGCTATAGAGCGCGAGCATGTGAATAAGTATAATCGAATTCTGATTAACACATACTACAAGCAAAGACCCCTTCCTAAACGGCCTCGCTATACTGCCTACGCTTCGCATATTCAAGGGGTCATCCAGCTGAACAAACCCACAAATCGAGTTGACGTGACATAAACTGTACTTCTAAGCTTATTGGCCAGCATTTAGGCTTACATGGTAGAGGTTTGAGCATTCCGAACTAAGTTTGCTCAGGACTAGGATGCCTACGGGTGTCACAAATAGGTACCTAGCATTCTATAGATCTTTTCACATGCCTGGGTATCAATTTTTTTGCAAGTTTGTCGTCCCGCTTGGGTAAGGTGAAGTGTTGATGGGAGGCATCAAGATGAACATTGGACTGTATAACGACAGCCATCTTTGTCGACCATGGAGATATGACATGAAGTCTTCGGCTGATTGCGGAGCACTTAATAGGCGCCGCTTCTAAAAGCGGAAGAGTGCGACTCGAGTACCGTAGCTGAGTAGGGAGGATTCCTTAGCCATAGGTACTAGTGCGTTAGGTTGGTATAGTATAGGGTACTCAGACTCTCTCGTTTGCCGGCTGCAAATTGAAGCCGGGGTCGGGATGAATCATTATCCCCTGAACACCTGATGACCTCATGACCTGATAAACATATTCAACAGCGTATTCAACAGAGTATTCAACAGCGTATTCAACAGCGTATTCAACAGCGTATTCAACAGCGTATTCAACAGCGTATTCAACAGCGTATTCAACAGCGTATTCAACAG
>NW_015622519.1:2513753-2716362 GCF_000836115.1 Exophiala spinifera | reverse complement strand
GTATTCAACAGCGTATTCAACAGCGTATTCAACAGCGTATTCAACAGCGTATTCAACAGCGTATTCAACAGCGTATTCAACAGCGTATTCAACAGCGTATTCGGCTAGCAGATCAGCAGCGTATTCAACAGCGTATTCGGCTAGCAGATCAGCAGCGTATTCAACAGCGTATTCGGCTAGCATGTCAGCAGTGTATTCAACAACCGATTCAACAACCGATTCAACAACAGGTTCAACGGTCGTTAGCTGTAGGCTCACTGAGGAGCCCCGTTTCGGCGAGGGATCGGCTCCGGAAACGAAGTGTGTCGTACCGGGACACGTGTACAAAATGAAGAGGTTCTTGACTAGCTTCAGTTACATTATGCTTATGCACAATAACGAAGTCATGCCTTTTCTCTATCACTTCCGGGTGCCAATTGCAATTTTGCATGGCCACCGAGCGAGGGTGAACCCAGATGGACACTCCTCGTCAAAAATCTTACCGAACGTCGCATAGCTGGCCAATACCTCTTCGTTGTCTTCTTCACCGATTGGCTTCCCTACCGTTGCAATAAAATCAAAGAGAGACTTCTTGTTCATCTCGAAGGTCCAGCCATCTCCGCCGGCGTCCTCGCCGCTTTCCAAAGCAATGATCTTTTCGGAAGGCGATATCCTGACCGGTGGCAGGTCGACTCCCGCCGGAAGGTACTTCAACGCTTTGCCTTGGCAGGTCATCTCCCCCTGGCTCGCGTTGATATGATATCGGTGGCGTTTGGTCAAGAGTTTTGCTGGCAGCGGGACGTTGTCTTGTCCACCCCCGCCACAATACATTCTTGACATTGCCTGCCACAGCACGCTGCTGGCCTTCGAATTGTCGCGACTGCTCGAGATGATTGAACTCATAAGCGAGTCGAGGTACGCCTCTGTAAATGCTCGGGATTGGTTCGGGAATGAGGGGTGCATATAGGTGAATATTGCCAAGGTGCCACCTGGTCGTAGCATATTCGAGGCTGATTGCACCAGTCCATCAGGATCCATGAAGTGCGCGGCAACTGCGCAAATCACCATGTCCGAGCTGCTGTAACCCACTAGTTGGTCGGCGAATTCCCCTTCTGATTGGGAAAATTCCAACGTTGCTTTAGCTCCATGGCATTGCATCCACGTAGTTAGAAAGCGGCATGCCTTGTGTAAATTGGAGGCACTGGGATCTGAAACGTGTAGTACTTCGAAATCTTCCGCGAAACCTGTAAGAGCAACGCCGATCCCACTGCCAATGTCAACAATTCTATTCCATTTACCATTCCCATGCTTGGCGTGGTGTGCTCGGATGATGTTGTAAAGGCTTGAAGGATATTCTGGCCGACCCAGGAGATATGCTACCCAGTCTGCGTCGCCGTAAACAGTAGTACTTTGGATCGGCTTGAACATGTTAAATAACTTCAATGTTAGCGAATGGAGAATAAGAACACCCCGGGATTGTAATAAAAGCGTCAAATACGCTCTCACGAACGGTAAAGAGGAAGAAAAGCAGGTAGAATGAACAAACCTTATCAGGAAACGTTGCTTACGCGCGAAATTTCTGACATCGTCCTAGTTAGCCTCGTTAAGACCTCTGATTAAGGTTATCGTGATTCTAGCTCTGGATAATTTCTCCATTTGCCCTCTATGGTCTCTCTTCGACAATGCTTCGGGTCCATTGGGGTGCTACTGAATAGTCAGCTTCTTGGAACAGCGTCAGTGAGAAAATAGAGACACGCTAACGATGATTGACTAGCCTTGACTTTTAACAAAATTTACTGACCTCGAAGGCTAGTACTCCGCCTCTTTCGCAAAAGCTGTTGCAGGATACAAGTTGGTACAGCCAAGGAGGTGATAGAGGCTTGCTCAGCGCCCTAGTTAAGCACAGAGGCATGAGGGGAGGTGGTTGGTCTAGCTCTCTCTCATGTTAAGGTACTGTTCGACTTTCTAAACTCAATAAATCCGTCTCTATCTCCCTCTCTCGAACCCTCGTGCAATAAAGGTCTTGCTACTTTAACCAAATTTTCTGCCTCGGAAATAGTTACATATGTAAAGTTTCTATTATGACCAACACAGCGAAGTGAATACTAGGCAGTTAACCTTTCGGGAACTGAGTGGTGTGTCCGAATCTAGAAACTGAGTATGCAAGATTTTGGTCGGTCGGTCTGACGTGAGCCGATAATACACCTTGAATAGGCTCTCTCCTAACAGGTGACCGTCTATGTTTCAGTGAAGAATTTAGCAAATCTCTCTATTAGTTCGCAATATCAGACTAGGGTTCCTTCCAGAGACACGGAGGCGAGGCGGTCGAGTCGGGGGCCAAAGGGGGGGATGGCTAGCACAATTAAATGTGTCTCTACTCGAGAAAAAGAAAATACAGAAGAATTAGACTCAGTCATCCCTTAGGCCTATAGCTGCTACATGCGACCATGTATGTATCTAGTGTCCTACAGACCGGCCGCATAACCGCTGCCGCGATACATCCTGTTAAGCTAGTCACGGTACCTAAGTGTATTTTTGGTGGTACAGTAGATTTGTTAACTCCAGTCACACATGTCAGATGACGGCTGTTCCTGGGGGCAAAGTTTAGGTGTTGTGTCTGCCTCCTAGAGTTTCGCTATGGCCCACCTCGTATAGATACGTAAGTCTCCCCAAGGCGTCCAGCCTTAATTCTCTGAGCAGCGCGCCACAGCCAACGCAATGCTGTGGGATACGCTAACCAAAACCAACCTGAAAGTGCCTATACGGCGTATATACGCTTGGCAAGGATCATCTATAGCTCTCCGTTTTTGACGGCGTTGAGCCGCACAAAACACTGCTGCGGCTTGCCCGTGTGCACAAGTTTCGAAGCATAGCCGGAAAGCTCAGCCGGACACCTAAGTAATTCTAGATTCCAGATCATCATGACTAGCATGATTCTGAGCTCAACATAGGCCAATCTCCGGCCAAAGCAACCGCGAAGCCCCAGTCCGAAAGTGTTGATTGGCCCGGCCTGACTATTAAAGACGAAATCATCGTCCTTCTGTGGCTTCCCAGAACTGCTGCTAGAGGTCTTCTTCAACCAGCGCTCTGGCCGGAAAAGAGACGCGTCACTTGCATCCCACGACGGAGCGTTGCCATTTCGCTTTTCCTCTTGTGACTGTGGACTGCGGCGACTCTCATCGATTTCGCCGGCTGGGAGGAAATAGCTGCGGCCATGATTGAGGTACAATACCGTCGTGTCCTTTGGAATAGCATAGCCCAGGAGCACGGTGTCCTGCGTTGCCTGGCGAGACCCAATGGGGACAGTTCGCCCGACCCGGAGTATTTCCTCAATAACGGCGTCCAGGTAAGGGACTGATGTCTCTATTATCTCGTGAATGGTGGGCAAGCGGTCATCTCTCAGGGCACTTGCAAACGTGGCTTGTAGCGAGCCTCGAAGACGCGATTGCGCGGCCGGGTGATCTGCCAGGAGCTTTACGCCCCAATCCAGTGTTGTGCTTGTGGTATCGTGGCCTGCGACGAGAAAGCCATAGAGCTGGAGGGTCAGTGAGTGACAGTTGGGACTAATTTGTGCAGCTACTTACCTCATCCAGGATCATTGGGGAGAAGAAGTCCGGCTCCCTACCATCATTTCTGGCCAGGTTTTCTTCTCTGTTAATAACAAGTTCAACTGTATTCTTGATCCATGAGTCATCTGTCGACGATGGTTTGTGTATTCGGCGCTCCATAGCTTTCTCAATTTCACGCCGGATGCAGGCGTCTTTTGTACTTTGACACCTCCTGAATGAGAGACTGTTTGCGATAAGCTTCCATTTCAACCATGGTGACGGGCTTGATTGAACTGTTCCCACTTTTTCTACCAGCTTTAGTATGGAATGCACCTCCTGCTCCTGACTGGGTGAAGCGAACTTTATCGGCTCGTCGGGAGACTGGCAATACTCAATGCAAGAGTAGTCCAGTCCTTCAATTTCAGGTTTCGTGGCTTGGTGAGGAAAGTCAGGCCCGAAAGTGAATGCGAAGGCAGCGTCAAGTGTGGCTAGGGAAATATCCTCTCTGGCTTCAAATGGACGACCATTTGCGACGGCCGCTTTGGCTTTCCAGCGTTCGATGAAGCGGAGACTGCTGGCGTACATACTCGGAGCGACCACACGATGCAGAAAGGCTGGCGACATCGTATCCTGTACGAGTCGCCGGTGAAGCTTCCACTCTGGGCCGGTCTTAAGTACCAGCTGATTCGACCTCATCAATGGACCGAAAATATAGAGAATGTCGTCGGTCCGGTCAAACTCTTTAGTACGGTTCATCTGTATGTCTCGAGCCTCTCGATGATCTGCCAAAACAACGAATGGCTTCGAAAATGGACGGAGAAAGATCTGGTTAATCATTGAACCAGATTTGAGGTTTTCTTCGATTAGCCAGGCCACGAAATCTCCTCTCCCTGACATCTCTGACATCAACCCAGGTATATCACCCAGAAGGCGCTTTGCAGACTCAGTATTATAGGGAATACCGGATAGAGGCTTGGGCAGTAGCAATCTGTAGACGACATAAAGGCCGACAGCGGCCGTGAAAATGAAGATGATGGCGAGATATAATAGCATCCTGACCTACAACGTGGAGGGGCTGATGGCGGTTCAGTTCTAAGATGTGAACTTACACAACTCACGCCAGATCATTATATAGATGCAATTGACATGCAGTGGCGGTGTCGAAGTACAGGTTATCTTAGTGAGAATAAGACTATTCGCTTACTGCGTTCAACAATCAATCGCTTTCTGACGACGACATTACCTATCGTAGCGCAAATTACTCAAACAGCCCTGCCACTAGCCCAAGAGTGTTGTCCACTGAACAAGTCCCTTTATTCCGCTTTAAACACAGTTATGAGCTAAGGGTAGTCTCCAGACAAGTCGTTTAACAATCGTACTGCCAGGACTCCAAGTCGTGCATTATTTACGTACTTGGGCAGGTCTGTTCAGATCCACAATATAAGCAGTAGCCTTGCTTGGTTAAGAGTTTTATGCATGTTCAGTTGAGGCCTTCATCTTACTTGCATGGCCTATGTACGCTTAGTCGAGATTCACGACTTTGATTCCAAATATACAACAGGGCTGTTCATTGCCAAAATAGTCGCTCTTGTGCAGGGACCCCTAATGACCGAACATATAAGTCTCAATGAGGTAACTGAAACATGACTGTATGGAACTGGATTGAAGCCTTCAATTTATCTCCCAATTTCACCATGACGTTTCAGTCCAACCTGCCGTGGCAGCCGGTTTTCGCACATATCTGGTCTAAGATATGGGCTTGGATAACAAATCTACTTTGGCCGTCTCTTCCTAACGTACCTCAGGTATGGGGCTATCCAATCGTAGGCATTCTGCCCACCATGTTTAAGGGCAAGATCTTCACGACCATCATGACCAAATTCTTTAATGCCGCTGAAGACGCGGGGGTGTCTGGATCATGGGTCGGCACCTTCCCTCTAATTTATGTTCGAGATCCTTCTATATTTCACCAGATATTCGTCACCAATGCCGACAGCATTACTCGCGTTGGGCCTCAGCGCAACGGCCCTTTCGGAATCTTGCACCGGGTTGCGGGTGATATCGCCATTACAGCAGATGGTGATGATTGGCGACGTTGGAGAAGGAGCTTGCTGATCGACTTTTATAACCATGCATCGCTAAGGGAGTCGTACGAGGGCATCTTCGACATTGCTCAACGGTACGTTCTGAGAATGCTCGATGGCATGACCGGTCCCGACCTTCGAAAAGTATTGAGAGAGTATGCACTCGATACAGTGTGGTATGTGGCAATCGGAGTAGATGATGCATCATCGTCGTCCGACCAACTCCTCAGTCCTCTTCCGCGTTTTCTCAATATTGTTGGTAATGCCACTCACCTATATTGGCATGCTCTGAGAAACTGTCTCCGCGCCAAGCCCTTTCGAGAGCCAGACGCAATCGAAAGCAAACTTCGACACGATATCGACGATGTGATCAAAGAATTCTTGGTGAAACACTTTGAGAGCCCTTCCGAAAAGAAACTTGGAGAAAGCCGACGTAGCTTCCTACAAAAGATTTCTCAGGAGTCTGGTGGAACAAAAGAGAACCCATTTACAGACGATGTGCTGTCCCAGGCGCGTCAAGTCTACACTTTTGGGCTTGAAGGATCCGAATTGATCTTGTTTTGGGCAATTTACCAACTAAGCCAGCATCCGGAGCTTGTGAAAAGGCTCAGAAAAGAGCTCCATGGCAAGGCGAGTAGCTCATCGAATCTCACATATGACGACATCTGCACAATCCCTTTCATGGATGCGGTTGTCACCGAGCTACTTCGCCTCCACCCTCCTGTGTCCACGACGGCTCGAATAGTGACGAAACCGATCGTCATTCAAACAAAAACCGGCGAGCCCGTCGTTCTACCTCAAGGGACTCAGATTTTGTCATCTATCCGTTTGCTACATTATGATACGCAAGTCTGGGGTTCAGACGCCAGTCAGTTTTGTCCGGACAGATGGCTTGGCCAACGCAGGAACGCCATGGAGAATCACTGTCAGTATCTTCCATTCCTGACAGGTCCGAGAGGCTGCCCATGCTCTGGTTTCGTGTTGCTACAGCTCAAAGTCATGCTTGCTGTGTTGCTCTTTGACTCGGATATTATACTACCTCAATGTGGAGACTTGGAAACAAATTATGGTGCCATTATTGAACCGACCAAAGATGTCAGATATGAAGTAAAGTAGCTAGAGATTCTAGGAGATTTTCGAGCATTCCCGCAAAGGGTGACCATAAAGCGTATTGTCAATGTTTACCATCGTTTGATAATTTCCATTTGGTTGGTGAGGCGCAAGATGAATTGTTTCCAGAGAAAGATGTTGCTGTGATTTGTACTTTTACTCTCTTAGCGCTGAGGTCGTTTGATCTTTATGGGAGGAGAATCACAGTGGCTGGTATCGGTCTGCAGTAAGCGCAAAAGTTGACAATCTACTGGGAATAGGCCATCAGCATCCTGGTAGGCATACCGATGATTCAATTGCTCCTTCTCTACCTTACTGTATATGTCTCGTCCGCGGCGATAATCAAAGACACCAGCTATCTCGCAACGGCGCATTACTCAAGCCGATAATGAAGAAGCTTGGGTCTCATGGACGCATCGTATCTGGACATGATATTGCACGCCACCTACGAAATCTACCTATTAGGTGTCACGCACATCCATCTGACGAGCTGATTTTTGCTGCCTACCGATAATATCGCAGGCAGTTAAAGGGCCTGAGCCGATGACTTTATTTGTGTCGAATAGGCCGTGATTTCTCTGGACCAAGATAAAGATGATCGTTCTTGTTGGTGAAACGATGATACCGTTTAGCAACTCTTCGGCTTTTCGTCTATCGCTTTCCTTGTCTCGGTGGAGGAACATCGTCAGTAATCTTTTGCCCATATAATAGATAGAGATCTCTCTCCAAGAGAGGGAGGTCAGACTCGTCAATATATCCTGTTTAGCCCCCAAACATCGCCTAGAACTAAGCGTTGTATAAAACAACCTCTGGCATTATCATGGAGGCGAGAACCTGATATAAGTGGATATTTCGACGCCTTACTGTGTCCACACTGAGATTCGACATTTTCACCACTCATCAACTATAAGTAAGGTTTATATATCCATGCAGATGACAATGGTCGAAAGTTGACGAAAAAGATCTTTCTGTGTCTCCCCTTACACGGCCTTAGCCGGAAAATCAAGTTCAGTCTCAATAAAAGTGGATTTTTGCAGGATTTTCGTATACGTATTCGTATTCGTGTACGTGTTCGTACTCGTTAATCATGATCCGCCCTTTACACGGCCTTAGCCGGAAATTTAAGTTCGGCATTAGTGGGGACAAAGTTAATCTTGTACTTGTTCGTGTTCGTGTTCGTACTCGTCAACAACAATTTATGACCTTTCCTTTCCTTCCGAATGTTTTCCTCCTTCTTCAATCAACAATTAGATCCTGCATAGAGAACGAACTGCAGTAGCTCCGTCATTGACATTCAATTTCTTAGCGGTCGTGAAGCCGCGACCAGAATCGCTCATTCCTGCGAGCAAAGTTTCGTTCTTTTGCAATGGCTCCACGACGCTCACACACGAAGTCACGTGCAGGTTGTGTGACCTGTAAACAACGGCATGTTCGGTGTACAGAAGATGGCCCACCTTATAATCCATGTCGAACCCGAGGGACCACATGCGTATATGCTATCGATCCCGCAACTGTTCGATCTTCTGTTTCACGCGATACTAAAACAAAATCGAAGCAACTCACTCTTCCTGTGGTAGATGGACAGGTACCAAGCAGCTTAACCAGACATGATTCTCGCCCTTCTGAGGAAGAGCCACCAGCATTTCCGACTGATCTTGACAAGCGGTTCCTTGAACTTCACCTCATGAACAGATATTCCACCAATACCTACAAGAGCATGTGCACCCCAGTCGCCGAGGACGATTATTTCTGGCACACAAAAGTACCCGCCATGGCTCTGCACTTTGACTTTCTACTTGACGGAATTTTCGCTGTGACTGCATTCGAGATTGCCGCAACATACAACGATGGCAACTATATCTACGCTGCGCTAGAATACCAGACAAGCTCGATTAGCGCTTTCAGGCGCCACTTAGACAATCCCCTTCCCGAAACCATCGAGCCAATGCTTGCATTCTCACTCATGTTTATGGTTCTCACGCTGGCTTCATCTCAAGCCCGACTGAACAACGCCTCTAGTTGCCTGCCCAATACAGATAGCACGACATACTTTTCTGGAAATGGCATTCTGGAAAGCACGGTCACGCACTTTGCGCTTCTACAAGGCGTTTCGGCTATTGTTGAGCGAAAGCCTGAATATGTCACAAACTCGCCATGCATAAACCGACTCAAGCCTTTTAAGGAGCTGCCATCAACAGCGGTTGATCCAGAAATTGAAAGTACCTTGTCGAAAATTGGGGACTGTAACGAGGCTAGGATTACATCAACTGTTAATGAGTTATACGAGCACCGTGTTAGTCAGATATCTTTATGGGAAACCTGTAAGAACGCTCTGTCAATGCTTCGAGAGTGTTTTGCCAAATGTGCAGATGAAAGCCACAGCGGGTATACCTTGGGGTGGCTTAACATGGCTGGAGACGAATTTATCAAAGCCGTCATAGCTGAGGATACTACTGCACTTCTGTTGTTAATGTACTGGGGTGTTCTCTGTCAGAAATTTGGTCATCAAGTTTGGTGGGCTCGGAGTTATGGAGGCCTTCTTGTAGACGAGCTGGTGAGAAGCAAATTGGCCGATATTACGGACGACGAAACGAAAGGCTTGGTTACACTTGCCCAAGAACGAGTTCGACAGTATAGGTTGAGGGGCGCTTTCTGATCGGTCAAATGCATAAAATAAGCAAGCTGATCTCTCACGTCTCCTTTGTTTCAGATGAATGGGCTCTCAGGCTTAACGCGGACACTATCACATCATGGGCGGATCCATTTACGAATACGATCACGATCACGAACTCGGGTTGAGGAGGGAGGTTCTGCACTCTTGTACTCAAGTGGATCCGTGTCGGATCGAGAGCACGTTTGCTTGATATATATTCCTGTTCGCCCTCGAAACTAGATCTAACACGAACAGTTTGCTTTTCCGTTTCGAGAGGGTTATTGTCAGCCTATGAGAAAGTATTCTAACTTTTAAAGCACGCTTACGTCCAAACCAACAGACTAATCAGCGACAACACCATTCCTCCATCACCATAGGGTCAACCAGGTCCTTGACAGATCCTCTCATCTTTCCAGTCATACTGTGCATCCTCATTTTGCCCAGTGCACTTCTCTGGAGGTGGGAAAGCCAGAAGACAGATGATAGCACAGACACCGGCACTCTCATCTGGACCTACATCATCACTGGCACAATTTGCATAGCTGTAGCCATGACCATTCAAGGAGTCCTCTCATATCTCCTTGCACTGATCATTTTCCGCAATGATGCAAAGGAATACATTAAGGAATTCGCTATGGCGGAAGACGAGATCAAAGACCCAGCTCATCGTGCGAACCGGCGGGAAATGTCCAGGCGATGGTCCTACAGAGTCTTCCTGGTCATCTTCGCCTTCGGAATGGCCAGCGTGCCCGAAGAGGGCTTCAAATATCTGGCACTGATGTGCGCTTCCAAATACGGCACCATTGCCCACGACCGAGGTTATCTAATTGTCCCAACCGCAGCTGCTCTTGGCTTTGCAACTACTGAGAACATTGCTTTTGTGTACAGCTCATACAAGAACAGTGGAAGTCTTTTCAAACTTGGCATCACGATACTCGAAAGAACGATTATTGGACTTCCTGGACATGTTATAAGTGCAGCGCTTGTCGTCGTCAATGTGCTGGCAAGGGATGTACGAGATATACCGACAACACGGCTCCAAATTCTGGGGGTGGTGGTACTACTTCATGGCTGCTGGGACTTTGTGTTATTAATCGCAAGTGCGCATGAAGGTAATATAGGGTGGGTACATCCACGGAAAATGTCCACGATAACTGTCGGGTTAGGGTTTGTAGTCGGCATTCAAGCGATCCTTGCTGGGCTATTAAAGCGTAGGGTAGAGGATCTTCAGGTATCATACTGATTGAAATCGCCCTCTTGTAAAAAACGGGAGGTTGGGTCGACGATTTTGCTGTGATGGCACTCTCTGAGCATGTCTTCATGGCAAAATACTATAGTAGCATGTGTTAGTCTGTCAACCTCGAATTCCATCTGTTTCGGGTTGGAGAGGGACAAAACGTGCTCTTCCTAGGTCAAGCAGGGGCGGATTGTTGCGACGGCATCTTTTCGGGTGAAGAGCTAAATTCTCTTGCTGCCCAGCGCAGCCGCCTGAGCGAAGCCGCTCCGCAGAAAGGAGGTGCGCTGATCCAGCTAATCGCGACAAAGCAGATCCTGTTTGAGCAAGATAAGTTTCAGTATGTAATCGATATTCCAGCAAAGTGGAATACTCTTTGTGATGAAATATATCCATGGTCCTTTAAGGGACATCGCGGCTGCCACACTCAGTACCGTCATTACTATTATGGATATCTCTGGACGCTGGAAATGCGTTGTGCTATCACCACTACCCATTTTGTTTATAAATATCGAGCTTTGATGTGTCAAGACCACTGTTTCTAGAGGTGTATATAGTCAGAAAAAACGGCTGGGACTTTCCACAAACGCTAATGGGGCCCACTTCACAACTGAAGATAATAGATATATAGAATGACCGGCTTTTCATTTGACTATCAATTATCAATCCTCCTAGTATCGTCGTTCACTTTCGGTGCTGTTGTATATTACTTTTCAAATACTCCTGTGAGGCACTTCGAGGCAGATGTCATGAGCACAATGTGGTCATAGCCTGCCTGCCCACCCCTTTTTACGGGACGAATGCAGCGGCCTGTGTAGCCCTTTGAGTTGCTGAGGACATTCACGGGACTGCGTTTCGGATCGATGATGGAGATTGGACGCGGCATCCCCAGTCCATCAAAGGGACTGGACACCCGTTTCAGAGACGTGGTGATCAGCGAACCCGACAAAACCTTTAGCTCTCCTCCATATAGTAGCGAGAACTGCATTTGACCGCTGTTGCTGAGATTAATCAATTCGTTGGATGCATAGTATATCCGGTGTGTAACGATCAGCTGAGGCTCACTTAAAGGAAAGTATTAAGATTAGTAGTTCCCACTAATCTACCGACTAATGATCAATAGTGTTCACATGCCTCCATTATCCGAGGTCGGTAAAGCTAGCTGTAACAACTGCCTAAAAAGGTCGGACACGGTCACATGATCGGTTTCTGATTACATAGCCGAGAAATTTAGTCAGGCACGAGAAGTTAGAAATCGGAAAAACTCCACTGTTATTCTTTACGCTTTTCAGATCTGAGGGTACCTTTTTCAAAGCTCTTACAGGGTGCAAATTCCTCACCTGGAATCACTACCTCTGCAATAGCGATAGGAACCACCACGATATGAACAGATTCAAATTCATTCTCCAGGATCCACGATGCTCCACGCGCGACAAGGAACTCCTAGACTCGCACGCCAGAGCACATGCCGCAGCCATGTCCCACCATCGACGCCAACGCCGAGAGCACATTAAGACTCCACGTCAGAGACTCGAACTGTCTAAGAATCAAAATGTCCCAGCTCGAGATACATGGAACATGGAGCTATTGTTGCTCAATGGCGGCGCGATTGATTTTTACGATCCGTGGCAGCTCAGTCGAGGGTTCCGCAATGATCCCTTTGAGTGTGTGCCCGGGACAAACGACGGTGTACAAGCGGTGGCTTTTGAATACTGTGAGTCCTGCCAGGATGAGCCGGATAAATCTTCTAATACTGCTCTCTCAGTAACCAGCTATCTTTTCCCGTCAGGAGACGCTATCAGCTCAGCATATGGAACCAGCAACTGGTGGCGCAAGCTCGTCGTGGCAATGGCTTACTCAGCCGAGGTTACTCATGCCGTTACTTGCGTTCTCGCAGCCACTCATACTATGGTTGTCACAGACTCTAGTCCGAATGGTTTCAAGGTGCTCTCTCCAGGCATATTGTACCATCGTGGCCAGGCTATCCGGAAGCTGCGACTCCACCTGCAGCAACCAAATGCCGTGGCAGACGATTGTGCTATTCTAACCATTTTGTTCCTTGGCGTGCGCTATCCCAACTGACAATATTAATTGGTGCTAACAATTCTAGATCTTTGATAAAGGGGTCGGTGATGATTATGCTGCCACTATTCATTGGCGACAGCTTGGCCAAATGGTAACGGCGCGCGGAGGTCCCCAAAACATCACCTCGGAACTCGGTTTGCGGGATATCCTTGTGACATTCCAGCAGCTGTCTAGCGCTACTACTGAAAATGTTTCTATCCCCAGCTCGTCGATAGAGCCTATGGTGATACGTCCACAGCTATATGAATGTAGCACCAGTGACGGCTGGCGCTCACAACCAGTCTCGTTCCGAGACATGTTCTTACATGGCTCAATGTGTAAGACCTCGATGGACGTCGTCCTCAAAGTGGCACAAGAAGAACGCTTGTTACCGAACGAGAAGCGGCGGCAACAGGCTACAGAACGCTTACTGAACAAAGCTCCTGACTTGTTCGTCCCACAGAAGGCAAGTCTCTTGGCCAAGCTCGTAAGCCTTGCCTTGCTTAGATACAGGGTGAATGCACACACGAGAGTCAGGCACTTCGTTTGTCCATACGAGCAAGCCGCGTGGACTCTTTCCGAGGTTCTTCCGCAGGTAGCCCCGCCTCCATCAGGTGTAGAGAGAGATACTTTATTGTGGGTATGGCTGGTCGCGGTCGACGCATGGAGCGTGAGCACGACACTGAAGGCCAGTCTCACAACGATAGGGTCGCGACTGTTTATCCAGATGGCGGAAAAATTCCCAGAGATTAGGTACTGGGAGGAACAAGACTTCACAAAGATGGGGCTTAAATTCTTTTGGTACAAGCAAGCTCCACGTTGGCTCGCCAGGGAGTGGGAGGTAGTCAAAAACAGCTGGTGAACTCCCGGAGGCTTCTGAGCGAGGTTAATTATCTCCTGACACCAGAAACATCGACGTGAGGGTAACCACGACCCTAGGGAATTGGTTGTATTTGTATTTGCCGCATCAAGCAAACCGGAACACGCAAATTGGTAGCAAAATGCCAACAGCGATAGTGACGGTCAGGCTGTTTTCAGGAACATGTTGCCAGCCTTTGAGAGTCTCCTTTCTCTCCTATATCGATTGACAAGAGATGGCAATAAACCCCAGAGAGCTACCGGCCATGATACTTAGGAGAGGAAGCTCGCATAATCTGTTGTTCCAGTCTTGCTTTTGTTGGAAGAACACAGGGAAGACCACTAATGACATATACAGTAGTATGTAAGCCACCGTCACGCAAACAGCGAAGAGTAAAGATATGGGCTCGAAGAAGATAACCCAAGGTCTTGTGAGGGCCACTGGCACGATTGCCCCAAGCGTACGACCACGGGCCTCCTCTGCTGTCATGGCATTTTTATACCCCGAGATCTTATTGCGTCTTGCTCGACGTGCTTTGGCCAGAAGGATGGTCGGAAGATGTGTCCCAGGCAGCAACAGCAAAAACGGAACTGATCCTCTCGCTAGCTACAGAACGACGCAAAATCTCAATCCCGAATTGGGTTTTAGCCGGAGGAAGCCGAAATGATCGGACCGAGGGCAGGTCCCTCAATAGTGATGACTGCAACAAGCGCCAGGCTGATTCGGCGGTCGTAAGCATCTCGAAGGTCGGCATTCACAGCTGGCGAGTTTGAAAAAGTGCTGATAACAAAAGAGCCTATGAGGAATCGTTCAACGAGCAACTCGGCAAAAATCGGTGTGAAGGGCCCAGAGGAAGTTGAACGCAAAGTATAGTGTAAAGGTCATGACTAAGATGATTTGTCGGCCGTAAAATTCGCCTGGGGATCCCAGAAGAGTGGTCAGAAACAGTACCCCAGCAGGAAGAGACTATGGTGACGAGTTTGGATGCCTCGAGCGATACGTGGACGTTATCTGCGATGCTCTGGGGGCTGTTCAGCAGCCACAGAAACGATTGGAAGCCCAAGAGACGCCTCACCTCAAAAAATCCTGTTGGGCTCGACGAAGCAAAAGTCGCGTTGAGCACCAAAATCAACGACGCGACCACAATATACCAACGCTGCACAGTCGACCAATTTTCGGGGCTTACAGCATCCCCTGGAGCGAAATCAATATGGCCTCCTCGATCAGAATCAAGGCTCCTCAGTGAATAGAGTCGCCGTGCTAATGCCGTGCGTGGTACATGGCATGCGCGCGCTGCATTTCTGGTACTGCCAACTTTACTATCTTGTGTTGCTTTAATGGCACACTGAAGCCTTCCTTCTTATTGCATTTAGATAGAACTCATGGTGACGAAGATAATTGATGGCAAAAAGGAATCGATAGATTTTGGTGGCGCTGTGTCTCACTAGAATGTGAATCACCCTATAGAGTTATATCCCAAGTCGATCTAACTGTAGATCGCATACAAACCTGTGGCAACAAAACACCAGAGAAAGATTGACCGAGGCACGTGAAGGAAAGTGTGGGCCCGAGAATGCTGTGGGTTTCTAGCCACCGGAGGAAAAGGCACAGGCGCAACAGGATACTGTTGATGTGCTTGCGGCATGCTATCTAATTGGAGCATTCAAAGCAATCTCACATCGTCCACTTCGTGGACTAATGAGGAAGAAGTTGAGCATATCCATATCGTCTGGTTTCATAGTCGGCGCTATCCGGGCTCCTCGACATTCTTTAAAGAACTCAGCAGCTCCATGTCGTAATTCCATCTTTGCTAGATGCAACCCAATACATGTCCTTGAGCCAGCTCCAAAAGGCGCATATGCGGTCACTGCAGCGATGTTCGTTCCTTGCTCATCAATCCACCGGCTTGGTTCGAATCTAAGATCATGCGTTAGCATTCAGCATTTACATGAAGCAAGATGTTTGGGTGAGAGATAATTTACCTCTCCGGCTCTGGGTATACAACAGGATCCCTATGCAGTGTGAATGCCTGCGAGCTCACGGTAGTACCTTCTGGGATGAAGTATGCACCAATAACTGTCCCGCCTTTTGGAGGGTTCCGTGGTAAGTTGCCTGGCGCTGCCCCATAAAGTCGTAACGTCTCGTCAATCACTGCGTTTAAATAAGGTAGCTCTTCAAGCTGGCTATCATCAAATCCTTGCGGTAATCGTGCAACCTCGGCTTCGAGCTGAGTCTGGACATCCGGGTGGCTGAGGACAGCCCATACGAGGTATGTCAGCGAGACTGCAGTGGTACCTGATCCCGCAACAATAAAGCCCGCAGCTTCGAAAGCGACTTCGTATCGAGTGAGGCCGTCTTTTCTGTCGCCTTCGGCTATCAACCTCGAAAAAACGTTCTCCTTGCCCGATTTGGTCTTGGCTCTCTCCATTGCGGCCTCACCATATGCTTGAACGCGGTCATTTACGTCCAATAAATCCCTCACAAACTTGAGAGGAATTAGTGCCATTAGGCTTCTAGCCCAGGGTATCTCTGCACAGAATCCTCCAACCTTACCCGCGAGTTCGACGTCCTCGATGAACTTGTTTTTCTGTATCTGTATCAGTGTGTAAAGATGAATTGAAATGAAGGCGCAGCTTGCTCACCGTCCCCCTTTCAAGCATGCCCATAGACTCGCCGAATGCCAGCAACGAAATCACGTCAGTGGTCATAAAAGTCCACCACTTGAAAATGTCGACAACTCCCGTTGATTGGGCTTCCTTCTTGATCTGCGCAACGGCCAACCGAACCTTCTCAGAGACAGCTGCCTCCCAGTTATTGTGAATTGCGGTGTTAGTCCACAACGGTGCAAGGAGCTTCCTCCTCTGAGCGTGATCCTTTACATCAATCATGGAGAAAACATCCTGGGTAGTACCGGTGCGGAATGACTGATACCAAGCGTCTTTGGTAAAGCCTCCTCCAATCTTGTGCACCTGTTTGAACAATCCAGGATCGGCTATATCGATCTCATTGGGGGCTATTCGAACCACCGGACCATACAGCTGGTGCATGGCGTGGATATAATGCACTCTTCGGCCAGACATCACGTTCTTCTTCAACCAAAGGTGGGTGAACTTGGCATAACATGGACCCGGAATGCGACGCAAGGGAGTCCAGTAGGCACGCAACAAGACCTTCATGAGAGATCAGTCTTTATAGATACTAGAGAGACTCTCTTGCTTACCTTGGTTGTCCAGAACGATAGTAGTCCAACTATCACGACAACCTGCATTGCTACAACTGGTTTCATTGCTCCTAATTTGTAGGTTGCACTGACAGTCTAGGGTTAATCAATATGAGCGAATGCTTTGTCGGACTATATTGCTCTAGCTTCTTTGCCAATATCGCTTGGCCGATATATCTAAAGCCTCTATTGTAATATTTATCTAGCACTTGTAGAGAGGCGTCTAGATAATAACTTATATCTACTCGGGAATCGGCTCTCCCGAGGAGCACTACGGGATCTCGGCCCCTCTCGGCTCCCACGGCCTTTCGAGTTAATGTTTGCGGAGACTCAATAATAATCCAGCTCACGAAACATTAACCGGTGATATGATGTCGGGGCTCGAGGACATAATCGAGCAGTCAAGTGGACCTAGACATATAAGAGACCTTGACACTGAAATAGAAGAGCTGAAAAATCGTACGCAGTACCGCGCTTAGGAACACGTACTGACACACAGGGTGGAAGTGCCCCCTGAGCGACGTAGTCACTCGACCCTGACAAAGTACAGGATAGGCAAGTCAGTACATACAGGTGCGCAGTTCCACGAACAGTCCCGTATATACAAACCTATCTTTGATTATCATCGATAGTACGGAATTTTCGCGCAAAGGAATAACATTGTAGACCTGCTCTTAGAACCCACCAACACCACGGACTCGTTGTACCGCGCCAATGAAGCCCCTCGCCCAGGCAAACTTGCCGGGATCAACACCAATGGCTCCTTCGGCCTGTTTCCCAGTTTGAGGGTCCCTCCAGCATCCAGATTCAAGCCCGCCCTTTTCGACTTTGCCGTAAATGTGTGTATTCTCATTCTGCCTCAACCCTTCCATCCACCTGCCCACAATCAACGCACTATCAAACATGATGTTAGTCTCTTGACTATGGTACCAGCTCTGCGTGTCTTGGTTTCCATTTCCTTGGATAGCAATGTGTCCATCTATAAGCATGATCTTGATATGACATGACCGCTTCTTGAACTTGTTGTGAATCGGATGAATCTGGTCCTTAGCCACATAGGCGTAGATGTCCAGATATCGGTGATACTGCTCGTTGAGCTCCTTGTAGAGCCTGTGTGCAACCATCTCGTTATGACCATCCTGACCCGGCAGCAACTCACCAGCATCGTTGTATCCAAGACAGTACCAATACTCCACATGCACGCCGCGACGACATGCTTTGATGATTTCAGGAATAAGATCTTCGGCATTCAAGTTTGGAGTTTGTATGAAAACAGACTGCTCGGCATGGCGTAGAGCCGACATAAATGCTTCATTCTGCGGAGTGTGTAACGAGCCTTTGCCTGGCTTACCACACGGTTCCCTGCACACCATGGCCATAGGGACGGGATCGTGCCTGGGAAGGGGTATAAAAGGAGTCATGGCATCGGCGGGTGCGATGTCCGGTGCGCTGGCCTTAGTATTCGTCTGGATAGTTGTATTCAGAAGACGAGTGATGGCATCTATACGCCGTTCACCGTGCTCAGGACACATGGTAGCCGTAGCACGCAAGACTTCAGATTTTATGTCCGGGTCGTAGTGAGCATCATTTGACGTATGCATTGGCAGGTTTACCTCTGATCCGTCCTTGGCCAGGTCGCGCAGATTTTCATGGTTATGGGGCATTGTCTCCGTCCTGTAAACATATAAGCCTGCGCACATTAAAGTCTGCAAGTCTTGATCTCACGAATGATAGACTTCTTTCAAATTCCCGCTCTGATCAAACAAACTTGCATAAGAGTGCGAGTCGAATGTGGGAGTGGGCTGTCCTGCAGCGGGTCGATTCAGGCGAGGGAGGGGAGGGCGCATGGCGTTGTGCCAGGATATGAGGGCCATGTCGTAGAATGAATCCACAATTGGCCCTTCCCACTGAGACATAATCTCCAGATTATCATTATCTTGGATGTTGTTGCTCTGAATAATAGCAATTCTTCGGTCTGCAATCATGTACTTGCAGTGGAAAGTCCCAAATACAGGTTGGTGGTAATTGATCACCTCGAGGTCGATATTGGGTATGTCGTCTGGGTGCGGTAGCCGAATGGGCCCATTAGGATCAGCATACGTCTTGGGTTCTACCACGAGGTGGTTGTTGATTAACTATGCCCTTTAGCTACAGGAGAAGGATCAGGCTGCTCTAGAAAACTCACCTGCTGCAAACTACCTCGGTCGTATATGATCTTGACAACGATTCGTTTGTTCAATGCAACAGCTTTTCTGTTAAGCTCCCTGATAGAGTTGGTGATCAACATGCTAGACTCGGAATGCATCCAGAAATTGGTGGCTAGGAAGACCTCCTCCTCTGCTCGAGCGATAACATTGGACATGTGCCGGCAGATGTCTGGTATCGGTGCGATGATGGTAAGTGGGCACACACCGGTACTGCCCATAAGTGATGGCGAGCAGACTCCAGTAAGTGGATTCTTCTCTAGTGTACACAAGACATCATGGAAGATCTAGCACTCTTCTCAGTAAGAAAAGTCACAAAATGAGTACGCAACTTAGAAATAATGCTTACTCGTAGAAATAGTTTGGACGGCTTTGCAGTGCCCCACCTACCACAGGCGAGCGCCTGGTCGAGGTCTTCCTCCGTTTCACCATTCAGTGCCTGCTTTTTGGCCATCTCTTCATCTTCTATATGCTGACGAAAGAGCTGTCCAACAACCTCATGAGCAGACAGCGCTGGATTCTTGGCCAGCTCGGCGCTGACTGATACGCCACTTTGACATAGTCTCAAGATGTTCTTCGGGATCATGTCGCCTAATTCTAAAAGCGGAAGCACTCAGAAGCGGGCTTTTATCTTGATGTGATACTGCTAGGCTTTGTGAGAAATTGTGATATAACTGCTCCAAATTCGCATTGCCGAACGTAGTCCATTCAATTAGAGACTCGAGATGGACTTGGGGGAGCGAGGCTCAGGATCCATAAAGATACTTAGAAAGAGAGCCTGTTAAATCTACTCGGGACTACAAAAGCAATATCAAGCATCATCTTCCAACACCAGAAAATGAGCGGGACAGAAACCTGCTAGCTACAGCGTCGTAAGCCTATGATGTCACACCAACAACAAGACAAGGGCTGGTGCATGTGGAGGCAACTTAAGCATGTCCGGATAAATGCTTGGTTAAGCTTAACCAAACTTTAAACTCCAACATTATTTCAGTGTGGGTTAACTAGCCCTTCTTGTCATGAATATACGTCACAAGACAGGGAGAATCATGATGCGCTACAGCACTGAATAGCCGTCATCACAGCTTCGTTTACGGCCTTCATAAAAGGCCTGATCTATGACGCCCATGAAATAAAACCTCATTTTCTAGAGATGCAATCTTCAAGGCCACATTAACGAAATTCTCTAAATCTTCTCAGAATGATGATCGGCGCAGAGGTCCTCTTGTGAGTTCGTTATTTCCATTATATCCGGCGTTGCTACTTTACTATACGCCACTAAATACTCTTCACTGATTAGGGTAGCTTTTAGTTGCTTTCCATGACATGTCAATAGACTCATTTTCATCCTCATGTGAGGTTTTTGCCACTATATAGACATGGATAAGCGAGCATCACAGATTGATAATCGCGGGGGTTCTTCCTAATTTCTTTCTTCGTGTTCCAACGTAGAGCAATTATCGACTGTGAAACCGGCAGCTAAACATAATATCTATGAGCGGCCATGATAGTGTCTTTCACAGCCAAATTATTACCTATGAAGTACATGAATATATTCTGACCATCTAAGGGGCTTGAGTGGCCGTTTCGGCATCTTTGTCGTCTTGGTTTATGAAGATGGCTTCCACCCACAGGGAACGATCTTTAGACGTTTATCAAAGTCGTGAGAGTGCCTCGATGATATTTTGGGTCACGTTACGGGAGCCAGACTTCTAAGCGACTTCATGTTGGCACTAGATCCAGCATTCATTTGGTAGCGGTGCCTGCGAATTGTGCTTTCCAACTTCTGCTGGGTAGCTCTGAGCCGCATATCCATAAATATTAGTGCCTGACCAGAAGTATCAGAGAGCTTTATAACCTCTTCCTTGAGCATCACCGAAGGTTAGGGCGAGGAGAGAGTATCGAAGGGATTGAACGCGGTGGGAATTGTTGCCAGTAGGCCTGGATGCAGATCCACGGGCCGAACCTCGGTAAACTTAAGGCCGATGTATTTGGAAGCTTTTCCTGCTGCGGACATGAAAAGATTCATTTTCTTCCAGGCTAATTATTAAGTAATGATAAGAAGTCAAAGATAATTTCCCCTGGCGGAATCAGAAGGTTCGTGGCACAGGCGGACCACAAGAACTGGTGCCCTGCACCTTTTCGTGAAGGTGATAGACGCTCTGAATTTTGGTATGGTGGGCGCTAATGAAGCCTGTCCACAGGCAAAAGTCTTTTCGGCTGCATACGTATTCAAATCACTGGTCAATATCAAGACGCATATATGAAATCTTGAAAGCGCAGAGCAATGACCGGAAGTCTTCGACTGCCATATCCATCTTGAATAGCCATTGCTCGTACCAGCCCTAGTAAGGCAGGCCAACGACGCAAGTACTGTGACAATCCTCATCGGTGAAACACTGGAGACCCTGTTTACTGCAAAGATTCAATCCCGATGTTCCCCGGATGGCGAGAAAGTAAGAGGCAGAGATAATGCGGTCTTGGCACTCCGCCAGTCGTTTAGCTATAACGGAGGCTTCGGCCTATTTGGGGAAGATGGCTGGGTGAGTCGCTAATTTGTGAGTATTCAGAAAGGTCGGAAAGCTAAACATCAGGTTAATTAAAGAAAGGAGAGCCGAAACAGAAGCTCGAAACCAGCCAATCTAAGAATTTATGAGACTTTTCTTGGACAAGAATGACCAAGACTCACTGGCGGCTTGCTATATTCGAACTGTTGGTTGAATAATTCGGATTCGATATCACAGCTATCAAGGCACCAGCGAATGTCTCTACTTCAGGCAGTACTAATGTTAGCCCTAGGATACTATCAGACACGAGCCAGAGCACATTCGAGATCTTCACTTCAGCCCTTCTTTAAATTGATGTCCCTGTCGGCCATGACAAAGGCTTGGAACTTCCGAACAGCCGTCGGTGCACAGCTTTGAAAGAGCGTGTCGTTCTCAAAATATTAAAAATACAACAATACTCCTTGGTCATCAGCTGTCTGTCTGCATAACTGGCCCTTTGAAACTGTAATTAGTGTAAGTGAGCACATGTCAAATGCAAAAGAAGGACGCCGAAAACGCTGTTCAGGGCCGAGCACGACGCCACTTGACTTAGCTGAAGTCGCCAAGACACGCCTCGTACTGCCCAGACCGTGCCGGATGTAGCTATGTAGTTATTGCGGCGTGTGGAGGCACAAATGGGGAGAGCAGACGCCGGGAGAAGTGGAGACGCGCCGAGGTCTGGCTGCATCTTCTTCCGCTCCAACACGGTGTTAGAGGCCAACCAGTTTCAGCTCAGCACCAGGACCCGCGATTTGCTTTTCAATAAGTTATTCCTCTCTGTGATGCCCTGTGCATCAACCATCTGCTGCCCTCAGCAGAAGACCAAAGCTGTAAGAGGGCTTTGTTGTTTTGCATCAATTTCACATGTCAGCTCATGGAAGAAGTAGTGCTAAGAATGACACTAGCACGCACACACTATGTGGTTCAGGGACCGCTCTGTCCTTGTAATAAACGAACTTGGCGAGTATCTCCTATCTCCTTGCTTCCCACACTTAGAAATTGATTATAGTAACGCATGTGTTGCCAATGTATGTTTTGAACGTTGATTTGCTCTCCAACACCTTCAAACTTACGCTTTCGCAATCAGCTATTGCCTATGGACAAAGAATCTCAGAATGTCTCCGAGGTAGATGTGGAAGATGGATCTACCATCGACCTTGACTGGTGCAGCGAACGGTTCCCTTTCCTCTTGCTATCCGGAGTCACCCTATCGAGTAGGGACCACTCAGCCTTGCGGGCCGCTGACGAGGGTTCAGTCGAAGCTCGAGGCATGTGACTACCGTGGAGGAAACAAGTTCCCACACATTTCACGGACACTGGAATTGCTATGACACACTTACGATGTCGTGGTGATAGGCTCGGGTTACGAAGGAGGAGTGGCAGCTTCCAGAATGGCCCGTGCCGATCAATCTGTCTGTGTTCTTGAACGCGGCAGGGAGAGATGGCGTAAGTGCTGTTCGGACTCTCTTGGAATACTCTAACATCAGACAGCTGGAGAGTATCCGTCGAATCGTGTCCAAGCTACGCCAGAAATTAGCGTTTCGGGATTGTTTGCTCCCGGCGATAAGCCAGGCACTCCGGTGCAGATTGGCGATCCAACCAAGCTGTATCAGCTGGTCGTCAGAGTTGGGCAGAATGCTTTTGTGGCGAGCGGTCAGTTTCATGTGCAGACGAACGTTGATTGGTGCTAATCATGACACGAAGGTCTTGGGGGCACTAGTCTGCTCAACGCAAATGTCTTCCTGAAAGCTGACAACGGAACCATGAGCCTTCCCGAGTGGCCGGACGATCTGAGAAAGCCCCGCGCTTTGGATGAGTGTAACTCTCACCTCCCTAGCGGAAGATGACAGGATCTCACCATGATGCGATAGACTACGAACGAGCGGCCCAGATGCTCCAGCCTGAGCAGTACCCGGAGGACTTTCTCCCATTGCTGAAGCTCGAGCTCCTAAAGAAGCAGGCAGAACTCCTGGGCCTGCAGGAGAAGTTCTATAGAGTACCACAGACGACTAGATTTGAGAACGGACCTAACTATGCCGGTGTGGTATGATAAGAGTGCCCCAAAGCTTGCATAGATCTTTCTTGCTGACTGACCTAAGCAAATGCAAGCCAGTGCCCTCACTGGTATGGCCAGAACAGGCGTCAACGACGGTAGCAAATCTTCAACCCTTGTCACATATATAAGTGACGCATGGAACTGGGGCGCCGAATATAGTCTTCTTCTCCTCCTTCTGAGAGCGACTAACTGACTGACCTCACAAGCTTCTGCGAGTGCGAGGTTAGGTATATCAAGAAGCACCCGACGCAAGAAGGCTATCTGATATTCTTTGCCTGGCATGGGGTTAAGTGCCGTTTGTTCAGGGACAATATTTACAACGATCTTATGTGGGTGTATGCTAAGAAATTCGTCTTCATGGGCGCTGGGTCCCTCGGCACCACCGAAATACTTCTTCGTAGCAAAGCCATGGGGTTGGAAATGAGTTCCAGAGTCGGAAAGGATATAAGCGGCAACGTCGACATCCTCGCACTCGGGTATTTCATACCAAAAGTCTTTAGTTGGGAGAGCTGACTAAGTTCCTAGGTACAACACCGACTATGAAGCGAACGGGTTTTGCAGAGGTACCCCTAACCCTGATAAGCCTATTGGTCCAACTATCACAGGGGTGATTGACTGCCGCGATCAGCCGAATCCGCTCGATGGATTCGTGGTGGAAGAAGGTGCCATAACAGAGGCCCTCGTATCTATTGTTCAGCCCATGCTGGAGTTACTTCCCGGAAAGATCTTTCCCACGAATTACACAATGAAAGACATGCTGGTTCATTTCTTCGCCCGTCAACACAGCAGGCTGTATCAATATGCCTCATTGGGAAGCCTGGAAAAGACCCAGATGTATCTGATAATGTCGCATGACAGCAATCAAGCCATCATGAGACTGGGGAGGAATAACAGACCCGTCTTGAACTTCCTCGGTGTGGGACGGAGCGACCACGTGAAGAGTTTGAATGGGTTCCTGGCGAAGATGACCAACGCCTTCGGCGGGACCTATATCAATTCTCCCTTCTTCGCGGCACTGGGAGAATGAGAGGTAAGTAGTCGTTCTAAAATGACTTAGAGTTCCCTCTGACGAGGCAGATAACCGTCCACATCATGGGCGGAGCAGCTATTTCCAGTAACGGGACGGGGTCGTACGGGGCGGTGGATCAGCTTGGTCGAGTTTTCACAGGCCAAGGTAGTGATGCGTATGACGGACTTGTTGTGGTAGACGCTGCAATTCTTCCCACTGCTCTCGGCGTCAATCCCTTCGCCACCATCACTGCTCTCGCGGAACACTCAGTCGAAGCTGTGGCGAAGCGAAACAGCTTGAGTATAGATCTCGTAACTCAAAACGGTCTGCATACGTCCTCACCAAGAAATTCACAGGTCCTAATAACATGTATAGGGACTCTCGACCTTTTCGGATGCACGGCTCGTCTGAAACCCGCCGGTGCAGAGCTCTCCAAGGCCGAGCGTGTTGTCCGCGTGGCGACGGAGTCAGGAGCTGAGGGCCTTGAGTTTACTGAAGTCATGACTGGCTTCATCAATACTCAGGACCAAGTCGACACCGGCAATATCACATCAGACTTCACCTTCGCGACTGATGCAGCTCGGGCAGCCGGCAGCACGGCAAGATTCTTCCTTAGTTGTCATGCTTGGGATATCGATGAATGTAAGGTCTTCACTTATCGCTTTTTAGGGGTAACTGACCGTGTCAGTATTTGGCCGATCTGATCACCCGGCAATGCTTACTGGGAGGTTTACCTGCGCTGGTCTAGCTGGGTCTCCGTTTATGGTCCTTCGCGGTGAGTTCAACCTCTTCATCAAGGATAAGTGCACGCCAGATACTACCAACTTGACATACGACTTCGACATGGTATCTACTCGAGGAGAAGTCATTCACTTTCGTGGCTATAAAGTGGTGAACCGATCCGTTGCATTCAATCCACTGCAAACTTGAAGAGCAACCTCGACCCTCTTTGTCACCTTGAGTAAAGGAGACCAGATTTTGGGCAAGGGAACGCTACACATTGAGCCGCAGGACTTTATTTCTCAGCTCTGAACATTCGCTTCACACGGCCCGTCACTGCTATCACGAGCATCCTCTACGGGCAAGTTCCTGACCTTCTTCACCAAACAAGTCTTGTCGAACTTTTTAGGGCCACTAGGCTGGCTGGAATTTCCCACCACAACGTACGAGGGCTATGACACCAACAAGAGGCCTCCTGCCAAAACAAGGACACTGTGAGGACCTTCACTGAGGATAGCCCTGCGAAGAGGTAGTTGATGCAACGTAGTCTATTGAACAGTCCTATGTAACAACGACTCATCGCTTGAAGAGCCAGGAAGTCGTCTCCACTCGATTCGGGAGGGGACCTCTTCTTGTACCCTCACGCCGCCTAGGAAGTGTACCCTCGGCTATGCTGAGTGATACGCTTCCTTATCTTGGTCCTTGCTCACCGAGGCACTAGAGGTAAGGCTATTCTAGCCAATCACAGTGTCTCGTGACAGACACTCACGTCGATCGACAACATAGTTTCAACTCTTCTCTGGTAGACACCTACTGCTTCTTTTTCTGGAGCCCGGAAAGTTGTCTTAATGATACCTGGAGCCGCCGTAGATCATCAAATCTACGCCCTTCCCACCATCAAGACGAATGCTGTCGAATACTTTCAAGCCGCTGGTTACGAGGTTTTCTGTGTGACCCACTGGATGGGCAAGACTCCCAATGCTCAGAGAGGTTACACAGCTTATGATGCGAGGCTTGATATTCTGGCTTCTTTCGAAGAGATCCACCGAATCCACTGCTCAGAGCAGCCTATCTACGTCATATCACACTGTATGGGATCGATCGCCTTGTCTGCGGGTTTGCTCGACGGTACGATCAAGTCTGCATGGATTAAAGGTCTGACCACATCTCAAGTCTTTTTCAATCCGATTGCAGGAACCGTGAACAAGCTCAAGGCAGCTTCGCCGGTGCCGCTTACCCGAGTTTATCGGCTCCTTGCCGGGAATTGGTTTTCTTGCATCTCAACTGAGAACGACACATTAGTGCAGCGGCTTTTCAACCAGGTTTTGTGATTCTACCCCGTCGGTTCGGCACATGAGCTATGCAACAGCGTTGTCTGCCGCTGAGCAGATCTTGTTTTCGGAAGGTGAGAATTGCCTCTATCGTCAAAGGCTTTTGCATTTGGCTGACAAAAGACAAGATTATGGACACATAAGCGCCTCAATGCCGCCACGCACGACAACCTGTCAAAGTTCCTCGGTGGGATCACTATGCGTGCCCTCGAACTGCTTATGTTTACAGGAACGCACGGCTACGTGGTGAACAACAATCGTGAGTCGCTGGTCACGCCCGCAAACTTGCAGTGTCTTCAAGGCATGCCGATCTTGTTTATCTCAGGAGGCGAGAACGTGGTCTTTAGCCCGGAAGGCACAGACAAGTCATTCACGACCCTAACCGCGGTTTTCGCCCTGAAGGATTATGAGCGTGAGGTGTTTGATGGATATGGCCATTTGGATTGCTGGATGGGCTCCCAGGCTTCTAAAGATGTATATCCGACGGTGCTGGCCCATGCCGAAAAGACCTACATCGACAACTTTACCGGCTAGGTATTGTTCCGTAGCAGTTAGGAAATTCAGCTTCATTTATTTCACTTTAAACACTGTTTGGGTTCGAGGAAGACATCTCCACAGTCCTCTGCGAGGGTCTGAAAGAAGCGTCTGCCGAAAGGAGAGGCTTCCATCCCAGAATTATCTCTCGTTACAAGAGGACGATCGCTGGAGGTCTCTAACACTCGCGGATGTAGCAGACACGATGATCGCTCAGCGGGCCCGGTATTATCGCCACGGTCCCCGAGGTTCCGCGCCAGGACCTGTCGTTCAAGTTTGGAGACCAACAATCGATCGATTCGCAAACAGTCTGTGTCTGTTCTTGTAATATGCTACCTGACCGTGTAGTCTGTTCTTATTTACCACCTTCACTCCAGACCTGCGGGAACCAGCTTTGAAGCCGAACTGACCTTAGCTGCCAGTGTCGAGATGCTCTGTCCACTTAACACTTCGAACAAGGAAATATCAGCCTTGATCTGCTGCAGAATCCAGCCTCGAATCTCCACAGCCATCAATGAGTCCACACCATACGAATGGATCGTCTTTTCTGGATCAATATTCTCCGTTGTGGTTTGTAAGCCTTTGGCCAGCTGAGCACATATGGCAGCGGTTATAATATTCGTTGCCTCCGCTAGGGTCTTTGCCTTCTCAAGGAGAGATGAAAGGGTTGATTTTGTATCTGATCCTTCGGGTGTCCCTCCCATTTCAACGATAGCTTGGTCCAGCCCTAGCTTTTCAAGGAATGCGAAGCGTGGATCATCGTAGTAGAAGGGGGAATCAAGTCCTTGTCGATGCAGAATCCCGCCGCTAGGAAGTCCTGTTACAAGCTGTGGTGGAACTTTCGAGTCACCATAGAATCCCACTATGGCCGATCGGACAATACTGTGGAGCTCGGTTTCATTCAGAGCAACAGCTTCGGATTTGCGAAGGTTGGTGAAGCCCCCTCTTTCGGCAATTAATCCAATTCCAGTCATGAGACCGAGATCAATGGAAACAGCAGGGAGGCCCAAATCTCGACGGTATTTCGCCAATGCATCTTGGTATGTGTTTCCAGTCGCATAAGCGGCCTGGCTTCGGTTACCAACCACACCCGCAATCGAACTCAGCATGACAAAGAAGTCCATGTCGCGGGGGAGGAGCTGATGGAGAAGCCAAGAACCATGGACTTTGGGCTTGATGGCTTCACGCCACGACTCGTAAGTCAGGTTTTCATAGATAGCATCGTTCAGCACCGCCGCAGACTGGATCACTCCTCGAATCTGTGGGAGTTCCGAAGAACATGAGGCCACTATCTCTTTCATGCGATCGGCGTCCGAGACATCACCCGCATACACGCGGACCGATATCCCCAGAGCGGTCATCTCATCGACGAGAGTCTGTGCATTTCCTGACTTAAGCCCTGAACGAGATATAAAAACCAGGTTTCTGGCACCATGGTAGAACAGAAGCCGGGCAAGGCTACGTCCAAGGCCACCTGTGCCGCCGGTGATCACATATGTTGCATCACCTTTCAGTCTCAGAGGTGATTTGGCGTCAGGGCTCACTGGAATCTCATCACTGTTGCTGATCGTGATAATAGCCTCATGTGGACCATCTTGCTCTTGGACGTATGCCAAGGCATCCGCAACCTTGGCCGCTGAAAACACCTCTAGATGTGGCTTTACCACGACTGACTGCGTCTTTACGAAAATTGACAGGTTCTTCAACGTATCAGCCACCAATTTTGGATTGGTCTCAAGATCATGAATCGTGTCGATCTGTGAATAATGACAACCCTTCTGGAATGGCGCCAGATCCAAAGCACCAGTGACGAAGCCACCGACGGTGTTGATGAGATGACCACCATCAGTGACACACTTCCAAAGTGTGGCCAGATCCTCACCGTTCGCGGACGTGACCAAGATTGTGTCGAAGCCGGCCTTGTCTGTAATAGCCATCAGGTTCACCTGCAGATTTGGATCCTCCTCATGGAAAATCTGATGATCTGGAATACCATACGCATTTCCCAGCTGTCGCTCTGAGTTATTCTTGACAGACAAGTGGACATCAGCTCCGAGACCTTTGGCTAGCTGGATAGCGGCTACGCCAACCAATGTTGCCCCCTGGACGAGGACTTTGTGGTGTTGTCGGATCTGAGCCGTGCTGAAGATACTCTTATGAGCTGTTCCAAGAGTGATCGCCCACGTTGCTGCGTCCTCAAAAGTGACTTGTTCTGGGATCGTGTGGCAGAGGCTTTCGGAGATCTTATAAGTAGTTCTGTATGGCCCTACCTGGCAACCAAACACGCGATCACCAACACGGAGACGACTCGTCGAACTTCCAACAGTCTTGACAGTGCCACTGAATTCCTTCGCAGAGCTCTCGGTGTCACTATGGATAATTAGCTTCTCCAAACATCGGACGAAATTCGAAGTATCTCACCTGAGCTTGAAAGCTTTGACCTCTACCTCAATCTGGTCAGCAGCCAGGACGCGATCTGCGATATCGGTTGCTGTCGCAGTGAAGTAGCTTGCGCTCCCTGCCACCGATCGGTGTAGCTGTAAAGACGGAACACCTTTTGCCAATAACATGGTGGTTGGGGACTGAATTTTATCCTTAATCATCTGCCCCAGTTTTTCGTCTTCCGTCCAACGACTGATGTGGATCTGGTCGGCAATCAATTTGAATTCTCTGTCAACAGTAGGCCGGAAAGCCACCCGTAGTATATTCGCTGCTAATTGCCCGAGATCTGATGTTGTCATGTAGTCTTCCAAGGCCAGGTATCGGAGATCAAGGTTAGGATTTTCATTCTTGATGACCCGCATGAAACCCATAGGGGCCCCAGCCACTGGAAAACCTCCTCCAGATATCCAGAGCAACGAGCCACAGTGCAAGGTGAGCCCCTTAATGGCGCCAAAATCTGCCGATGAACACTCGGTCAAAAAGGCATCTTCAGCCTCGAGCAGAGAGATGATGGGTTTGCGAGCTATCTGAGCGGACTCGATAGGCCATTTGTACCTCACTGCCGGCAGACCGCATTCTGAGAGCTGGAGATCCAAAGCCTGAGACAGTGCTTCGGTGCGCTTCGACGTCGTTACGGGCTCAATGATACATACGCCTTCCGGTGGTATTATTTCGCTTGATCTCAATTCCACGGTCAATGTCAAGCTGGTGGTCTCGTCTTGATATATCGTGTGGCCTAAGAGGGTGAGCCCTTCAGTACGTGCGAGCCCTGCATCACCGTCGCTATCCACGTTAGATTGCAGGGACATATGCAACGCAAATGATACATACTTAGTCCTTACAGCCACTCCTGGGTTGAGGCATATGAGAAGGCCTCCTTCCTGAAGAAGTGTTTTCAGCTTCGACTTCTCCTGCTCCCCTGTAGCTCTTGATCCAGCCTTTGGCCACACGATGACAGCGTTGAATGATTTTGTTGGAAGGACTTCGCCTGGCAACTCTGCACCATCAGGGACCTCGATGCATGAAGCTTTGGATTTCCACGGTTCCAAGGCCAGCCTCGCTTCGTGCAAGCTTTGCGGGTCGGAGTCTACATACGCGAATCGTTCAAAGTAGGTTTCTCCTATGTTATGAGTGTCCGTGAGAAGTGGAACCAAATGATTAGAAGAGGGCAAAACTCCTCTGAGCTGCAAGATCGACGGTTTTGGGTTCTTGTGTATAGTCAGTTCCATAATCTGGACAAATTGATTGTTAGTGGATATCCAGTTCGCCTGTCAGCCGACCAGCCCAGCACGAAAGATCCTCACCTTGGTCAGACCCTCTTGAAACGTGGCGGTTTTGCTCAGAATGCCGTCCAAAGCACCGCTCCCAGCGAGTGAGATATCAGGCTTCCACTCCAACGTGCCGAGGGGAGCTTTTAGTGAGTCAGCAGAAGCAGTCGAGCTCAAACGTGGTAATTCTCGACATCGAATTCCTTGAATGTGAACTTTGGGCCCATCCCACTGTTGATCGGAGTAACATATGTCGGCCACAATCTCTCGCGGGCCATCCCTCCGTGCGGTACAAAATCCGTGATACGTCGCTCCGGCGCCAGAAGGTAGGCTGGCGACTGCGATGGTCAACTGCTCAAACGACACGGGTACCGCAGCTGTCTGAAGGTTGAGAGATCTATCGTCGCCCAATGCGGCGAAGAGAGAATGGAAGATAATGTCGAGTGTAGTCGGGTGGATCAAGTGCTCGCTCTCAATGCCTTCGGGCATAATTGCCTTGGTATCAGGAATAGCAATGATACAGTGGCATCGTCGCTTACTAGTACAAATCTGTGTGAGGCCTTGAAATGCTGGCCCATAGTTAAGACCCGCTTGCTGGGTCGTCTTGTAGAAGTCCTCCGGTCCCACGTGATGAGTGCATTGGGCACATGACGCGCGATATTCCGATTCAAGCATCTTCTTTGCCTGTTGCGTTGCAGGCCAGGATGTGACGTTGTCTGATGTGTACCTGACACTCACCATGCCAAATGCATTCTCTTCTGGTTCTTGATCTGGAGTGCAGCTGGCAACTGTGAACGACCACCATTCGTTCTGGTACAATGAAGAGTTGGCGGCCTTCTGGCGGTGCAGTTGAAGCGTAACCTCGACTCCAGTAGAATCATCAGGCACGACGACAGCCTTGCCTATCCTCACGTCCTTTAACTGAATATTGTCGATCTGCCTGCTTGGGTCTGCAAGCTGGCGCATTGCCTCAATGGGCATGACCAAAATGCCGGCGGCGGGATAGAGGATCGTATCTTGCACAACATGATCCCTCAGCCAAGGTTTCTCCGAAGTCTTCAAGATGTTTCTCCATGTCGGCGCGAGCGTGTTGTATCCCGTCGTTACAGTTCCAATGAGATCGTGATATGGGTTCTGCCGATTTCGGTAATTTCGAGACAGTCTCGACTCTGACCAATATTTCAGTGTATGATTCCAGGGATAGGGTGGTAAGTCGGTGAGAACCTTTGGTTTTGATACGATGTCATTCACATGGAGCAGATCTACCGGGACGCCCTTGTCATACAGCGCTCCTGCGGCATCAAGAGCTGACTGCAATCCGTCATCTCCACGAGTGAGCACAGAGACATAGTCGACACCAGAGATATCCTGGGCCTGGAGGATTTGGCGCAGAGGTCCTTTCAAAGCGCTGTGTGGACCAATCTCGACAGTGATATTGATGTTCGTTGAGTGCGTGGTGCGTGCGCGTCGCCGCCTCTCATTAGAAGCTGTGAACAATGTCTGTACAGCGTCGAGGAAAAGCACTGGTGAGACGAGATTCCTAACCCAATATTCGGGCCCAAGGTCCCCTGGCGGCACCCGTTGCCCGGTCACACTCGAGGCCATTGTCACGCCCTGACTCGGTGTCGATTTGGGTTGCAGGCCAGATATTTTCTCTAGGTATTGAGCAGCTATCCGTTGCATATGGTGTGAATGGTAGGCGTTTTCGACTTTGAGCTTTCTGAAGAAAATCGAAGCCTCCTTCAATTTCTTACCCAAGACATCCATGGCACTTTCATCACCAGAAATGGTTACCGAGGTTGGAGAATTGATGCACGCCACGACCAGTCTCCCGTGGGCTGGGTCTATGCGAGAAATATGTTCTAAGGCCTCTGCTTGCGACAGACCTGCTGCAGCCATGGAGCCCTTGAGTTCCGGAGCAGTGTTGCTAAGTTCAGAGCAGAGCTTGCCACGCCAATACGAGATTAGCCACGCATCTTCACAGGTGAGAGCTCCGTAGGCATATGCGGCTGCTATTTCGCCACTAGAATGGCCGAGAACAACGCCAGGAAAGATACCCCAGTGTCGAAGTAGGTCAACCAGTGCAACCTGAAGAATCGTACAGATTGGTTGACTAAATTTGGCGAGTTGGATATTGCTGCTTGACTGGCTCTGTTCAAGCTCGTGAATTAGTGACCAGTCGCAGCCAATCGATGTCAGATACGCCTGAGCGTCAAATATACTCGCTTTAAAGGTCGGCAGCTGCATCAACTCCACACCCATGCGTGCCCATTGTGCGCCTTGACCGGTGAAAACAAATGCCAAAGCAGGCGGGGTGGCGCTTGAACGTGAAGCGGAAATTGAGGGAGCCGAAAGTTGTTCCCGGAGCTCTTTCAAGGTCGAAGCAACAACGTGAGCTTTCCAGTCAAAGCGGGTCCGGCGATGGCTAAGAGTATAGGCCAACCGAGTCATGTAAGCTAATTCTGCATCGGCTTTGATCGAGTCGAGGTACTCGCAAAATTGCTTGCGTAGCCTGTCCAGTCCAGCATCTGTTGGTGCGCTGACCACGAAAAGGCGTTTACGTGGAAATTCTTTGCCAGATCCCTGCGAGATCTCATGCCAACCCTGAGAACGGAGAAAGTCTTCTGCATTATCAATTATGGCGTGGGCATTCGTACCGCCATAGCCAAATGAGTTGACACTCGTTCGCTTTGAAAGATGCTGTGGCCAGGGAAGCGCCGACGTAGGTACAGTTATCTTCCAGTCGTCGAATGGAATGCGCCTATTTGGCTGATCAAAATGAATATTGGGTAATATCGTGCCCCTTTCCAGCATCAAGATACACTTGATGACGCCCGCGAGACCAGCTGCTCCTTCAAGGTGGCCGATGTTCGATTTCACAGATCCAACCACTATATTATCCTGCTTCCTGGCTTTGCCCAATGTTCGAGCAACTGCAGCCAGTTCAAGCGGATCGCCAACTGCTGTGCCAGTGCCATGAGCTTCGAAATATGCGGTTTCGGAAAGATCTAATTTTGCAGCCGAGTACGTGCTCAAGATGAGGTCAGCCTGAGCGTCACTGTTAGGCACCGTAATTCCTGTGGTGTGCCCATCTTGGTTGACGCCCGTCCCTCTGATGACAGCTCGAATTGGGTCGCCATCACGTACAGCATCTGCCAGAGGTTTGAGAATGAGGGTGGCTATGCCTTCTCCTCGGCCATATCCGGACGTACCAGCAGCAAAGGACCGGGACAAGCCTTCTTTGGACAACATGTGAAGATTCGAGAGAAAAATTGCCAAGTCCGGGCTAAGGATGAGGTTGGCGCCGCACACTATGGCGAGCTTGGATTCTTTCGATTTGAGGCTTTGGCATGCCAGATGCAAACCGACCAAGCTAGAAGAACACGCAGTGTCCAGAGTGATGCTGGGTCCGCGAAGGTCGTATGCCCAGCTCACACGGTTGGAGAGTAGAGAGAATCCAGTTCCAGTGCCAGCGTACATGGGAGCAGTTTCGCTGTCCTTTATCTGTTGCTCATGCCAATCCCTAGTGAAGCAGCCAATATAGCATCCTGTATCACTGCCTGCCAGGTCGTGAAGTCGTAGTCCGGCATTTTCCAAGGCCTCGTAAGTAACCTCGAGCAACATCCTCGCTGTCGGGTCCATGGCCTTTGCATCCTGTGCTGTTATGTTGAAGAATGGAGCATCAAAGGCCGATATGTCTCCGTCAAGGAAGTGGCCTCCGCGACATCGAAGGGTGCCCAGTTTGTCCCCTGCATGATAGAATGCATCCACATTGAACCGCGACTTGGGAACTTCGGTGTAGGCAGCTGTGGAAATGTGCGATTAGCCAACCTTCTTAGCTAACAGCCTTTCTGCTCACATTCTGAATTGTACAATAGGTTCCAGAACTTGTCTGTCGTTGAGGCCCCTCCAGGAAACCGACATGAGAGTCCAATGACTGCTATGTCATCAGAGTCTGTCGCCAACTGTGCTAAAGAACCCATGATCTAGAGTGTGAGAGAATGTGCCCCGGTAATGATGAAACTTCTGCCTGGCTTGAAACCTCCAAGGCAAGGGACAACTCCCTCGGGGATTGGACTTTATATTTACTACGAAATGAGCCATTGACGATTAGCTCGCGACGTTGGGTGAGCTGGTCAATTAACCACGGCTGAGGCTATCCACATCGTCCAAGAAGAGTAGCGCATTGCAGCCCGCAGTCATATTTTTCAGCCATCAAGCCGGCGAATTTCAAAAGCATCGGGAATCAGTTTCAATTTTGCTAGCCTCTGGAGTGGTTGTGATCATTCTATTATCTGGTATCCCCCCAGCCAGCCGCGAGCTAAGATCGACAGCCTATAATGGTATAGTGACATAGTGATATGCTTGACGCGACATGAAAGAACCAAGATTGACATGCCGTACTCTTTTATGTCAAACCCAGCGATACAGTGGGTATCAAGGGTTTGAGACCGCCAACAACGAAGGATGCATATGCATTGCCAACGTTGGCCGGAGCTGGCTCAAGGCTAGCATTGCTTATGGCGCATGGGAGCCACATAGTTGGCCTTTAGCGAGATATTCACAGCACAAGTCACTTTCATCGCCCAATCCCATGTCCACTCAGGGTATGATCGTCGGTATTTAACGGCGAGACGGGCCTTATTTGACGAATTTGACGTCAAACGTGCTTCTACAGTAATCGGCTCCAATCTTGGTTTTAGAACCGGTTGCTCCAGCTGCTCCGCCCTGAGTTGGTGGTCGCGAAGCCTATAAGGAGCTGTTGTGGGTCGGATAGCTTGTTGGTTGGGGGTTAGCCCGCGGAATTCGCGATTGTGGACTGCGCTTTTCTTCGCCCTGAGCCCAATTACCGTCAAGAGAGGCTGAAATTACTTATCGTGCCGCGTACGATGCAACCGCCCAGGGGTTCTGCAACTAATGAGCAGCTGCGAGCGTCCATCTTATCGCAGAAGTTAGCATCACACCGCTAGTTCTTTCTCTCTTGGCATTTCCCTGGACTTTATCACATACATCATAACGGTAGTTATCGATAACCGCGATCATAGGCCCGTGTGTCGTCCGAAGCTAACGAGCACCGTAAGTCGCTATGGAGGTAAGTGGCTGGCGTCAAGTTGTCTCAGCTTCAGTTGGGATCGGCGACACCGCGCTCATGCCACGCTTCAGATGGGATCGGCGACACCGCGCTCATGCCACGCTTCAGAAAGTACAATTGTTTGCGCTTCGATCTACTCCGCATAAGCAAAAGCTCAAGGCTCCCTCACTGCCTGTATCCATGGATTGCCAGATATAGTGACATGTTGATCGGACGTAAATGCTTGCATCTCTTTAACGCGTTACTGTTGTGTTCGGTGGCGTTGCAATAGGTCAATACTCTCGCTCTTCTACTTGCAAGACTGTCTGAATATTCATCTCATTTAATATGAAGTTCCTCTGTCTGCATGGCCGGGGTACCAACTCGGACATTTTTGAGGCTCAACTAGGTATGTGCCTGGTAGGATTCAGAATGCCGCCGACCCAGGTGTATGCGTTTAAACCTTGTCCATGGCTAACCCCTTGAACTCCAAGCAGGACCACTGATCTCTCAACTATCTTCTCAGCATACTTTTGATTTCGTAGATGCGCCGTCCGAATCCGCAGCGGCTCCTGGCATCGCGAAATTTTACCCAGGGCCGTATCTGGCGTGGTTTTCACGCTACGAGCCCGAACATGTGGAAGAAACCCATCAATATCTTCGAACCATCATTAATGAAGATGGACCTTACGACGGAATAATTGGGTTTTCACAAGGAGCCTCTCTGGCAGCTAGTATGCTGCTAGCCGAGGAGTTTTATAGGGCAAACGGACACGCAGAGGCTACCAGAAGCCTGCCATTCAAAGTTGCCATCTTCTTCAACAGTGTCATGCTATTTTCGCCATCAGAAGAGATTGGTGACGATATCACTCAACAAATCAAACAGCAAGAAGAGAGATATATCGGCTTCCTCAATGGCTCCGACGATTGGCAACAATCATCCAGTACCTCAACACTTCCACCTTCTCCAACCTCTACTACGGCCTCGGGTCCCATCATGTGGAAAATGCCCAACTGGGATCTCTCATCAACTTCGCTTTCTTCACTCTCCTCGAACTCTTCAGACAATATGGAAAACAATCGCGAATTCCAAGCTGCGAGAAAACGATCAGTGGCGTTTGAGTCAACCCGTCTTCTGAAGACTCCACTAGTATACGGCTTCGTGCCTTCACAATTCCCTCATCGAATATCAATTCCAACTTTGCATGTCATTGGCAAAAATGACGAATTCGCAGAGCACTCCAAGACACTCGTGAAGCTGTGCAAATCCGACAAGGCTGAAGTGCTAATCACCGATGGCGCACACGATTTACCCCGGTCTAAGTCTGCATTAGACGAGTGCGCCAAAATATTTGACTTGGTGACGATGATGGCCTCGCTTATCGATCTTTGATCTCGGTACGCTTGGGGATGCTCCGAGATTCCGCTACAGTGGCATGCATATACAGCTGGTAGATCTCCTGATCAGGAAAATGGCGTTAAGGAGTCATTGCAAACATGTTTGATATCGGCATAGATTGTTTCACGTACAGTGTTGCAGCTTGAAAGAGTAGTAAGATTATAGACTTGGGATGTCCTTCCGGACTGTGTCCACAAGTTCAAGTGTACGTGCACTGTTCCCGGAAACTCTTTAGATCAGACTCCTGTTCACCTCCCCGAGGATGGCCTGCGACCCCGAAATCGCAATTCATCCATCCGTTTGGCATAATTACATCGAGTGTTTCTACACTTGTCCTTTCAATGCTCTGCATTGAGAGTATGAGACTTTGATTTTATTCGCTTTTTCATCTACTCGTGGTAGGGGTATGCTTCTCCCCTAGGAAGTTTACATCTTGTCAATCGCCACCTTGAAGACTTCAACAGCCATGAACAGGCGCGGCTGCTCCTTCCCTCGTCATCGGGGACAAGAGAGATTTTGCCCGGGCAAATCAGGCTTGGCCAACACTTGGCGCATTTCACGTAAATATTTACGTCCATGGTGGATCCGATCACGGCTTAGCCGTGCCATACCGCTTCAACGGCCCAGTTCATCGGGGCGTTAGTGTCGTCCGCTGGCTTGATCGCATCCTCATGCAGACCAGCCCAAGGTGCTCTGTGATTAGTGGCATCATATCAGACTAATGAGCTGATTCATTTGAAGATGATTTTTTTGCCCTTAGTGGAGAAGTTGGGTGAGGAGGTTTCATCTTCCATAAGAAAAGGATGGAGAAGCGCTTGAGAGTACGAGAGCTAAGCCTAGGGAAAGAAACCTTGGAACGACCCGAAGACTCGACGTTTGTAAAAACATCACGATGGCTACCTCGCAGTCGACGCAGACCCAGGCGCAACAGTTACTGCCCATAATATTGGATCGACGGGCAAGAGATACGCCGGACAATGTCTTTGCCAAAGTACCAAGGTCTCCGACATCATACCGAGATGGTTTCCGCGCAGTCAAGTATTCTGAGCTTGTTAATGCCATCAACCAAGTTGCGTGGCTTATCGAGCAAGGGTTTGGCAAGGGAAATGGTTTCCCCACGATCACTTATCTTGGACCCAGCGACCTCCGTTACTCAATCGTGGTAGTAGCTGCAATCAAGGCTGGCTACAAGGTAAGTGGGAGTGAAAGAACTCATCGCCTTATTGACTGATATCACTCTAGACATTTCTGCCCTCACCAAGAAACAGTATTAGTGCTCACATTTCCCTACTCTCCCGACTAGAGTGCTCCCGCCTCGTGGTCACTAACCCGGAACTGCCTTGCGTTGCTCAGATTGAAAGCGAGATCACTGTACAGAAATTTGCGATTCCGTCCCTCGCCGATCTCTTAGACCTCGAGCTGGTGCCCAACTATCCTTACTTCAAATCATTCGACATCGCCAAATCAGATCCTATTTTTATCCTACACACATCGGGTTCAACAGGTACACATGCCCGATATCTGCAATGGAATACATATAACTGACCAAGATAAGGGATTCCAAAGCCTCTGACATACACCAACAGTTTCGTCAGTGGTATAGCAGCAAATACTTCGCTAGCACCCCCTTATGGCTATCAGATGCTAGACAGGCACTTTCGTACAGGATCCTTTTTCATGACTCTACCTGCATTTCACGTCGCTGGTATTGGCTTCTCACTTATTGTGCCATCATTTCAAAGCAGCGTTCCAGTATACCCTCTCCCCACTGCGCCGCCTACTACAGAAGGTCTTCTGGAAGCGGCGGGTAAAACCGAAGTTGACTGGGCATTTGTACCACCTGTTGTGATTGAACAGCTAGCCCGGGATCCTGCATTGCTAGATGAAGCTGCCTCCAAGCTCAAGTACCTCTTCTACACTGGTGGCAGCGTCTCTCAGGCATCAGGCGACGTTGTCATACAGAAACTAGACATTTATCAATGCCTTGGATCAAGCGAATGTGCCACGTTTCCTCTGATTCGACCATCTTCCGATGAGACTTGCACCGAGTGGAGATATATTCAGATTCATCCAGCTGTTAAACACGAATTCCGGCATCGGTTCGAAGATCTGCATGAACTCGTCGTCATTAAGAACGCCGACCACGAGCTGAACCAGCCGGTATTTGGACATTTTCCAGGCACGACCGAATATGCCACGAGGGATTTGTTTTTATCGCATCCAACCAAGCCAGGACTATGGACTCACAAAAGCCGCATTGACGATGTTATAGTGTTCCTGAATGGCGAGAAGACGAACCCGATCTCGTTCGAACAAGCAGTCAGTGCACATCCTGAAGTAAAATCCGCTCTTGTTGGTGGTGCACAGAGATTTGAGGCGTTTTTGTTGATCGAGTTAGTCAACCCTAAGAATATGAATACCGACGAACGCCACGAGCTCCTAGACCGATTGTGGCCAATCATTGCAGATGCCAACTTTACTGCACCAGCCCATGCTAGAATCTCCAAAACTAAAGTCATTTTCTCGCGCCCGGACAAGCCCTTCCCTCGAGCTGGTAAAGGAACGGTGCAGCGAAGAGCTACCATGGACTTGTATCAGGAACAGATTGACGAGGCATATGCTGAGCCGGAAAGAGATGGAACTCTTTCACCTCCTGTGGGCGTCGACTTCACTAAGCCAGAGACTCTCAAGGCTTTGGTCGAGTCTCTCGTGAAGCAGATCACGAACTGGACTGATATCAGCTCCAGCGATGAATTCTTTGGTCGGGGTATGGATTCGCTGCAGGTTTTGAAGCTCACCCGAGAACTCAAAACCACGTTTGGATTGTCCAATCTGGCCATCCGTAACATTTACGCCAATCCCACCATTGAGCTTTTGACACAAGCAATTTCCAAAGTAGCAGTCGGAGAAACCGAGGGATCATCTCCAGAAGACACTGACGGCAAGGTGCTAGAGGCGACAGTTGAAGCATACTCGAGACATCTCGACAGAATGTCCGCGTCCATCGCCTGCCAAGGCGATGCGACTGATGAGAGAGACAGCAAAGGCAGGGTTGTAGTCCTGACAGGGTCGACTGGGACGTTGGGCTCTTATCTTCTTCATCAATTCGTGGGCGATACAGAGGTATCTCACATTGTGTGCCTGAACAGGTCAACAGACTCGCGTTCTGTCCAACAGACCCGAAATGCCAGCCACCAATTAGACACCGACATATCTGAGGACCGTGTTTCGTTCTTCACGGCTGATCTATCAAAACCAAGCTTTGGGTTGACTAAATCCGAGTACGACCACATATCAACCACGGCAACCGAGATTGTACACTGCTCGTGGCCCGTCGACTTCAATAAGAGCTTACCTTCGTTCCATTCGAGTCTCGACGGGATTGTAAACCTGGCAGTGTTTGCTGCCACAGCGAGGAAGTCACCATCATTACTCTTTATCTCTTCCATCAGCGCCGTCAGTAGCTACTCTGGTGGTCCGAGGGCTGCTATTCGGGAAGTACCCGAGACGATCGTTAAGGACATCACAGCGCCAGCACCCATGGGTTACGGCCAGTCCAAGTACCTGGCTGAGCGCATTTTGGATATGGCATCGCATAAGTTTCGGATTAAAACCGGCGTCGTGCGAGTTGGTCAGATATGTGGAACAAGTTACAATCTGCCAGGGTGGAGTAGAAACGAATGGTTTCCCAGCCTCGTCCTGAGTTCGCAGTATATTGGAGCGTTGCCTGATTCCCTTGGTTCCAAGAGCGCAGAGTATCCTGATGGGGTCATGGGGACCATCGACTGGATTCCCGTCGACAAGTTACCTGGTATTATTGTCGAACTCTTGAAGAGTCTATCTTACGCCTCGTCAAAGGCAGGCGCACGAGTATTTCACGCCGTCAATCCACGTACAACAGGATGGAGGAATCTTTCAAACGCGGTCCGCCGAGCTTTAATGCAAAGAACGAATTCTCCAGATTTGAATGAGACAAGTATTGTGACATTTGGAGAGTGGCTCAGTCGTCTGCAGTACAGCAGCAAAGCCGGACAGGCGAAGGGATACGATCAAGCGAAACTAGCTCAGGAGAACCCGGCCATCAAATTACTTGGATTCTTTGAAAGTCTTGCCATTCCAGCTCCGCAATCTGAGGCCGATGCCGCCCCTGGAGGTCGTGGTCTGGCACGGCTCGCTCTGACTAGCACCCTCCAAGCCAGTCCGACATTAGCTAATCTGGAGAGCATTAAGGCCGAATGGATGTATGGATGGGTTGACCAGTGGAAGTAGACAAAGTCGCAATTCTACTTATAGCAATCTGGTTCCAAGTTAGAGCTCTCGCCCCTTAACATCAAACTTTGGGTATATGACAGTTTGTGGCTCTCATAGCCACTGTGCTTTAGACGTTCAGCTCGATTTTGCATTTTGACGCTGGCAAAATGTGTTTGTGGAGTGCGCATGTCCACAATTGACAACTTCGACGTGCGCATAAGAGATCCTCCTTCAAGTCTCCCGTTTATATTTGCTGTTCGCTATATCTAACGCTATATTCGACAGTACTCATTGAGAAAAAGGACAATATTTGACCAATAAGTTTCACAGGGATCCATAAGGCACTGAAAGCTTGTCGCAATTTTGGCATGCAATGTCGAATATACCTTGTTCTATAAAGGAACTATAAAGTTCTTCTCAATATAAGTAAGGATATCCTGAATAACTCCCGGGCCACTATAATGTGGGACAATGCCGTGACCAGTGTCGTTAACAATACTATAAGTGAAATTGACTTGATCGCTAGGGTAGAACTTTGCTACCTGTGCCACTCTCCCATCAGGACCTGAGCAGTTATAGCCACAGGCCGAGAGATCCTTATCACCCGTAATGACATGGACTAGGCCATGAAAATTTGGAGCCATTCCAGTGACGGCGGAGATCGTGGTGTAAGCACCAAGAGCAATCACATCAGTCTGATTCCGCCAGATAGAGAGCGCGGCCGGATCACTGTTGGGCGGCCAAAAGAATGTCGTCAGATCAGCCGCATCAGTCGGTGTTGTGAGCCAGTACGACGGGCGATGGCCGAACTTGGCCGGTGACGTATCCCTGGCAATCACGTAGTTGGATCCCAGGAGGAACTCAGCTGCGTTGGAGGAGTCGGCCGAGTAGGCCGTTAAGACTACAGCATCCACGAGTTCTGGGTGGATCTTGGTAATGCCTTGTAACTGAAATGACCCGTAGGAGTGCCCTACTCCGACAATCTTGCTAAATCGAATGTTTTTGGCGATAGAGCCACCCTTCGCTTGGGTTAGGATATTTGCCAGGATTTCAATTTCGGTAGCGATTTGAGGCTCGTTAAATCCGTTGCTGGTCGAATCGGACAATCCGGCTCCGAGTCTATCATAGGCAAGGATGGGATATCCCTTCGCAACTGCCTGCTTGATCAAGGAGTACTCGGGGCTCAAATCAAAGTCCCAGTATTTGAGATTCACCCCAGGCCCGTGTACTGCGACAATGAGAGGGGAGTCGACGTTTGCGCCGTTCGCGGGCTCGCAATACTTTGCATGTATGTTATAAGTTTTGTTGTTGATAAAGAAGCCTGAGATATGTTGCGAACCCCATGCTTTCGCTGTACCCGTAAGTTGAAGGATGGTGCCCGTAGCATAAGACTGGTTATTGAAAGTCTGGTCAACGCCAACAATATTGGTATTGTTGGCGCTGATCGAGAGAGGGAGCATTAGATCATGGCAAGATGGTATAGCTAAACCCCGACTACCCGGAGCAGCAGTCACAGCCCGAGCCGCACAGCCTAGAAGCGCAGCTGCCCAAGTGATACATGTGAAGAAAGAGGGTTTCATCGTGAGTGAAGAATGAATATAGCAAACTCACAAGAGTAAACTGCCGACTTATAGATATAGCCTGCCATGATATATGGCAGGTGCCGTAGGGTACCTTTTCAGCGCTATGATTACTGTCTTATAAGTTCACCTTTCCTAAATCAACTAGATCGTTTGCATTTGATATTTCCTCAGTCAATCTGCCGTAGAATACCTAGTCAAATTAGGCTGCAACAAGAAATATGCTCATCTCTAGTTGGCGTTTATATCTACGTAGCCGAATACGCCAATCTACTAGTAGAGTTGCAACCAATATGATGTACATCTATGGGTGCGTATTACTCACTCAAGGCTAACTAAGAGAAGATAGCACAGCCGTCAGGGAGCACGTTTACTGGTTTATGACATAAGAGTCAATGCCCAATCTGGCCGAGATTTCCACATTACGAAGCTTGTTTATCACACAATCCTCGCGCCGCCGTATTCGCGACATCTACAGTTACGAAGTAGACTGACAAAATGTAGACGAATACGCTGGCAAGTATGGATGCAAATACTTCATGGAGTACAGTCCTTAGAAGAGACAGAAAACCATTAAAAAACCGCCTGATTGATAAGAGACCTATAAAAGCAGTGATACTCGCATTTACGGATAACGTGATGAATGGCTTTCTACAGCCCAATGTGGGGTGAAAGCAATCTCCTAGTTATTGAGGTTAGACTCGTCAGTTCATCATATTTCACCCTCACATATTATCAATTTCTGCGTATTATGTAACGATAGATTTACAGCGATGAAGGTCAGGGGTGGCGTCGTTCCACTAGCTCTGAGTCTACGCCCAGCTTAGGTGTCCGGTATCTTGCGTGTGAGAAGCCTAAGCCTAACCTCAAGCGTTAGGTCTAGTTACACACGCGAAAGGCTAAGCTAAGGGCATCGGCGCCATGCCGATGCCTAAAAGTCTGATGCTGATCGCCTAAATGGGATGTAGACCTAGCTACTCACTGGTAAACCCTATTACGCACCCAAGGGTTCCTATTACGCACACATCCCCATTTAGTTAGCGCCTATCTTGGCGTAGCTTTAGGCACGCCTAATTATTTTATTCATGCCTAATCCTTAACCATAAGTGATGTAGCGACAATCAAAACAACAGAATAGAGATAATCTCATGATCTTAACAGTTAAAAGAGATAAGTTGAAGAGGAGGTGATTAGAATTGATGAATCTATAATTATAATGCTTAATATCTAGATATTAATACCTAAAATTCAGACAGTGATACCTAAAATGTAGAGATGATGCCTAAAATGTACATAATAATGTCTAAAATATAGGCGGTGATGCCTAAAGTTTAGGCTGTAAATAGGCACTCTTTAGGGGGGAGGCAGGTGAAAAGTATTCTATATTAGGAATGTTACCCGAGTGTGTGCGTAATAGGAACCCTTGGGTGCGTAATAGGGTTTACCCTACTCACTGACTAAGGTAGCTTTATCTGCAACCTTTGAGAACTTCAATCAATCCGCCATCCTCTCAGCCTTCAATAGCGGAGGGATCAGCAAGTGGTCGCCAAATCATCTCATCCACTTTTCCCTACATTTACATCCTAATTTCGCATGAAAACTCACCAGAACCAAGGAAGGCTCACTGAGTGAAGGCGATGGCGAAATCTCCAGAAGAGCTGAACCAATTAGCTCGTCGACTCAAATCTTTCCATGTCTCTGGTCAGCCCCTGATCCTGACCAATGTCTACGATGCATGTACTGCTAAGTTAATATCCTCGCTTCCCTCGACCAGGGCCGTCGCGACCGCTTCGTATGCGATAGCCTCCAGCATTGGCATTGATGATGAAAACACGATGTCTCTCAGAGATAATCTTGTTGGTGTCAAACGGGTGGCCACTGGTCTCCGCAACGCTGGGAAAGCCGAGTCATTGCCACTGTCCGCGGACTTGCAGGATGGCTACAGCGACCCTGCAGAGTCTATTAAGCAGGTTATCGAAATAGGAGTGGTAGGCTGCAATATCGAGGACGTTGATAATAGTGTTCAACCGCCAAAATTGAGAACGCTTGAGGAGGCCAAGAGTCGTATCGCGGATGCTGTCAGAGGGGCAAAGGAAGCCGGAGTTCCGGATTTCGTGGTGAACGCTCGCACCGATGTGCTGGGTTTCGGGGGCACAATCGACGATGTAGTGGAGCGCGGGCACGCCTATCTCAAAGCGGGGGCGACAACCGTGTTTGTCTGGGGAGTTATGAAGAGAGTTATCACAGAGAAAGAAGTAAGAGATCTGGTAGAGAGGCTGGACGGGAAGTTGGCCGTGCTTGCCCAAGGGTTGCCAATCGAGACGCTCCAGCAGTGCGGCGTTAGTAGGATTTCGATCGGCCCTACGCTGTTGATGAAAGCTCTCAACCTTGTGGAGAGAGAAGCCATGGCCATCTTGGAGGGGAAAGAGTGGTCAATGGGGTGAATAATCTCATCAAGGATGGTGCTTATATCGCCCTTCTGGCGCCATTGGATACCTGCGCGACTTACTGGGCCATTGAATCCCTAGAAATATAGTTTAAAATCGTCGGGAATGTGTCATAATGACACGTTTTCTTTTTGTACGTAGACTCCGAGGAAATCGACGATACCAGCGTCTCCCTCTCCGAATTTAATTCTGCCAATCACCCCTAGAATTTACCCACCCCCAATGCAGGCCGCTTAGAAAGCATCGGGAAGAACGTGCTAATGAGGCTGCCAAGGGACAGAAAGGCTTGGCTCTAATGCCACGGCATGTAACCTCGTTGCCACCCGTGAGCCACAAGTAGACGTGAGCGGCACTTCCACTCGCACGGCTAAAGAGCGCATGTACTGCCATGGGTCCAAATGACAGAAACATAGATGCAGCGACACAAGGTAGATATTCCTCTAGCAGACGACCGAACGGCGAGAAGGAATACTACTTTGTCAATAAAAGCCGAAATTCCAGTCATTTATCACAAAGTGCATCTATCGAGCAGGCAAGGATACAAAGCCACGTGCAGAGAGGCCGAAGACGCAATCGCCCAGGCAACTCGGTTTCTTTTAGAGCATCAGTTCTAGACCAACAGGTAGAAGCTGTTGCGAAATGCGCTCAAGGAGACCATACACCAAATCCAAGGTCGGCACAGGCTGATACTGAGCCTTTGAACAATCCCATCCATGTCGCTACACCGAAAGAGCACCATGTCAGTCTTCTCTTTGTCGACTATCAACCCAAGCACTCCAAAGAGGAGCGTGAATTTGAAGATTCTCGTCGGAAATCCCACGCTGCTCGTGAGGCGCATCGGAGACGGCGGACTCAGTCAACCATCACATCTCCAACCAACCAAGCAAGTCTATGCAAGGTAGATCCCTTCGGCACAGCGTCGGTCAAGGTCAATAACACTGTGGCTGGGTTACTCCACTACTACGTTTACTTTTATCACCCAACTATATGGCCCAATGAAATGGCCATCCTTCGTCATGGGCTGTACACCTTTCCGGGCGCCGTGAACAGCATCGTAAGAATGGCCGTCGAAGACAGATTGGCCATGTGCTGTCTTTTAAGCGCTTCTGCCTCTCGGCTGCAGTTTGTTGATCGGCTCCCATGCGCTCAGGTGACCGGCATGGAGAACTACTACCTCCACAATGCTCTTCGATTGCTCCGTTCTCGCATCGACACTAGCGACTTTCAAGCCTCCGAGCAGCTGAGAAAAATCTTGATCTGCATCGCGTTTCTGGTCTCAGCCGAGGCGTACAGGGATGGAGTGTCTGCGGCTAAAACACACTTGGAGGCGGCCGTTGGGCTTCTAAGCGGGAAAGGCGGTCTCATGTGCGTGGAAGACGAAAACTTACGCGGACAGCTCGCAATGGGTGATTTATATATTGCCTGCGTTAACTTTGAACCCTGCTTATTCGATTGCGATTATGACCCAGGTCCAGCAAGTAGCCTTGGCTTAAGGGAGGAGGAACTGAAGCCTTTAGGGGATGGAGGAACAGCAACTTCCTTGCTGGAAGGGAACACTTGTTTTCTTCCTTTGAGCCTCAGAGTGCTGATTGAACAGATACTCGACTCGTATAGTGTGAAAAATCGATTACGACCCTCTTCAATGTCGGCACCGCGGGCATTACAAGTTACTCACTGGGTTACCATGCGCAACATGGCAATCAGACACCGACTGCTGGCATTGACGACGGATGATCCGAAGGTCAACGCTGTACGCGTAGCCATAATCATGTGGACTCTACTTACCATGAATATAACGGGCCGAACCAAAACCGTGAAAATTATGGCACCTATGCTGAGATCGATCCTTGGCAAGGTGCCGCAATCTGGCTGGATTGGGAACAGCCTCGTCCATTTATGGATTCTTGTGGTTGGGTTTTCATGCACCATCGAGAGAGGCGATGATTCGGCCTGGTTTGTAAAGCAGTGCTACCACGTTGGCAACTTCCAAAGAGTCCCAGACCCAAGCGGGGATGGGCGTAGGAATCTTGCTGAGAAGCTGGAGGACTTCCAGCGCGGTTTCTTTTTTGACGTGCAGGTGCAGAGACCCCGAACGCAGAAATTGGCTGAGCAACTTATCCAACTGCAATTGGCACGATGATTGTATTGATATGCGCGTATTCTGTGGTAGTCAAAGCCATCAATGCCTCTTGGAAGTGACGAGGTTTCTTTAGTTGGTACTCATGTAAGCGTAACCGTCGCACGAGCGAGCTAAGTTACTGCCGCGAAGCTGGGTCCCTGGCCCCCCGAATCCGAGACCACTACCCGTTTTGGCAAGTGCTTGGAATTCCGGCCTCCAAAGGCATGCCTCCGCCAAAGCACGACCAGCCAATTGGCAGGCTGCTGGTTTGTAATAACAGCGTCTGCGACTCGAAACACCCGTGTTGGACCTTCCCGACCGAGGAGGACAATTCGTGGACGTGCCTTTAGGGGCCCTATCATACGACCGTTTCCGAGAAGGTATGCTTGGTAGGAATCATCAAGTGCGAGGTGACAAATCTAATAATCCGCTGCATTGCCCATCAGTCCTGAAACTATATAATCGACAACGGAAACGACGGAGTGGGCGCTCTCTCCCATGTTTACAAACCCTTGAAAGAGCCACAAGATCCTTGCGATCCTAAGACTAGACTGTAACGACAGCCGTCGACCACGCAACATGGCAACGGAAGTTCCAAAGAGGATGCGAGCGCTTATTCACAACCAGGCACTCCAAACACTCAGCCTCAGCGACTCGTATCCGGTCCCGACGGTCAGCCAGGATGAATATCTGATAAAAGTCGACTCTGTGGCTCTCACCAATGGAGAGTTACTTTGGCCGCGTCCACCTGAGCTGAATGAAAGTCATCCTGGGGTCGAGATGGCTGGCCAGGTTGTGATTGCCCCTCCAATGTCGAATTTTCCTGCAGGATCCAAAGTCTACATGCGTACAACATTCCCAAGACCTGGTTCCGCTCGAGAATACACTCTCGGACACGAAAACGAGATGGCTCTTCGCCCTGCTAACATCACAGCTGAGCAGGCTGCCTGTGTCCCTGTTTCAGGACTCACGGCATGGCAGGCATTATTCGTGCATGGCGGATGTTCTCCCCAGTTTGACGCGCCATCACACCACCCACAGAAGTCAATAAAGAAGGTTTTTGTGAACGGCTCTTCAGGTGGTGTCGGACTGTGGATAACTCAACTCGCCCATGCGGCCGGGTTTTGGGTGACGGGATCGTGTAATGCGCGTAATGCAGCCCTTGTCCGAGAGTTTGGAGCCGACGAGATAATCGACTACACGACAACACCTATTTCAGAGTGGATCAATAATAACCCGGAGAGCAAGTTCGATTTGGTTCTCGATTGTGTTGGCGGTGACAGTCTGAACCAGGCCTGGCATGCCGCGCGTGAGAACGGTCTCGTCCTCAGCATTGCCCCACCGAGGGATATGGTTTGGAAGTTCACATTGGATCGACCTAAAGGCATCAGTAACACCGTCGAGGGGAGATTCTTTATCATGGAGCCGAACGGGAACCACCTTCACCGAATCACTGAACTTATCGAGGCTGGCATGGCAAAACCACTTGTTGACAGCGTGTGGAAGATCGAGGATTATCAAAATGCTTTTGATCGTCTCAGTAGTGGGCGGACTACTGGGAAGGTTGTAATTCAAGTCAGGTAGTGACTAAGCTAGGTTGCTAGAGAACAATACTATATCATCCATACCAGCCAATTCGAGTTGTATTTGCTGAGGACAAAGGCTGACGCGTCAGCCAGTATTTGGAAAGTCCATCTAGGGAGGGTGTCTCTGGTCGACCCGATCTGAGAATAGGATATGCAATTTTGACCATCATGTTAAGGAGTGAGTACATAGCTAAAGACACGTCATCTGCATTTGAAAATCGGGACTGAATGTACAATAACAGACACGAGAGTTTAGCAAGTTACTGGGCACAATAGTCGTTCAAGTAGATTCTGCCCCTTGTAACTATATGGTTGATTTCCGGAAGCCACCACCATCATCCATCCCTGCTGTCGCCTCATATGTTTATCCCGACACCGATGTTGTTTCTCTAGTAAAGCTCCTTCACACTCGACAAAGCGCCTGTATTAAACCATGTCAGAGCAAAATGCGTCCCTCCAACTACAATAAGACTCTAGAGTCTCGCTCGGGAAACACCTAGCCATGTTTCCGGAACTCCACCATGTTCACAATGTCTTTCACGACACCTCCAGCATAAGGGATCTGAAGTGAAATATAGAAATCAAAGACGAGACGATGAAAGAATGCATGGCACCTACGGAGACTTGTCCTCAGGGTTACTGGTAATGGTGACGGCAATGGCTGTTCTCGCCTCCCTCGTCTTCCTCGAGAGCTGTGAATCCAATACATCTATCGAAAGAACCCAGCGGCGGGAATACCCGACGATACGGAAGCTCCACATGAATCCGGGGGAGGCAGTGCGCAGCTGATGAGACACTATCACGGAAAGCATGGTATCAACTGGGCTTAAAGACTCATCACGCGCGCTATGAGCTGCCCGAATATTGCATCGAACTGGCCATCGTTCAGCAAGAACGGTGCTCCGCAATAGGGATCGGTACTCAACTAGGGTGCGATATCAAGTACACGACTCTTCGAGCCTGCTTAAAGGTTACCTGCTAGCAATCTCTGTTGCACTAAGAGATCCAAAAAGTGGTGGTCGTACAGTACAATCCTCATTAATCTGCTCCAGCCTTCTTCATCGCTGTCATGTTCCACTCCCAGACTCTAGTCCCAAATTTGTCGTCATAGCACTGCTTGTGTGGGAGGTTGGTTTCGAATTTCCTAGTATCGAAATTAGCTAAAACGCACAGTATCTAGGGCTTGTCCGGGGTACCAACGCTAGAGGAATAAGGTACGATCCAGTTTTGCTCATTGGAATGGATGCAGTGCCAGCGAAGAGGGGTGTCAAAGCACCATACTCTACCGGCTTGAATACTACGCGCTGTAGATAGGCGGAACATAGTCAGCACCCCTTCCCTCATGACATTTCCCGTAACTGGTATTCTGAGGGCGGTAGTAGACTCACGTTTAGAAGCCATTTCACAGGACCTGGGAAGTTTAATTCTCGAGTGAGGTTTGACTGGACAGGTCCGGGATGAGGGCCTAGAGTCAGGATGTCCGGATATCGCTGAGCCAGCTGCCGGGTTAAGAGGATGAGACCAAGTTTACCGTGGCCATAGCACTGAAATCGAGTTGCGTTGGAGCCTACAGTGGGGTCATCAAGAGGAATACCAGATTTTGGTGCTTGTTTTGCGCCGTCAGACGTAGTAATGACAATACGAACTGTTCCTGGTAGTGACTTCTCGGCTGTCCGCTGGAGCAGAGGGAGGAGGTGGTATGTGAACACGAAGGTGCCGAACACATTGACGGCCCATTGCTAGAGACAAGTGAGCAATCTCCTCACGCTGACCCAGCCGAGCTCTGGAGCTTGTGCTTACGTATTCGTAAGAGTCCGCAGACAGCTTTCCAGCAGGTGTTCCCATTACACCTGCATTATCGAAGAGAACATGTAGCTCTGTCTCTTTTCTGCATGAGTTCATATCATTAGCGTAGTACATCTTGTTTCGTTAGTTTATTCGTCTACGACCTACGATTTGAAATGCTCGGCAGACCTTTTAGCCATGGCAGCAGAGGAGAGGTCAAATTTCAAGAACTCGATCGATGACTTTTTCGTGGCCGGGTGAGACGTGTGAATCTCCTGTAGCGCCTGATCGTATTTGGCCTGCGAACGGGCCCCGAGGTATACCTTGGCTCCTTTGCTGGCCAGAACCGCAACTAGTTGTTTTCCAATGCCGCTGTTGCCTCCTGGTATACTATTAGCTGATGTCTGTGAATATAGATATAAGCCTCCGCCGAATACAAACCGGTTACGATCATTATTTTCCCAGTTAAATCTGGAACACTCGACTCCGAGAATGACATGATGAGGGCCTTATTAATGATGAAGGGAATGTGAGAGCTGATTTAACACGGCCCGTCCTTGATTGAAGGAGGTTGTAAGTCCCCAGTGCCTTTTGGTATGCACAGGATCTTTTTCTGAATCACGTTTGCGATATATGGTTTTTCAGAAGATCGAATCGGTCAATAACCTGCAGAATCTCTTGCTTGGGCACTGGCAATATCTCATTCAGGTGATTGAATGAAAGAGGATCTAAAGAATGGTTTCAGGCAGATTAAAGATCTTATTTATATAGATGTGCCAAACACAATGAGATCAGTCATTGATACTTCGAGTCCTGAATAGTCAAAGGCGTACTAAAACCGTCTTCATTTACCCCTGGTATGCCATGTCTCCACTGATGATCTCGGCAGCAACTGGCAGAATGCAGACAACATTATAGTCCGCACGCTCTTAGGATGCATATTCGTGGTACCAACAGAGCCGGGTTACCAAGGCAATGATGAAGGAACGATGCTAGGGATGAGGAAGTGTGTTTTATGCAGGTATGGCGCAACCCTTGCTTAAGTCCGCCCTCGTAATCCGCCCTTGCGTATTCCCCACTGAGGCGAAACCTTTTTCACAACGTGACTGAAATCATCCCGGGCAACACTGTGCCTAGACATCCAATCATAGCAATACCGCGTAGATAGCTGGTACCATTGATGATAAATTTAAGCATTCACTCTGCACATTGAGCAAAGCATAAGCCTTGACCACCTACTGTGACTGACACAAATGTAGACTGACCCAAATGTAGGCTGACCCACAATGTTCCAACATGGCTGGCTTAGTCAACAACAGAGGCCACGAAGAGATAAGAGATAGGCTCAATAATATCATACTTGCGACGAGAGAAGAGCAATCAATCTAGGACGGCCTGTTTGCCCTTGGGTCACTGGGGCAGTGCACAAAGCAGTGCCAAAAAAGCACGTGATTCCACCCGCAACAGTAGCTTCCATAGAGGATAGTAAGCTCCGGCAAATTAACTCCGTTATGTCGGGGATACACGTTGTCCTGCTTTGTGTGCTTCTTGATTAGAGATTAATCCTGCACTTGTGACTGGTAAAGAGATTGTGCTGTCAATGAAAAGCACTTATACAGGGCTTCCCCATTGGTCGCATGCTAGAGTTTTGTGTGCACATTGCCGATATACTAACGATATCCAGTATGTCTTCTCGCTTCGTGCCTTACTTACAGTAGGATTCAATGGTCCAGCTATGTACTTCTGTATTTAAAATCGAGCTGGAGCTGAATTAATCCACTACTGGAGATAGCATGGAGTTTAACAGCAATGAGACATGTAATTCCGAAATGCTCCTTTTATGTTTTGTACGGTGGCATCCTCCTCTCGGGCGTTGTTCTCTCCACAATGTATATATTGTTGGCTCAAATTTAACAGCAAAACCAGTCAAGTCGCAAACGCCACCGAATCGAACTTTCACGCCAGTTTGAATACTAACGATTACCCTCATGCCAGCCCTTTCCCACCGCGGCGGGACGGTCCTCGTCACTGGAGCGACAGGGTTTGTTGGAGTTTGGATTGTGAAAAAGCTCCTAGAATCCGGATACCAAGTCAAATGCGCAGTCCGGAATGATTCAAAAGCACAACACCTGAAGAATCTATTTGCGAGCCATCTTGAACAGTTGCAACTTACACCTGTTGGTGATATTTCCGACGAGGGGGTTTTCGACGAGGCTGTGAAGAATGTCTCAGCCATCATTCATACGGCCTCTCCCGTTCACATGCGCGCCAATGATCCAGAGGACATCATCAACCCTGCAGTGAGGGGTACTCTAGGAATACTAGAAAGTGCGCTACGATATGGGTCACAGCTGGAGCGTATTGTGCTTACTTCCTCCTGTGCTGCTATATGTTCGCAATCAGAAACCAATATTACCTTGTCCGAACTTGATTGGAACGATCCTTCTGTGCAAGAATGCCGAGAAAAAGGGAGAGAGGCGCTTCCGCTGTCAAAGTATTCAGCCTCAAAGGTATTGGCAGAGAAAGCGGCCTGGCAATTTTATGAGAGACATAAGCCTGAGATCGCCTGGGACCTTACAGTGCTGAACCCACCTTGGATTTTTGGGCCAACCCTACACGAAGTACCGGATTTCACCGCCATTAATCCATCGTGGAAGCTGTGGTTTAGAGCTGTGACACAGGGTGCCGAGGCTCAGTTGACGCGTCCTGGACATGGATGGGTAGACGTTCGAGATGTGGCAGAAGCCCACGTCCGCTCCTTGGAAGTGGCGACTGCTGGAGGTGAGAGAATTATCATCTGTGCCAGCCAGTTTGTCTGGCAAGACTGGATTGTTGTTGCTGCCTCTATGAAAAATCTGAGAGACCATTACAAAATCGCAAATCCTGTACAGGGTACGATTAGTCGAGCAATCCTGTTCGACTCTTCTAAACAGAAAGAGATTCTTGCGATTGATTTCCACAAAATGGAAGATGTTGTACGCGACAGTCTGGAGAACTTTCATGCTCGTGGCTGGGCCGTGTGATTCCAACATTGAAGGAAACACGAACAATGAGGTGCATGAGGCAACTGCCACCTGGAACTTGAATTGGTTGTCATCTGCTGTGCGACGCGCCATGGTGGGATGGGATATCAGATAAATTCTTTCAGTACCGCCGAACATAGAACACCATTAGTCCAGATCTCTCCGGTCTTGAATGATTGACACTGTATACATTCAACACTTAAGACATCTCATGCTGTTGTATGCTGGGCAAGCGATCAACTAGCTCATTTTGGCCGGCATCTTTCACTTATTTCTTCATTCCACATCGCTCAATGCACAAGAAGACAAGTTAGACGTTGTGTCAGAGACTGATTAGGAAGTCGTCCTGTCTTCACGCACTGCAGACGTTCCACGACTATGTCTTGTCGTATTACTTCTGTCTCTGTTCAATGCACTTGAGAACAGTGCGACCGATGGTAAAAAGAATGTCATGTTAGTGCCATGAAACTTTAAGACCCTTTACGGCTGCTGTCAGTACGTCTACCACATTTTGTTCCCGGGTAGTACGTCCTACCCTACTGGCAGGATTTTGTGTAGCTCCAGAACTCCTCGGCCTGCGACGGAACAGGAAATTTGAGCCAAATAAACCTGCAACATTCTTCCTCAATCTGGCAGAAGGTCTTTCGCGAGCTTTTGTGCAGATGTCGATTGATCAGTTCAGCGTACTTGGCCATTTCCTCATTCGACGGAGATGTGGCCCCAAGAACCACGAGTTGCCATAGTAATAACGACCCTAGAGCAGAGTCTTGTTCGAATGCGTCTGATCCTGCGTAGTATTTCTGAAGAAGGCCTTGAATCTCTGCATGTGACGTCCTCATCCCATTGAAAGCTCGTGAAACCTTCCTTGAGAAACCCCACAGGAAAACCAAGATCGTCAAACGTACGCTCTCCGCGAGTAAAGACCACGTTGTCCTCGCATTGACCGGGGGCCCTTCCATGTAGACAATCCGTAAACCCAGTTTTACAGATTCCCGTGCGAGAGGGCGAGGCTGACCCTCGGAGGCCGGCGCGCAACGGAAGTCCGCTGTTGCACATAGCGCCGCCAACGCTACAAAGGTGTCTAATAGCGCTGGTGGAAGCAGAAGCCGTATACTCGTGGATAGAAGTAGAGAATTCGGCGCAACGCGAAAGCCTAGTGACTCCATCTCTTGTCTTGCTGAGTGACTAAGATAGCCAAATGGATAACGGACAGATAGAGGTACCTGGCTCCATATCGAATAATGTGATAATAAGAGACTGCCCAACGAGGTTCGAGCGTGATCGTCGTATAAGTGTCTTCCGTAGGTGAGTACGAGCTCTATGCCCTTCAAATGTTGCAAGGAACTGACAAATCGACCTCTTGTTGCCTGTTCCGTCAGACTACAGCTCACAGCGGAAGCTGACACAGAAAACTCACCTCCATCAAAGCCATTCGACTCATGGATAAGACCAGGTCGTTCACCGAGCCACTTTGACTCGGTTTGCTTTGGTCGTTGAGGGTCTCGAGTAGTGTCGTTACGTGTTTTAGAGTAGCTCTTTCGTGTTGTGATATGATCGAAGCGTCACAGTTCGTCAAGTGTAACCATATAGCTGCGAAGCTATGCAAAAGAACACCATTGCACAGGGTAGACTGGATGAACTGGGTCTTTGGAAGGTCACATTTCCACCGATCAAAACCTGGGATCGAATCAGTACACGTTGAATGCTGGGGACAATATTACCAACACAATACGAAGAGGCTCAGAATTTGAGAATCAATATTAGCTGGGAACGCATTGAACGGATCGACTCCTCCAAGATTTGAGGTGTACAGTGAGGGTGAATGCAGCGCAATTTGAGAAGCGAACGTCTGGCATTTCCCTTCCAGTTCCCTTATCAGCTCTTCGGTATCGGCCGAGGCGGCTTGAAATCTGCTCATTCTTTCTCTTCGCGAAGAATCCCACAAAGTCCCGTGACGCGCCATTCCCTGTGGAGACTGGTTCTCCTTGGCAGGGGGGTCTCGTATAGAAGTCCGTTCCAAATATTTACGATGCTGAACTGCATGCATGGCATGACTTCGGATGCGCCGGAGTACGGTACGACGTATGTATTTCTGGTTGCTGAAAATTATGATAGGCAGCTCCCCATCGGGATAATTAATCTCTTGATTTGCCATAGTGGGAGACACCTTGGTAGATTGTTTGCTGCTAAACCGATGAATGGTGGGCGACGCGAAATTGTTAAACTGGCTTTGGGCGATACTTTCGCTGACTAGGCTTACATAACAAGGTACTCTGAACCTTAAGTTGACGTCAGGAAGCGAGAACACATACTGAATGCGGTTAGGGGAATTGGTGAAGCGGGTATTGACACCGAGAGATGTCAGCGGCATATTGCAACCATGGTTAACTCCTGAAGCCGTCCGAGCTGTCCCAGCTGTAGTAGTCGCTGGGATCGGTTTGCCTTGGAACCGGAGATAGGTTAATCCTAGGAGAGATGCATGTGCCAAAAGGGGAGAGAGTCTACGGTAAAAGTGCTCTCTACGGATTGAGTTGTCAGACGCAGCTGGGAGAAGGATATGCGCTAATGCATCCCGCTGACGATCCACACTTATTCTACTTGTCTTGTCCTAGTTCAAGAAGCTAAGGTCCTCCAAGTTACAGCCTTGAACCAAAGTCCATTCTGGCCACTGAACTTCTCCCTATTCCCCCACTGGAAACCACAAGCTGATTCAACAGTGTCTAACGACGCTATAGCCAGAAAGGGCGTTCGGTTCAAATAATTTTCGCTCTTTCCGTCTAAGAGAAGGCGAAAGTGCTGTTGTTGACGAGGAGAATCAAAACGATGCCTCATTTCCAGCGATTTCCCAGTAGAAGGAGCGTCGTGTATAGTAAGGCTGGTATGGTGGCTTGCACACAACCGTTGGCGGTGGAAGCCGGTCAAAGAGTTCTAGCAATTGGGGGAAATGCTGCTGTGAGTTAAATCAGGGAATGACTGTTAACGCATGAGGATGACTTCTCAGAAAGGACGCCGCGGTTGCAGCAGGTGAGCCTACATACGGAGAAAAGGCCTGACCGGATCTAATCACGCTTTAGCCGCTGCACTAGCTGTGACCGAGCCGGCATCGACTGGAATAGGAGGAGACATGTTTGCATTGTTCTTTGACGCACGAACAAGAAGAGTTCACGCCATAAACGGATCTGGTCGTTCTCCCCGAAACTCAACTCTAAGTAGAGTAAGGGGTGATTTGAACATCCCACAAGGGATGTTGGGCAGAATTCCGATGAGGTCTGCGCATGCAGTCACAGTCCCTGGTGCCGCTGCAGGCTGGATCGATTCCGTTGGATCGTTCGGAAGTAATAAGTTGAGTATGAAGAACATATTGGGTCCAGCGATTCAGCTATGCGAAGAGGGATTTCCAGTCAGCGATATCAGCTCATGGCTTGTAAGTCGATACTATCCTATCATTTTCATTGCTTCTTTCTAATTACGCTTCAGTGGAAAGATGCCGAAGATAACCTTAAGAGTAGTCATACTGACAACAGTGCGGTGTTGAAGTATGATCATTCCTTGAGCCAGCTAAGGGCACCAAAGCCAGGAGAGGTAGTTTTCTCTCCAGAGCTGTCGAAGACATTTCAAATACTTGTGGCAGAAGGGAAGGAGGGTTTCTATGCAGGACCAATCGCAGAGGCAATTGTGAAAGCGGTGCAATCTGGGGGAGGTTACTTGGAGTTATCCGATCTTACCGAGCATTTGAGAACTAGCTCCGAGTTTACAACACCCATTTCTGGCATGTTTCGAGGTCAAAGAGCTTTTAAACAGAATATGGCGTTTCCAGAGATATGGGAGCATGCGCCAAACGGACAGGGGATTGTGGTACTGATTGCCTTATCCTTGCTGGAGGAATTTGAGAAGGCTGGACGAATCCCTCAGTTCAGACCTGAAGATCACAACACAACACCTTATCTTCATGCACTCATCGAGAGTCTGTCAATAGCATTTGCTGACGCTCACAGATGGGTTTCGGATCCTAGTCACGCTCGTGTTGATGCCAGAACGCTCCTGTCAAAATCATATCTTACGGAAAGGGCGAAGTTATTCGATCCCACCAAGGCAGGTTCACATTCCTATGGTCGACCATTGTTCAGTCCTATCATAGAATCTTGCGACACAGTATATTTGGCAGTCACAGATCGCGAGGGAAATGCAATGAGTATGGTCAATTCTCTCTACGGCCATTTTGGCTCTTGCATCGTCCCAACTGGGTACGGATTCGCGCTGCAAGCACGGGGAGCCGCATTCCACCTAGGACCAGAAAATCACCCCAATGTGTATCAAGGTGGAAAAAGACCCTTTCATACTATTATCCCAGCCATTATCACTCGAAGTCAAGGGGTACGTCGAGACCTTGCGGCCGTCCTAGGTGTTATGGGCGGCACTATGCAACCGCAAGGTCAGCTCCAGGTCTTCATGAATTTGGAAGTATTCATGATGAACGCACAGGAAGCTCTGGACGCTCCTAGATTCTGCGTTGACGGTGAAGGTGCAGATCGAGTAGTTTTCCTCGAGGAAGGAGTCTCAGCCAGTGTTGAGGAAGAATTGACCAAGATGGGACATAACATCCAGCGTTTAGGGAACTGGAATAGAAGTACGTTCGGTCGAGGTCAAGTTGTGAAACGACAGTTCGATAATCTGGGCGGAATGCCCATATACAGTGCAGGGAGCGACCCTAGGGGCGATGGCTGTGCTATGCCATCGATGTAGAACAACAACTTTCTTGAGCATCAGACGACGTTGAGTGAGTACTTATGCCTAGGCTATGTAGCTATCTATATGTGCCTAGTATATGGCGTTCTGGGCTCCGTATCAATGTGTATCTCATAGAACACTCCTGTGTAAAATATGATGAAAAGCCAAACACTAATATTTTAAACGCTGTGCTACTAACTGCAGTACCACAGCTAAAACAGGAACTGATCTTCTTTCTTTTCCATCTCTCGAATGTCAACCATAATCAGGCAAGGCGAGACATTTCAACCTCTATCTAAACCGATAAAAGGCCCTTCAACTCAATTTTAAGTTGATCAATATCATTCACATATGCAGGCTCAACCTTGTCACTGAAGTCAGCTCCATATTTGTTGCTTTCCTCAAACATGCCATATGTTCCCAACATCATATACGCCTCAGTACCCAGCGTTTCTCTGACGCCTGCCGCCCTGTCTGCCTGCCATTTTTCTTTGGCCGTCTGGAAGAAATTGTCGATGTTCACCCGTTTGACCTCCCACCCTGGGCTTATTGATTCAAGGATAGCCAGTAATTCATTGGTGCTAACGGTGTAATCTGCAACGTAGACCGGTCGGTTGGCAAAGTCTTGCGGACGACGGAGGACATCGACTACTGCTCGAGCTATTGTCTGCGTTTTGCACATGCTGTATTTCTGATTTCCAGAGCCAAAGACTGTCATGGTACGTTGCTTTTTATCCAACCAGAAGAAATTGTTGATAATCGCTTTCGATCGTTAGCTGGTTGTGTGGCCGCCACAACACGATTCAATATCGTTCGAACTTACCCCAATCATACCATGGGCCTGTGATAATCGCCGTCCATTTCAAATCGTAGCCAACACTGTTCTCTTCCAATGCCTTTTGAGCGTTAATCTTTGGTTCATAGATCATCAGCTCGCCAGCATTGGTGTTGAATGTATCTCCCGCAAACTCAGGAGTGATGATGTGTTTGATTCCTGCTTTCACAGAAGCTCTCACGATGAGACCCTGGCTCCCTGCTGCAGACGGGCCGAAAGCTTCCACAAGGGCGTCCTGGCCGCGGAAGTGAGATTCGAGCTCCTGTTCATTTGAGATGTCGCCAACTGCCAGCTTGACACCAATAGGGACTTCAGTCTTGGGGTTTCGAGACACTGCAGTCACCTCAAATCCTTCAGCTAGAAGTACCTTCAGCACAGGCAGTCCTATGTTGCCGGAGGCCTGGAAGAACAGTTAGTTAGTTGCAAGAAAGTAAATCCATGGAGAACTGCACCCCAAGAACCACCACTTTTTGCACTGCCACCATTCTCGAAATGTATATATTTTCAGCACCAAAAAGCAAAAATATCGTCCCCTGAATAGCTCCTTGTATCGCGGTCTGCAGAGTTGTGTAAATGAAGATACTTTGTCTATTCCTCAGTACATGATGCAGAAGATATCTAGTTCTCTATATATATAAATTGAGGCTAGAAGGCTTACCAATACACAATTATGTTTTTGCCGTTATGCTAGCCACGTGCAATGATTGTCGACTATTCCGAGCATCAATTTATGTCCTAATGATTTACATAGCTTACAAATAACCAGAAAGAGAATTCAACTTTGGTGGGATTACAACACACAGGGGGGCCGGGACACCTTTCTTGTCTGGGGTTGGCGTCTCTGAAACGGTATTTAAATGATACTTTTGCTCTACCACGTCTACCACCATTTTTGCATACATGAGGACCTTATTACTTTCACTCGAACTATGGCTATTGGTATTGGCATAATTGGGCTGAGTGCCTCACCCACAGCATGGGTCTCCCGCGGTCATATGGGTGCCCTTCGACATCCACGCCTCTCGTCAAAATATACGCTTAAGGCTCTTGCGACTTCGTCGCCGTCTTCTGCTACCGCAGCGGCTGAAACCTGGGGTCTCCCACGGGAAGCGGCATATCACACCCCCGACCAAATTGCAGCAGATAAAAATGTTGACTTGGTTGTGATCGGCGTGAAACTCCCACTTCACAGGGACCTTGCTCTTCCCTCCTTACGAGCAGGCAAAGACGTGTTGATTGAATGGCCCCTTGCCACAAATATGGAAGAAATAGATGAGCTGCGACAAGCCGCACGCGATGGTGGAGGAAAGGTTTGGGTCGGTCTTCAAGCAAGATGTTCTCCTGTGATACTGAAGGTTCGTTGTTTCAAACTTGCACCAGCTTCACCGAGGCTGACCTCCTGAACCAAATAGGCCAAGGAGATCATCGAGAATGGGATCCTAGGCAAAATAATCTCAACCAGCATTGTTGGCACCGATAGCACGTTGCTTTATTTACCACCAAAGTTTGACTATGAGCACGACAAGAAGAATCGTTAGTCCATTCACACGTTAAACAAGCGTCCACTAAGCAGTTTTAGGTGCGGACATCTCCAGCATTACTTCAGGCCACATCCTCGATGCGCTATGTTTTCTCCTAGGGGAGTTTGAAGCTCTGACCTCCACGTCCCACTGCTTCTTCCCCTTGATCGAAACTCCGCACCACTCAGCTTCGGTCCCAAGGGATGCTCCGGACTCGTTCATGGTGCAAGGTGTTCTCTCAAACGGCGCAGTAGCAAGCCTTTCTCTGGTCCTTGCGACAAAAGATACGCCCTCTTCTATCAGCTGGATTATCACTGGTGAGAAAGCCTCCCTGAAATTCGAAGGTCCTAACATCAATATTCAAATGATTCCTCCTGAGTTATTCCTTCATGCCGGTGCCGGAAAAGAGTGGGAAAAGATGGAAATCACTCCAGCGTTCGCATTTGGACAGGTTGGTGAGCTCTACGAGGCAATAGCAGACGGGGAAAAGACAAAAGGTTGCCTCGTAGACCTGGAAGGGGCCGCTCTGAGGCATCGAATGCTCGAAGCATGCGCTCGAAGTTCGGAATCTGGGACCAGAGAAACATATACCATAGAAGCATAGATTCGATAATACAATTACGTGCTACGCTTCCGGACACCGACCTTAGTAGGTAATTCAGAGAATAGCCTGAAACGTCGTGGAGCGAAACTTGTTGCCAGACCTTTTGCCCGAGATAATCACTTCAATACGCAGCACACTACTCTAGTACATACTGATTCGTCGCCCATGCTCCTGAAAGATAGGTAGCCATGCATCGGCCAAGTAAAGGTGAAACACTCTAGTATCATGTGCAAAAGCCGGCAGACGTGACTCGGGCACTCCGCAGATTTCCGACAATACTACTAGGATCCTTTGAGCAGTAGAGAGAATGACCTCCCTAAACAGACTGAGTTAGGCCTAAACATATAAGGTGCGAGATTAAGGGCATTGCCGGTTCTCAGGGAAAAATTGCTTAGAGCGCGGCAAAGCGGCCCAGACCCTCGACGACGTCTGACTTTCATACCTGGTCCCCCACTGTCCTAACTACAACGGGAATGTGTTCTCGCTACTTAACTTTTTCGGTCTCCGTTAGCTATTAATATCTGCCTACCTCTCTTACTTTGCTGCAGTAAATTGTACGCTTCTACATAAGGCAAAAATATACAGCTTAATTTCTATGCTCCCACTATTAATTAGAGATATATTCTTTAAGTATTTGTAACGCGATAGGAAGTTGCTTACTCCCCCACTTCGGTGGTCTGTCAAAGTGGCCAAAAAGAAATGTATAGATCAGCTAAGTTGGATTATTCGACGCAATTATCTTTGCTCGAAACGTAACAAAGAAGATTATCTCCGCTTATGTGGCAGAAGTCCCCCCAAATCCAGACGTATAGTAGCAATAGGTGGGTCATCTAGCGGGTCTTGTGGCCGAGTTTGAGGCAGTCTTTACTCAACGGTTTTCAAATTCTATAGTCTTATCATTCGTTGTATAGTTGTTATTTTCCCTGCTGTGTATTGCTCTTTGCTTCCGTGTACACACCAGTTATTGAATCCGACGGTAAAACTGAAAGGATAAGCACGTGCACTTCCCTCGACGAAATATGATTGCAGAGTCGTGTCGTACGCTTGTCTGATAATGACGTGTTAACTCTCTCGGAATGGGTTTCGACCATTGCTGGCAAGATCAAAATGGTGTCTTGCTTTGCTCGCGCTCTCATGTATTGTGGACTTTATCCCTCGTCGTTGTTTCGGTAGTCAAATGGTGACGTTTTGTGCTTTCTTCTCTGTGACCTTCTTTCTCTTGTTATCATTACACGCTATCGTCTAGAAGATAGTTACTGCACTAGCTATCTCTAAAGATATCTGATGAAACTGTGGATGCGGTCAATACATTCTGATCTTAGTATTAGCTGCTATTTAGACAATCTCTCTAGCAAGGTAAAGTCCATGAAATCATGTCTATTTTTATCATTTCCAAGTATTTGGCCTTATGTACCTTGAAACGGAGAGCGAATCTCACGTCATCTGCTCCTTCAGACGGAGTGAACCTTAATATTCGGCTCAATGTTGATGGATTGAGACGATATTTAAAAGCTTGAATGTTCATACAAGGGCTTTGAGTCGCAGTTTCATAATTCCAACGTCTCTTGGTATATTCTATTGATATTACAACTTGAGAAACAGACATTTACGAAGGCTCCCTTCACGAGTCAAACATTATGTCTCATCTCTTAGCTTTTAGTGGCTACGTTGGATATATATTGCTATTGTTAGCCTTGCGGTTCTTATATCGAAGATACTCGTCTCCGTTACTAAAGTACCCCGGTCCCTTTGTTGCATCGGGATCCAGAGTCTGGAAGGGTATGTACTTCCTGTCACAAGATTACCAGCTGACACTCCAGGCAGTCTGGAGTACATACAAGGGTCACACAGAGCAAGACCACATCCGAGTTCACAATATATATGGTGAGTAGAGTCCCTAGTTCTGGAACATCTATTTAACAAGTCGACTCCTTTGAGGCCCTGTTGTCCGAATTGCTCCAAACGAGCTCTCCTTTGCATCTCCGAGCGCAGCACGAGAGATTCTGGCTGCTGGTAAAGGGTTTCACAAGACCGACTTCTACAGGGTTTTCCCACCTCCGGAGAATCCAGATATCTTTACTGAAGTCAACGAACGTGCACACGCCCAGAAAAAGCGTATGGCAACCGTGGCATACAGCCTCGCCTCAATGCAACGCCTCGTCCCACGACTTGACCAAGCTGAGCGGATCCTGACCGATAAGCTTGATGAATTTGCTTCGTCAGGTCAGGTTTGTGATTTGGGTCAATGGCTACATTTCTTTGCATTCGATGTCCTGGGGCAGGTGGCGTTTTCGAAGCCGTTTGGATTTCTCACCCAAGGAAAGGATGTTGATAATACGATCCAAACCATCGACAATTCGCAGACCTACAATGGTATTGTTGGTCAGGTCCCGTGGATTGACTATTTACTGCGGCGCAACCCACTCTGGAAATATGTTCCCTTCCTGGCAACGAAAAATGCTCTTGTTACCAGGATAGCTTTGCGTGAACTCGAGGAGAGAAAGGTCGAAGCAGCGGAGACAATTTACGTCGATATCCTGGGCCAATTGATGCAAGCGCAAAACAGAGAACATAATACATTAAGCGAAGGAGATGTGTTTGCTATCGCTCACGGAGCAATGTAAGCAGGGAACGATCTCCGATCTATCTCCATGGCTGACAGCGTCCTTATTAGATTTGCAGGAGCCGATTCCACTTCTTCAACGATGCAGACTTTCCTTTGGCATGTTTTGGCTAATCCAAGCATACATCAGCGACTTGTCTCTGAAATTGAATCCGTCAATTCAACCGGCTTGCTGAGCGAAATGATCACTTTTGGGGAAGCGACCACTAAGCTCCCGTATTTTCAAGCGTGTCTGAAAGAAGCCATGCGGATTGGGCCTGCTGTCGGCCTCAATATCACAAGATTTGTTCCTAGCCCTCACGGAAAAGTCGATGGGCACGTATTAAGAGGCGGCACAAGGGTTGCCTTGAACGCCTGGGTTCTCCATCGTGACAGGGAAACCTTCGGAGAGGATGCAGACAAATATGTGCCCGAAAGATGGATCTTGAACGAGCAAGACGACAAGAACAAAGAGCGATTGACAATTATGGAGAGATGCATGTTCCAATTTGGCGGTGGCTCGCACCTTTGCATCGGACGCCATCTGGCCTTACTGGAGATGAACAAGCTACTCCCTCAGCTGTTACGGAGATACAAGTTTCAATTGGTCAACCCAGAAAAACCTCTGGATCATCATTCCTCCTTTTTCGTGGTACAGAAGGGGTTGCTGGTGAATATCAAGAAGAGATAATACTGTGACAGAATCGCTACTGTTCTTATCTGTCGGTGTTAGCGTTGATGGATTGGAACTTGTGCTGACGGCATTAGATGGTGATCAGCAACAGTGTTTCTATCAATCTCTGCGAGGTTGAAAAGGTTCCTTGTTCTCTGAGGGCCTCGGGGAAGTCCTAGACTATATAGATCGCTAGATGGCTATGGGAGATTATAGGAGGCCCAGGAATGATCTCTGGTGGCTGGTGTACCCCAGATTCTGATAATTTCTCGTGACAACTGCTGATATAATCGTCCCTTACGCAGATACTTCATTGTCACTATTTATTTTAGGGCGATGATGTCAACCGAGGACATGGAATGGATAACAATGAAAGAAGGAAAGAGTTTTGGTGATTAACACAACTGAACTAGAAGCTTTACCTGTTCCCCAGCGAATATTGCCTCGACTACCAACCTTAAGAGCGTTCCAGAAGCTTTCTTAGGCTAATACATGACACTATCTCCTATCATTCCAATCAAAGTACCACACAGTTGACATTTCTTGGGCCAGTCCTCTGACGTCACAACTACGGTGTTAACAAGACTTGCGATCCCCAGCCTTTCGATGCTGCAGCAGCTTTTACCGCATCCATGGCATGATCCAAATCAAACTTTTGTAGGTTTTTGATGCCAATAGCTTTTCCGAGTCCAAGAGAACCTCTTTCGATAAGTTTGATGAGTTTCAAAATATGGTCTCGCTCGTACATAAACCTTCCCTGAATCCTCAAGTTCTTGAACATGATGGTTAGGTACGGAAACTCGAAAGTCCCCTTTGCACCTCCCATAAGAACACATTTGCCGAACGGGCGCAGGGCACACATTGCACTCGTAATGTGCGTAGCATTGGCGGCTTCTGGAGGAGATAGGTCAATGAAAGCGTCTGCCCCCTCAGGGTTCAAGGATGCGCGCCTCAGAGCATCAGTATCCTCCGCGGAGTTACCGCTGAGGACGACAGTCTTCAGGCGTCCAGTTAACGCATAAACCGCAGCCAGATTGTCCAGTGCAGCCTTGTTACGACCAGCGGCAACCACAGTTGCTCCCATTGCAATGGCAACTGAGACAGCAGCGCCGCCATAGTATCCGGTTGCTGGAGCGACAATAACAGAGTCTCCCGGCGAGAGGCCAATCTCACTCAAGCCGCCAAAGGGAACGAGGCAGACAGCCAGAGCAGCAAGTTCGGGGACAGTGAAACCTCGCTGGTTTAGGAGAACATTTTCGTTGAGGGGATAAAGGTTCTCGAGAGGAAATTTCGCGAACTCGCTATAAGTTCCATCTCTCCATTCTCCATCCATCAGCTTCTGCGCCTCTGGGTAGCCGCCACCATGGATGCCGAACAGGATAGATACAGAGGGATTGTCTCTCGCACGAATTGTGACGTCGCAAAACACGAGCTGCCCTTTGGCAAGATGCACCGCGTCCGGTCCGACTTCCTCGATGCGGCCAATTGCTGAACCACCAGGTGTTAATGGAAGCGATAGCGGATAGCCTCGACTGCCGTCAAGAATCTCGCCCATGTATGGGACCACGGCGACCGTAAGGATTCGAACGATAGCTTCGCCGGACTTGGGCGTGGGTTTCGCTCGGCGCTCCAGGATTGGAGGACGATCATGAGAAGTGAGAACGAGTGCACGGTACTCCATTTCTTCGTATGAGTTTTATGGTTCTGTTGAAGCTGTCGGCCCAGCTGAATATCGAGTCTTTGCTCTTTTTATACCTTTCTCGGTCACCTCTGATATACTCATACATTGCCTCCAGAGTAATAAAGAAAGGCGAAAATTGCTGGCTCCGATTGCTATCTCCGTTGAGATGGAATTATTGATGTAAATCCGGCACGGCAATAGTGAGCGAGGTAATTGCCCTAAGAAGTATGTGTGCTCGGGTCTAGAAAGCCTATGGAGGTTCCCCACACGGGCTCTTGCTCCAACGCACATTGGTGATGAAGGGCAACATGAGGATAACCTCATTGAGAACAGTTGATATCGCGATCGAATTGGCGGATGACTACTTGGAGGGCGAGAGGAGTGATATTGCTAGGATATATAGTGCGGTCAGACTTACGGTCTCTCATTAGTTAGACAATCACTAGGATTGATTCTTAGGCTGACTTTGATTAGGGATAAAGTAAAGTCTACTTTCGGACTTCGTTAGGGGTTGGGAATGAAGGCTTCTAAGTTAGTTAACTTAGAGCGCCCGCATGACGCCTCAGCCGGTAAGCTTAGGCCTTATGGGTATTAAACATTATGTCGCATACCTAAACCCTCAGGATTCTAGGTTGGCTTTTGGCCTTACCGACTTCATGTGGGGCCATGCCGCAGATGCATTGCGAAGAATCTGTTACCAACATTTTCAGCTGACGATCGTATGCGGCATGGGCCCAGTCGAAACACGGAACTCGATAGTTCTCACGGCATGACCAAAATTGAGTGGTCAATTTCTCACAAGCGGTCACATCGTCAATCTAAAACTCTGCAAATCGATCACTGAAAAGAGGTTCGGTGTGTTGCATGTAATTGCGCCTGTCCTTTCAGCCTCACTGCACACCAACTGTCACAGAGGACAACATACTTTTATTCCATTTGTTCTACGCAACCAGCAACCTCCTCTGTGTACGCAAATGGCACTTCGAGTAGATGGCGACCAGGTGGTTGTATCTAACAGGCAATAAAACCCCTCCCCGCCCCCCGCCCCATCCATTCCCGGACTTGACTCATTTACAACTTTCGCGATCAATACTTCTGCTTCTGCGCAGCATCCTCGATCGGGGTCTGCCATGGCAGTCGATGCGTGACATTGAGCTCCGTAACCGGAGTCTTCAAGAGCGGCCCTGTTTCGTCCAATGTGCCCGCCTGTACAACCACAATATCTGGCTGAGGTGTTGAGTGAGGCACCGCATGTATTGGACTGCCACATTCGGGACAGAAGGACAACGAGAACTCGAAGCCTTCATCGATGTGCTTCGTCTTGAACGTCTTCAAACTGCCGCTCGTAAGCCTGAAGGCCTGCGTTGGCACTGTCAAGTTCAACGATGTCGTGCTTCCACTGATCTTGCGGCAAGGCCGGCAGTGGCACACCGAAGTCTGATGTGCTCTTAGCAAAGCCGGAGAAGAAGGACCGAGGGGGTTACCGGATTGGCCGCATCTGGCGCAACGTCCAGTGTGAATTTGACATTGCCGCAGAGACAGCTGCCTTCCATTGTCATTTCTACTCTAAGGGTGTAGAGAAGACTCGGATATGATCTCGAGGTAAGAGAATCCGATGATGGAAATTGACTCTGGTCACGGTCACTTTTCTGCAAATCGCGCATCCGGAGCTCGGCGAACCACCAAGTAACCCCGGCATCCGGTAAGGCTTGCGGTCTCAATCAACTTCTCCACCACCGGCTCGTACTGTTTTCCCCATGCTTCGGGTGATGCTTAGTGTGAGTCTTTGATGAGGAGAGATACTTATTTGAGAAAATGTTCATATTGGCACGGTGAGTACCCACGATGGCTATTCTTCTAAAATCACTGTCATAGTCAGCATGATTGCAAAACAAGTGCCCGACGGCGAGAAGCCATACACCATCCAAGGAGAAGCACAGAAGATCTACAAAACCATTGTCAACGACTCCAGACTCAATGTTCCCGAGGAGGTCAAGGCGCTAGCCGACAGAGTCAACTTTGTGGGTGAAGAGACTCAACCGTTCTACCCGGTCCCCTACAAATGTGCAGAGGCTCAAGCTGGTCTGTTAGGTCACGTCGCCCTGTTGGCGCTAGCCATAGCAAAAGATCGCTACGGCACAGATCAGTCGTGCGAGATCGATGTTAGCCAGGCTCTACTGAACGGTCTGGGCGCGCTGTTCATGCGACATGAGGACACATGGCTTTCCGGGAGCCCAAAGATGGTAAGCGCAGTACAGCGTTGGGACCACGGCCAGACTCGTGAGCTGTACAGACAGCTGGCGACCAACATCTACAAGTCCAAGGATGGTCGTTGGTATTCGCTGCATGGCAATATGAATCCAACACCTTTGCTGGAAATGCTCGGCGTGCCGCAGCACAACGAACAGAATTTGACTTGGGAGCAAATCCTCGAGATGTACATGAAGATAGTGGGTGACATTGATTCAACGACGCTTGACAACTGGAGTAACAATGTCTACCGTACCCCTGGGACTATTTGTTACGAGAAGGGGGAGTTTGAAGAAACGCCTCACGTTAGTCCATCTATCCTTCTTTCGTCGCTGATACTCATTAGATGACTTCAGGGCAAAGCTATCAAAGACGAACCATACTACAATCTTCTCTCCCAACCATATTACACTCAACCAGTAGTATCATGGGACACGATACCCTTCGACCCAAATGATCGACGCCCACTGTCTGGTATCAAAGTGCTAGATCTGGCACGCGCCATTGCAGCCCCGACAGTTGGGCGAGTGTGCGCCGCGCTAGGAGCAACAGTCATTCGAGTATCATGTTCAATGAACACCGAACTACCGATCACGCTGATGGACGGGTGTCTGGGCAAGACAAGCGTGGATGTCAACCTGAAGACATTCGAGGGTCGCAAGAAGCTACTCGAACTGGTTGAGGAAGCCGACGTCTTTATTGATGGATATAGACCAGCGGTCTTGGAACATCTGGGATTCGGGCGCGACGCTGTGTTGGGGCTCGTCGCCAAGCGTGACCGTGGCATCGTGTATATCCAGGAGAACTGCTACGGGTGGAGAGGCCCCTGGACGATCAGGCCAGGTTGGGCTCAGATCGCCGACACGGTGTGTGGCATTGGACTCGCAATCGGCCGATTCAACGGCTTCGACGAGGCACATATCTTCCCGGGTCCCAATGCCGACTACCTCACAGGCCACGCAGGGACAGCTGCGGTACTGCATGCCCTGTACCTACGTTCCCGATCGGGTGGCTCCTACGTCGCGCAGTGCAGTCTTCTCGTCTCGAACCTACACATGCAATCCTACGGAACGTACAGTGCCGAGCAGCAGGAAATCTTGAAAGCCCGCAACCAGGATCTCGTTGGCCACATGCGACACTACGACGAGATCGTCAGCCACGGGCGCAACCGGCACGTCGTGCGCGGATTCATTGCTGACAGGGGCTTCGAACGCGCTTTTCGGAAAGGATTCTTTCAAACCGTGCCAGGGTCCGCGTTTGGATTGGGGGAGCTTCAAGTTGCCAGTCTGGCGATTAAGTTCAAAGATTCGGTTGATGGGGAAGATAGAGAAGGAATGCGTACAGACTGGGTTGTTGGGCCGTCCCCTCCTGGTTATCATAAGCCGCAGTGGGTGAGGGAGGAGAACCCAGAGTTTGTGTCTCTCACAGTCAAGGAGGAGACGGCTCAGAGTTAAGACCTTGAACAGTGGAAAGGTGGGATACAGATAACTTACAAAGCCGGAATCAAGGAAGGGACGTGTGGTTGGTGTTGAGGGACAGGGGAAGAAAGACGAGATAGTGTATGCTATTCTAGTCACAAATATAAGCAGTACTGGTGCAGAAAGACTGATCTGGACGCCATTGAGCAATGTCATCCTTCATCCAAATGGCGAGCAAGCACGACGACAGAGTTGACTCCAGGGTGAAGATCCACATATGCTGCTAGCTCCCTGTTCTTCAGCAACATGTAAAGCGGGGACATCAATAAGTGATATCGCAAGGACACAAGATCGGAACTAGGAGGACTCCTCCACCACGGGATTGGAAGCACCGTCACCGACCCCGAAGGCAAGTTCCGGGCCCGGAGAGAAACTGCGGAGTGCATTCGGAACACGGGCCATTGCCTGGATCAACCGCAGCAGCAACTGAAATGATGCGAGCCGGCATGATATTTGCCTCCATGGCCGTTGGTTTCGGGAAACATGTCTGATTGCGTGAAACAGGGCGATGCTTGAAGAACTATGTCGACAGCAAAGAATTGTTGTGTCGTCGGGAAACCTGCCCCAGGTAAGCGACGTTCCCAAACGTGACATTCAGCCTTGGTGCCCGCGAGGCTGCGTGCAACAGAGAGACGATTGTTTTCAGGTACTAACCACACACCCAGACTCGTACGTACCCCTTGGAGAGTGCGAAACTATCGGAGCCATCCGAGTCTACTCATCAAATCCACCCGTCGTGGTTCCCAGTCGGGGACTGCTTCTGCTCCTACCTGATGGCTTTGGCCTTGCGCGGCACAACTTTATACTGGCAGACCGCTTTGCGAGTCAAGGATGGCGTGTAATAGTGCCCGACTACTTTGAAGGCGACCCACTTCCCATCCAAATGCTGCGTCGGGACCACACTGTGTCCATTGACGAGCAGCTGTGGCCGGAGTCAGACAAGCAAAAGCTTCGAGACTTAGATTTCCCAGCGTGGCTGCAACGCCACAATCATGCGCGCGTGTCGTCGCTGCTGGAAGACCTTGTTGAAGGACTTCAGAAGCGATCTGAAGCTGGAGTGATTGTCGGTGTTGGATATTGTTTCGGTGGGAAGCACGTTCTCAGACTGGCAAAATCGAGTTTGCAAGCCGCCGCGGCTTTCCACCCCAGCTTCGTTGAGGTTGGGGACATCGCGGACATCCAGGCACCTCTGTACGTTGGCCTAGCGGAGAAGGACAACATGGTACCAGCATCACTGGCTCAAGACCTGCAAGCTTGGACGGCGACGAAAATGGGACCGAATGTCCCGTTTACTATGGAGATCTATCCAGGAGTTGGACATGGGTTCGCAGCTCGGCCCGACACCAAGGACGAGAATATTAGGACTCAGTACGAGAAGGCATTCCAGAGAAGCATGGATCATTTGAACAAGTACATAGGTGATCAAGTATAAATAAAATCCTTCTTAGATGCCTAAGTCTAGAATGAAAACTACCTGCAGACGAGTCCCGTGTTGCATGGCGTTGGAGATCAAAACGATGTCCATCTCACTCTCCAACGCTAAGCCATCCAGTATCATGTCTCGCTTTCAATATCTGTCAATCGCCACTTTCTCCAGCGGTTTCTCTATGAATTCCCAATCGCTCCAGTTGATCCTCGCCAGCATCCGCCGGAACTGCCACCAAGTCCACGGCATCGTGTATGTATTCCAGCCAGCATCGTTCTTATAATACGTGACGCAATCTGGTCGGGTCCACACGAACTTCCCCTCCTGTGCTCTCTGCACTTCGTCATTGTATCTCCGCTCGGCGACCCTGTTTGGATGCATCGCAAACTTGACTCCCTTTCTCGCGCGTAAAACAGACTCCCTCACCACCTTTGCAGCGAAGCGTGCTTGCTGCTCCCAGTTATCCTGCTGCGATGACCAGACGTGTGCCGAGTTAGGTCCGAAGCAGTAGAACATGTTTGGGAACTCGCTCGTAGCCAAGCCATATAAGGCTTCGGGGTGGTCCTTCCATTTTTCTTGGAGATCGAGTCCATTGAGACCTGTTACTGTTTCATGCTCCAGGAATTGTGCCACGTTGAATCCGGTACCGAAAATAATGACGTCGTACGGTCGTTCGACTTCCTGCCCGGTTATCTTATCGGCAGATACCACACCGTGTTCAGTATAGCGAACGAGGTTCTCGCGGAGAACGGTACAGTTGGGTCTCGCAAGTGATGTATAGAAGTTGTCAAGCCGTAGTGGTCTCTTACAGTAATCTGTGAGCCCAAGTTAGCGGGTTGCTATACACCAGCTTGCGTCGGGCGACCTAGTTCTCTCTCTCGACTTACATTTGGAATTGGGTCGGACCTTTTCACGCAACACGGGATCTGAGATCTGCGACTCCATAAACTTCACCGCAGTTGCGGTCATCGAGTCGTTCAACGGATCTCCGTCTGTGGCCATCCTTCGACCAAATCGCATCATTCGGAGGTTCATTCTCATCCGAATGAACCAGGCAAACATAGGTACCCATCTACAAGCCCAACGAAAGAGCCTGGTTCTCATCAGCGCTCCAGTTCCAACGTCGTAGATTTTGGAGAATCTTACCATGAGTAGGCAAAATCCCCCCGACCAACGCAGACAGGCGGGGTCCGCATGTAGACCGTCAAGTGTTTCGGCTTGTCGATGATCTCTGGGATCAATTGCGCAGCACTCGGTCCACAGCCAATGATAGCCACATTCTTGCCTGTCAGGTCGTAGTCATTTCGCCAGTAGGCAGTATGCCATGAGACACCTTTGAAGTTCTCACGCCCAGGGGTGTTGCCCCATTTTGGGCGGTCCAGGCTTCCGACACACTGGCAGACAATGTCTGCGAGCCAATGCTCAGTCTCTCGGGTAACTTTGTTTAAAACGCCGACGTGCCAGACCATGTGCTCTTCATCCCAAGCGCAATGTTTGACGAAACTTTCGAACTGGGTGCTTTGCTCGAGTTGATACTCATGTGCAAACTCCGTGTAGTAGGCCTCGATCTGCGATCGCTTGGCATAGAAGTGCGTCCAATCTTAGACCATCAGTATTGGTGAGAATGTCCAGCAGAAGGCAGACTTACTCTTGTTTATGTTGTACGAAGTGGTATAGATCATGGCCGGGACATCGCATGCACAGCCGGGATATTTGTTCTTCTGCCAGACGCCGCCGTAGCCATTCAAAGCGTCAAAGAGCTGGATGTCTTGAAGATTTACATGACCATCACGTAAGAGTATGGAAGCCTGTTGTATTCCATTGATGCCTCCACCGACGATGATGACTTTCTTCCGCCGCTCCAAAGGAACTGTGTTGGCGGGTGCAAACACGGGCTGGGCGTCGCCTGTTTGTGCAAACCCGGTGAGCGCGCCATACTCGTCTCCACCCACTATGCCAGCGTCAAAGGTCTTGACTAGTTGAGGTGGACTTGCAGCTGCTGGTGAGCCCGACAGAGAGTCAATTTCACCAAGATGCATGTTTTTCTGGTAGATTGTCTTGAAATTTGAGATGGTAGGAAACCGAGTGTCAGCATACTCATGTGAAGTGAAGCACGCCGGAGCCGACTTTTTAAAAGCAAAAACCGTTCAACTCACTAATTCCAGACGAGGAGGACTGAAACTTTGATCCGCGAAGTTGCAGGCACCACATGTGTACTAATTGCATTGCTCACCTGACTTCACAGTTAGCATTTCGACAACATTTGACCTCCGAGTGTTGCAATACTCTGTATCGACTGATGCGATTCAACCCGGGCCCGAAGCTTCTGGGGAGCATTCTGAGCTCCGTCCAACCCCGTGAGCGATGGACGGGGCTCCGCAACGAAAGTGACGGGCGGGCCCTGGAGAATTATGTGGTGGTCAGCCCGAGTCCGAAGCCATTCCGAGTCCGAAGCCACCCCGTGGGTAGCTTGGATCTCTGGCTTGCATGAAGAACTCTACATCGGAGTAAGGGTCATGCTTTCTGCTGGTCCATTAGCAACCTCAACGATAGCCAAATCCAGGATTCCGGCACAAGCCTTGCCACCTGGATCAAGCTTCGAAGCTTAGGGAACTTAGTCTGAGGAGAGAGATATCTGCCAAGATGTTCAGGGAGGTCTGGGAAAAACCGAAAACTCTCAGTCTTTTCAGAACCTCCGCTGAGAACAGCATTTCCAGTAGTAGTTGATGCAAGATATTCTGTTTAATAGTCCGCTGTAATAACGACTCATCGGTCGAAGCGCGAAGCCTTCTCGCAACATACATAATCGAGAGTGGGGCTTATTGTAGTCTTAACCACTGTCTGAAAGGGCACTTCCTCCCATGCTTGGCGGTTCAATTCCTATCTCGTCCTTTTGTCCCTTAGTCGCTGAATCTCTAGACCTGCTCTGACAAATCCCACATCCCCAGCTAACTAGTCCTTCGGGGCCCCGTGTGGATCGATCGTGTGCCAGGCATGCCTACATATAAAGAGCTTGCTTCGTGGTAAGCAGGGGCAGGCCTTCGAGACGAATTTCACTGTGATAGGAGACATCCTTGAATTAAAAGTCAAGTTATCTTTACTGTGACCGCCGCCAACATGAAACGCCTTGCCCTGCACGAAATTGAGCAGAGCCATGGAACTGTGCAGCTGATATCAGGTAAGTCTTCAATACAACACTCTAGTGCATATTGTTATCCGTTCCACTGCTGGCTAGCATTAACGATAGAGCATTCTCAACTAACACAATTCGCGCAGACGGGCAAGCACTCCAACGTAAGAAAGGCACTTCGATTGTGCTTGTGCCTCAGCCAACTCGCAACGACCCTAACGATCCTCTAGTATGGCCGTCACTCTGCCGACGCTGTGATTGAAGTACTAACGACTCTCCAGAATTGGCCCTTTGCGAAACGCGTCGCAGCGTTTTGGTCGGTTCTCTTCTTGTCTGCTTTGTGCAACTTTTGTATCACCGGATTGGCGCCAGGATTTGGACAGCTCATCGAGGAGTTTCATATCAGTCTCACTCAGGTTACATGGCTGATCTCAGCTTGTCTACTGGGAGAATTCATGGGCTGCTATACAGTGGCACCATTCTCGACCCGGTATGGCAAACGACCACTCTGGCTTCTCTGTGGTCTCTTCTTCTTCGTTTGCAACCTCTGGGCTGCCGCAGCGAAGTCATACTCATCACTCCTCTTGGCAAGATTCTTTGCGTCCTGGGCGAGTAAGTCATTCATTCCCTTGCATATTTGTACAAATTCTGACATGAATGCAATAGGCGGAACAAGCGAACCCCTAAGTGTCGGAACCTTGCATGACATCTTCTTCCTCCACGAGCGAGGAACCCAAGCGGGTGTCCAGTCCATTTGGTTGAGTCTTGGGAGTTCTCTGGCACCCCCTATCTGTGGTTTTTTGATCCAAGATAAGGGATGGCGCTGGTACCATTGGCTTGTGTCTATCTTGGCGGGCGCTGATCTCATACTTCTTTTCTTCGTGGTGCCAGAAACTCAGTATAATAGAGATATGCAGTCATCACTCGGTGCCGTTGGCGCCGAGAAGGAGAACAACGGTAGGAGTATCGACACGCCACCGGAGACGGTGGATCCGAAGATAATGTCGGGCCCTGAGGTGGAAATGCTCGAAGCACAAAGCTCAACCATCTCACGAGTCAAGCCAAAGAAGACATATAAGGAAGAGCTAAAACCATGGTCACCGGTAAACAAAGAGGTGAACCTCGTTGGTTCGTTCCTCCGCCCATGGGCAACTTGGTGCTATCCGAGTGTTGTCTGGTCGGTGTTGTCCTTCTCAATTCATGTCACATGGTAAGGTTGTCTAGTCGTTTCCCCTTTTCATATCAAGAAAGCGAGTCGCTGACGCAACTACGACAGCGTTGTGGTCCTCATCAGTTTAATCCCAGTTTATCTCGGAGCCCCGCCTTACAACTTTAGCATTAGCCAGCAGGGATTGGTATTCTTGAGCCCATGCATTGGGAATCTCTTTGGATCTTTCTTTTGTGGATATATCAACGACAAGTTGAGCCAATGGTCCACTCGCCGCAATGGAGGCGTGTTTGAGCCGGAAATGCGCCTCCCTGTGGTGGTCTTTCCAGCACTCCTAGTTCCGGCGGGCTTGCTCATGTTCGGGGTTGGAATTGCTCACGAAACTCATTGGATTGTGCCTGTATTCGGAACTGGTCTGGTTGGTGTTGCATTAACAGGAATTGGATCAATCATACAGCCATACTTGATGGATAGTTATGCTCCAGTCATCTTTGATTGCTTGGTGGTACGTATTCCCCGTCTTAACTGAGGAACAGCGCAGTCCTTGTGAAGGTTCCACACTGACTATTTATAGACGTTCAACGGCTTCAAGAACCTTGTCTCCTTTGCAGTGGGCTTTGCGGTAGTCCCATGGCTTGAGCTCGATGGCATAGTGACGGTGTTCATTATTCTGGCTGTGCTTGTGGTGGTTATTGACGCAGCCGTGTTGGTGATATACTTCTTCGGGAAGAAGCTGAGGCAGAGGGATGCTCGCCTAAGAATATTCCTATTCTAGTTTGCTGTACTTGTCGCTTGGGCAGGGAAATATTTTGTGATATAGCATGTCCTGCGGCCAAAAGTCTCCAGCTCTCGGAGCGGAGACGAATTTCCACAGACAATCATACTAGACCAGGGGCGAAGAGGTGACGATCAGAGTGTGTTGCAGCAAATAGGAGACAAGTCCCTCAAAAGAATAAAAACGAGATAATTCAACACAATGAAGAAGTCAACATAACGAAGAATTCAACAAAGGCTTATCCTTTGTTCACACCCTTTCACCGTTCAACCGTGGCGGCGAAGAAATCTAACAACATCATTTCAAAATTGAAACATTTTATGTCGAATCCAAGCATCAGAAGCTTCCAATATCGACATGGCGCTATGTGAAGGTTAAAACCAGCTCCCTAGGTCATTAAGAACCCTCCGTTCACAGGGATGCAGGCTCCTGTTATCCAGCCACTCCTCCTCTCGCACAGGAATGCAATTGCGTAAGCGATCTCAGAGGGATCTGCCATTCTAGATCCCATCGGGGTCGCGTCCAGCATCGGCTGGATCTTCTCAAGGAAACTGGGGCCAGCGTGATTGAAGCCATGTGTATTTGTTGGACCTGGTTCGACAGCATTGACGGTGCATCCATATTGCCTTCCTAACTCCCTATGACGAGGGGGTGAGAAACGATATCAAAGACGTACCGATGGTGGAGGTGACTTACAAAGCCCAGCACCTAGTGAAGGACTCGACCATCGATTTTGTGCCATTGTAAATAGTCGATCCAACGTAACCTTGTCGAGCACCAGTGCTGCTCACGTTGACAATTCGGCTGTTTTGCGCGAGATGAGGAAGAACGGCTTGGGTGAGGAGAAGCATGCCTCGAGCGTTCAAATTAACTTGTGAATCCCACTGATCAAGGGCCACATATTTTAGCAGTCGCATGACGGCTATCCCAGCATTATTGACGAGAATATCGATCTTACCGCCCGTCAAGCGAACTGTTTCGTTAACAAGGTGTTGAGGGCCATCAAGAGTGGACAAATCGGCCTCAATTGCAAGGCACTTGGATGCCGCTGAGCCTTGAGTCTTTGCGATCTGACCCAGAACCGCCTCTGCGTCCGTTTTCTGTTCTGGCCAAGGGTAATTGACGATCACCAGAGCACCTCTGCAAGACAGTTGTTAGTCTCTTGCTGCCCATGTGAGAGACTTTCGCGGAAGGCAGAATTTATTCACCTTGACGCCAGTTCAATACACACAGCTGCTCCGATACCACGAGCACTACCACTAACGATGGCCACTTTCCCCTTCAGCGTTTGCTCTGCCACAGATTCTGTTTCCATGTTGATATCTTTCCACCACTGATCTATTGGGGAACACTGACTCGAGCGGAATGGAGAGGCTGTGGCATTTGGAGGACGTGTTGCTGACACGACCAAACATTGGTGCCATCACGACGGCCGTGGAAAATTGAGCAAATCGGATGTGATTCGGGAATTCTGGACCTCGGCGCGTAGAATCTCACTGTATGGCGCGTGAGAGGTTCGTGACACCCATTCGGAGTCCGGGTAAGCCACACTACAACTCCGAAGCCTTCTCTCGTTTGCCACGGCACAAGGGCGCACATCCAGGGCAAGCTCATTTAACTTCGAACGTCGGCCAGTTCGATGACTCCAAGGAAGCTCCAAGGGTACTCCTTTCACTGTTGGAGAAACGTCTAGATCTCTGGATTGCTCCCGGATAGTGTTTGGAGGGGAGAAGCGGAAGTCGCAGCGCACGGAGAATGATATGGAACTGTAGGCCAGCCCAGCACTTCTCTTTGGTTGGTTTCAATAAATCTTTGGGGGATTTGAGGCCTGGATAAGCTATGAAGGGCCGAGGATGAGCAGAGATAAAATGACCGACCCAAACCCTGGAGTTGCAAAGAGGTTATAGAGTGAGTAACTAAAGTACCCGGGTAAAAGCGAGAGTCAGACCGCGCAAGAAGAGGCCTACGTAGTAAGGAGGCTAGTTAGTTAGTTAGTGCGCCAAGAGGCACCATGTCGAGAAAGTGCGCCGAGGGCTAGTTAGTAGGCCTAAGTTAGCTGCGACGGGCTAACTAAGTTACTGTAGTTGCGAGCTGCTAACTAACTAACTAACTAACTAACTAACTAGTTGCGGGGTTGCGTACCTGGAGACAAGCGCACCCCGCGCCCCCAGGGCACATAATAGATGAAAATGGCGTTCAGCCGTAGACTTCCGCGACATGCGTTTTGTTCATCTCTGGTCATTGACCACGACATAGCAGCCATACCTACTTCCCTCTCTCTAGGGCTCTCGCCCTCGCCCTCGCTCTCGTTCTGCACCCTTCAATAGTTCGTTGACACTATGGAGTTCGCCGAGAATGAGAACTGGAGGCTTGCTCGCTATCATTGCTCGATCTGCTCGCGGCCATTTGACCGCAAAGACACCTTGTCGCGGCATGTGCAAACCCACGATAAGCGTCGGTTGCGAGCCAAGACAAGAAGAAGAGCCTGTCTTCTTTGCTCCCAGTCCAAAACAAAATGTACTGGCGAGCGACCCGCCTGTTCATCGTGCCGGAAGAAGAACATCCCGTGCGTTTACGAGAACAACATTCCTGATCGCCAGCAGGAAATACGATCCCCTGGGGCCCATCGCAACAAAAACGGCACCCCTGTCGCTAAACCGTTGAGGGGAGACAGTGATTCTTGTGATTCGCGGCCACTCGGAACGATATCGCCAATGGGCGCAAATCAACTGCTTGGAGGAATGAACGACTCGTATGGTCCATATTCAGCTGTGCCTGGCCAACTTCAAGAGCAGCATGGCCCGCCGAATTGCGATCAGATCATCTCTATCGATCAAAATGTGAGCCCTTTCGGCTCCACCTTTGACAATACCGACTTCACTTCCAATCTGGACTGGTTTCTAGAAGATGCAGGAGCCAATAATTTCCTTGCGACTCCAGACTTCTTTGGTCTATTTGGTTTCAATGAGAATCAGTCCCTCCATGATCCTCTTATGTCTGCCCAGCAAACCGCGGTTCCTTCTGCTCGACAGTCTGATGCCGGCGGCGACGACTACGTTGCAATGGGGGACACAAGAGAAGGTGATACTAGTGACTCTGCTCCCGCCCTAGGGGGCCTTCTAACACCCCGGCCACAAGAAACCGGAACTTCTGATAATCCGTGGCCAGTGGAAAATCCAAGGCCTTCTCAAAGTCACACTATACTGCCGGGGTTGGGACCTGAAGATCAGACACCGAAATCGTTCTCCAAGTTCTACTCATTGGTCCCCGTTAACGACCGCACAAGACAGGCTTTGGTAAAATGTATAATGTTTCCATTCGAGCACAGCTCCACGCAAACGTTGAACCTGGACCACTTTCCAAACAACGAAACACTGGACCACTGTATCGATTTGTACTTCGAATACTTTCACCCAATGCTAGACGTCGTTCATCGTCCCACATTCGATCCCGGCAGAGATCTTGTGGTCACCTTGGCCATGATCTGCATAGGGTCCTGCTACACTGGGCAACCAGGAGCGAAGTCATTCTCAATCGCATTGTCTGAGCTCATCAGGAAACTTTTAGTCTTTATGGCAGAGCAAGACCGTCGATTTGTTCGGACCGCCTCCTACTTGACAGCGCAGCTTCTGCAGGGTACTCACGGCTACTGCAGCGGTAGTGAGAGGCTTTTCGAGATTAGTGAATCGTGCCGCAGCACTCTAGTCCATCATGCAAAATGCATGGGACTTTTCCGCTATGAATCGCAGCATGTCCTTCGACCTGGTAACTCGCAAGAGGAAGCGTGGCGCGAATGGGTCCGAGAGGAAGGATTGAGACGTCTAGGCTGGGCTGTGTACAAGTATGATGCCTCCGTGGCGTATCTGCACAACAACAGGCCGTTTTTGAGCATAGGCGATATCAATCTCAGTCTGCCCAGCTCAACTGAGCATTGGTCTGCCGAGTCAGCACAGGCGTGGTCCTCGCTCCATCCATGGTCAACCACTTGTCCTCCCACTTCCCGATTGCGACCCATGATTAGGTTACTCTTCGACGGCACCACAAATCCGGTTGAGAAGATCGAGGACGAGGAACACTGTTTCGTCATTCTATTGACTCTACTCAGAATGTTGTGGACGTTGAAGGAAATCAGATCTTCTCCCATAAACGATCTAGTGACTCCACCTATCTATGATGACGGACGGCTAAGCCTGATACATGCAATCGACAAATTCGCCGTTGCAATTGTGGCCGCCTCCAAGAACCATACACGATCCGAGATAAACCGCTTAGTTCATCGGATGCAGCTAGTCCATATTTCCCACATCTACGGCGCTGGGGATCTGATGAATTGGTTGTATCCCTACCTCCGTCATGGGCCAGAAGCGGAAAATGCCCGTACTCGGATGAAACAATGGGCGAATGAGAACGCACAAAGAATCAGAGACGTGGTTTTCCATTGCGCACAGATACTCGCTCTGGTCCGACGATATCCAAGTAACATGTCACTTGAACCATTTCTCACGTTCCATGCAGGGGTGGTGCTATCATGCATGGCATTGTTACTGCCTACCGCCGTACCCCTCCCCCAAAGTCCTCCCATTTTGGTGGATCTTCTAGATAGTGAGAATCGCGAGGTAACCAACCGACAGTCGACCTGGATTTCTCAGGGAGGGAATGAGAGGATCAGTCTACATGGGGTACCGGATCTGGCATGTGCATTAGGCCGACAGCAAGTTTTAGATCAAACGGCGTTGTTACTGAAACGTCAGAGGGCGTGGGGAATGGCAGCAAACCTCAGCAAGGTAGTCCTTTCACTTGGGGCTCGCGATATGAACGACAACACACAGGCCGCCGTTGATTCACCACAATTGCTCTTAGCGAGTCCGTCTCCGCCAGGTATACCCCTTGGACTTGAAGCCGACTAAGACAACCGATGCTTGTGGTTGTCTAACTTAATAAGTTGAATCGTCCATCATCCAAGGCCATGCAAAACTTAGCCTTGTATTAATTTTGGGCTCCATCCACCTCCAGTCTCACAAAGGAGCGTGCTGGTTGTTCAGGGTGTGAATCTGCGAGCCATTTTTGGTGTGCTTGAGGTATCTTGTCTTTGTTCACTCATCGTGAGTTGGCGCTTCTTGTAAAACCAGAAATCGAACACGAAGTTGCGCTGATCTCGAACCTCAGCCTCGGGGGGTGAACATTTTCAATTGGTCCTTCTTCCACAGCCAAACTGGTATAGAGCTAGTTCATAGCGGTTTTTGCGCATGCACACACACCCCAAGCTGCATGTGTTCTCCAAAGGCTATCCTTGAAGAGGTCATTAGAATTTGGCCTTCAGTCTCCTCAATTATAGTAGTGTTGCTTGGATCTGATGGCAATGTCAATCGAGCTTCCATTCAACAGTGGTGGGCATTAGATCGACAAGTTTGAGATGACGGGATTCACGAACCTATAGTGTGAGAGAAGGCAAAGAAACTCGCGTCAAATAACCCTCTCCATTCTTCGACCTACGTCTCTGCTATAGTCCCAACTGGATATAAGATGGCGCCATTAAGGATTATAATATTGACCAGTCCCATGCAGTGCAATGCTGTTTCGGCTATTCTCTGGCTCGTGATTCGATCCTAGATATCTCTCTGGATGCCGGGGCGTCTCTCTTGATCTTTTTCCAGCAGAACTTCAACTTCTACTCTTTCAAATCTGTCCCGATGACGGGCGAGACAGGTGACTTCTCCGGGCGCGGATTGAGGACGGCCAGGCATATGCTGCCACGTGCACCAGGAACAATTCTGTGAAGACACACATTTCAACTCAAAGGCAGGGTAATTGAGCAACTATTCTCAAAGGAAGATGGGGGTTGGATACAATAACTGGACCGGCCATCTACTGCAATTTCTCTCACTCACAGGCCCAAGCTAAGCTACAAAAACGCATTTGTATTGAGCATAATAATCTTCAATCAGGCGACTCTCTAAGGTGGTATGACTCTAGTTGAACCTAGAACGGCTGAGGCATTCGGAGTTCAGCTGTGGCCTCGGACTCGCGCGAATGGGGAATCCAGGGGAGCGGAACGGATGTGGCTAACGAGCCATCCCTGGGGAAGACTCATTACTTATCGCTTACGGTTATGGCTATCTAAGGTAGTCCACAGCCAAGGACCACGGGGTAATCATAGCTAAACTTTGCTTGATATCATGCGAGACGCTGCTGATACGTTCTGAATTCTATTTTGCATCTCCTGATACCATTCAGCTTCTGCTATCGCCAATTTTCATTCAGACACGTCATGTCGGACTTTCAGCTGGCCCCGCCTCTTCCACCGCCGGGTCCGCCATTCATTCCAGCCAGCTTTCCACAGAACACCGACGACGGCGACACAGATGGATACGTCCTCAATCACGTGGCTTTGCAAATCAGCTCGCCAGCCGCATCATTCGCATTCTATGTCGATTTCTTGGGCATGAGCCTGATCTTCGCTCTCAATGCTGGGCCCATGACGGCGTATTACCTCGGATACCCGGACAAGGGCAACGATACAGTTCCAGCAGATATGGCTCGAGCCTCTGGTGGACGTTCCGGACTCTTGGAGCTCATTGTTGCACATAACGAGCATGGTCAAGCCGAGCATGCAGAGACAAATGGTTTCGAAAAGCCGAGACGAAAGGCCGGGTTCGCTCATTTGGGACTTCGCGTGCCCGACGTCGCAGCGACGCTGAGGCGTGCTGAAGAAAAGGGCTGGAAAGTGGCAAAACCTCTAGACAAGGTGGATGTCCACTTCATGCCACTACCGGGCTGGGAGCGTCAACCCGAGAGCACGGTTCGGAAGTGGGAGGGTGGTTTTGAAAAGACGTTCGCACAGATCGCATTTATCCAGGATCCTGACGGGTGAGTCAAATCTTTCCTTGCTGTCGATCTCCTTGTTGCTATTTTGTTGTTCCCACTTGCAAAAGCTCTCTATGGGCTTCATCGACCCCCGAAAATCTCCTTTTTCGACATATCTGAATGGATGGATGGACAGGCACTGGATTGAGATATTGCCGAGGGAGATGAAGAAAAGTTGAAAGAGCCAACATCGAGAGATGAAAAGGAGAATAGAGGTGACAAACTTTTGAAGACTCGAGCCGTGGGAAGAATCTCAGGTCGAACAATGGGCCGCTTCGCCAAATTGTAAAGCCCTGGTATGTCGGCTGGTTTAGGAGAATCATCATGTGGAAAGCAGCTAATGGCACTGAGAAGCATTCCGCGCGTAGAGGAGTACTCTTCCCATTGCAGTGGTGATAAGAACGTTGCTGGTGGCATGGGTTGACTGTGTACGGCTGTTACACGGTACCACCACGTTATCTATACCGGACGTATTTCCCCTTTTCGTGAGCGGCCACATGCCCCAGTGAGAAGTGACCAAACTACCACGGTCGAAGTAATCTTCCCTCCCAACGACTTCGCCATATACGGAGCCTCTTCTCGGGAGCGAAAAACCCCTGCAAGATGAGCACGATGTCGTCAATAGCCACGATGTCAGGCCTAGAGGCGAGAATTTTGTCTTGTAGCTGTTCCCAGATGTCGTACGGGACGAGATCATTCGCCAACGATACTGACGTAGCTACCCACAGGAGGCAGTCTGCAAATTTGGGCACTTCCCAGAGAGTAGTCTCGTGAAGAATCTGTATGGCTCGTGGTCGCGGCTTTCGCCACAGGTCCATACAGACGTGGACTCCGACGGCGCTGAGGTCGTCCGCCAGACAGCTCAAGGCTAAGTATATGCATTTTTCAAGGTTGCTGAGATTGTCCGGAATTTGATGTCGCCAAGAGGCACATTCATCTGCCTTGTCGACGGGTAGATTGTGAAGCCACCTCTGGAAGTCCCGGATGATATGACACATGGGTAGCGATAGGGCGTCCATGGCCGCTAATTCTGCAAAGCCTTCAGGTAATTCCGTATTCTCTCCATAGAATGGGGTCAAACAACCTGGTATTGGGCATCTCAACTCGATAATATGGTCTTTCGGGGTCGATTGCTCTGACGCGATTGGTGTTTGGGGTTGTCCATCGCGTTTGATGTTGAGTTTTGTAGTGGTGATGGCGTGTAATACTGACGACTGCAAAGTGTCGGCGAGGGGTCCGTATGACGAGCCAACTTGGCTGAATCCTCCTCTTAATTCGACAAGTGCCTCAAGGCCTCTCAAGTGCGCGACACTGTACTCCAAGAGTCCCAGGTGCTCATCGACAGGGGTCGCACAGCAAATGCTATGGATAAGAGTGTCATTGATGGCTCTGTAGGCCAATTTTGAGTTTATCAAGTTTATAAAACGTGCCCGCATGGTATCTATGATATTTCGTGTCCCGCTACCGGGCATCTTTGACAGTGGTAGCGCACAGAGCCGGTATAGTGCCAGACCCAGCAAAAACACCTCATTTTGATATGCCCTCCCAAGCAGTTCTCGTCCGTACATGGCAGTCTGTGCTTTAGAGAGGCCTAGGACAAGTCCGTCGTGAGGAAGTACCTCAGTAACCCCTATACTCCGCTGTTAGAGTGAGGACACAAAATACACAGGGAGCCTAACACTCGTGGCATGCGATCAGAGCATGTCTTTCACTCGTACTGGAGGCCAACGGCACAAGGAAACTCATGCCAATTTGGTTGCTAAGCGGACTTGTGTTCTCCCACACAGGCAACACTTTATTTCTCTCATTGCCTTCACTGTCATCGCCCTTCCGCGGCTTCTTCTTCCTGCGGACGACAGCAGCATCCTCGGTTGTGTGCGCCAAGCGTTCTCGGTGTTTGTCCCTGCCAATTTGCGCTGCGTGTGAATTGATGATTTTACGTGCGCTGGGGTGTCGGTGTCCGGAGCCAGAATGACTGACCCAGACGAGCGACATGGTATCTAGACGACCGCATTTCGGTGCGTAGACGCATCTTGAACAGATCGTTGGGAAGAAAAGAGTCGTAACGGAATGTCCACCGCAGGCATTTGCTAAATTCAGTTAGGCCTTAGTCATCGTGTAGCTCGGAGGGCCCGAGCGGTCCACACGCCACTTCAGACCAGGGAGGCATTGTACGTAGAAGAGTACTTCGAGGCATTTTGGTCAGCAACGACTCCTTTCCGTGGGCCACAAGTAGGATGAATATGACCATGAACTCATCACCCTGAGAAAACCATGGTGCCCGTACCCATCGCTGCGAGTCGCAAAGAGTCTGCAAGGCTCTTAATCAATATAGAACCTGTCTGCATCTCTCTCAAAGATGTCCTAAGATCATATCGTGTGAGCCACTTCGAAAGCTGTAGCTTTGAGGAGGACCGTTCTGGCATCGCCTTGATATCTTTCAAGGTTACTGAGAACAACTGTCGTAGCTGTTGACAGTACGAACTTGGACCGGTAGTAAGGACTGCAAAAGAATATTTTGAACGTCCAGATATGTGCCCAAGAGACTTGGGCAACGAGCTCTTTTAAGGACATTGCCAGCTGACAAGAGCATTGGATTACTCGACGCTTTCCTCAACTTATTGTGAGGCCGAGACGGGCTCAGCGATTGCCTATTTAGGCAGTCGTTCAGCGGCGGGGTTGCAAATATTGAGGGGTATTGGGATCTCAGCCTCGAGGTCACAATTAATGAAACTACTACTGTAAGTCAAAGGAACTAGGGGCTAATTACCTGATTTACACAGCGGTACGCAAGTGGGTACGCCGAGTGAGTTCGCAAGTGAGCGCGGGCCCGTGGCGAGAGTAGACACTAACTAGTCTTCATGTAGTCAAGAGACCAAATTGTATGTGATGTATGCGGCTCACTCAACCAATGTTTACTGCGCCCTTCAAAGCGTTCCATGGTCATCTACTCTCCTCGGTATCCTTATACCCTCTTGTGACTGATATTCGCTAATTACTTATGTACGACAGATATTCCGGACGGAACTTTGCAGACCCCAGGAGTCTATGACTGCAAGTTGGGCGGTTGGAATACCTCCGATCGTTGAGTCCAAAAGTTTCTACCCGACCTTCTCACGGCCAGAAATTTGCTGTTACAGAACCAAGAGGTGGATCAGACATTGCGAGTCAGAAAACAATACCCACATTTGATGATCAAAACCTCTTGCTGCTCTATGTGTGTATGGAGAAGGTAAAAAGCAGCAAACTGTAGCACCTCCCATCATGGCTGGCCCTACTCTTGATCTGCGCTAGTGGCCTCTACAACGCTACAGTCTTCCGACGCACTGAAGTAGTTTTGATTCCCTGTCGTATTGACACGCCATGGATGCATTCGGGAGGCAGAATTAGTAGCTTCTGGCTAAGTGTGTGTGAACATCTCCGCGGCGTCGTCACCTCCGCGAGATGGACGGAAACGCACCGGCTTTGGTCAATATCTACAGTAATATCGTACTGTATAGTACAAGCGACTGGCGAACAAAATTCGCCGCTAACCAGGAGGACGGCGACTTGCCGCTTTAGGCAGAAGGTAGAAGGATCAAACTTCAGGGTGAAGGTACATAATATGCAAGCCCAACTGGTCAGACTCCTGCCTTAGGAGTCTTCGTCCTTTGCACCCGATACCGCACAGCCGACATGTCTGCGCCAAATGTCCCCCGACTGAAACTATGGTACTCTCCCGGAGCATGCTCTTTTGCACCGCATGCGCTTCTCCTCGAATCTGGGCTCAGTTTTCAGCTAATACTGTCCCAAGTGGGCAGCTTTACGGATGATTTCATGTCTCTCAATCCCAAGGGACGAGTACCTGTCCTGGCGATGGATGAAGAACTGGTGACCGAGATGCCAGCAATTCTCACAGCAATATCACAACACGTTCCTGATCGCCACTTATTGGGCAAAACACCTCTCGAAACGATCCGGGTGTATGAGTGGCTGAATTACCTATCGGGCACCGTCCATGGTCAGGGCTATGGAGCCTTGTGGAGACTGGCAAGGTACATTGAAGACCCTATGCTATACGCCCAGGTACAGCAGAAGGGCCTTGAAACAATCAAAGAATGTTACGCGTATATCGAAGGAAAACTGATCGAGAACAAAACGACATACCTAGTCGGTCAATCATTGACTGCGACGGATTTTTTCCTATTCGTGATATACAGGTGGGGTTTGCGGGCAAATATCAATATGAAGGTTGAGTACCTCTGGATGACAGCTTGGGCAGACAGGCTTCTTGAAGAGAAATCCGTTCTCGGCGCTCTGAAAGTCCATACCAATGTCTGAGGTATAAGAGGCACAAGAAACAGGATGCATGCCAAAGGACGGGCCTCAATTCCACACTTGGACTTAATGTTGCCCATATCATTGATATCTTTGGCTGGTATTGCATCGCGTATCTGTGCCGACACTAGAAGCCAGAACAGCAACTAGGTGCCTGAATGATAACATGATTGAACATCACACACACTACCACTCGCTGCTGTTCCAGACCTTGCGGACAGGCCGTTACGGTAGCATCTGCTGCTACGACTTGGTAAACGTGCAAAGACATAGACATTTCTCTCTCCGCGGGCCTCTCTATTGCTATCTTGATTCGTTCCGGACAATCTCTATATCATCAAGGCGTTCATTGCCTGCAGACATCTTTGTTTGCGATCGTTGGATTAGACGCAACGAAATACCAACTCGAAGTTAGTATGATCGAAAATTCCTAAATCAGGCAGGGGGAATATTCGACACACCACTTATCGCTCTTGTAAGCCCTTCTGGGCCACCTCCAGAACTTCTTACCAAGCAGATGCTAATATCATCAAATAGTCGAACGACGAGTCAGACGACTTGATATCTAGGTAAGCCAATATTTCTCACGTGGATACTCACTATGAGGCCATGTTACCAATGGTACGTGCCTTACACCAATAAAGATGCTTAAACCCAATAACCACGGGTTCAAGCACTGTGACCGCCTAGGAAATTCCTGGGTCTGCGAGATGCACCGACGAGAGAAAGCCATTAAGCAATAGCTGAATTCGGTAGCAATTCCCGCGGACTTGACGCCGCTTTATTTGAATGTTTGACTCCGGCCTGAACGCTTACAATATGCGAACAATTGATCCCCACCAGACACCGTCAAAGTTACTCGATTCCTTCTAGGAGACGTGGCTGAATCCTGAAGTAAGTTTTACTGTGCCGTACTGAGTTGCATGAGAATCGCACGTCTCCTCCAATTTTGAGCAAGGCTTTATTTGGTGACCTCCACATTCCGGCTATTCTCCTTTAACTGAATCAGAATCAATTTTGGCTCCCTTGATCCTTTGAGGTCGATATTTTCACGGCATTGGAGCTCTACAGAAACAGAGTTACATTTAACGACGTTTTCGATTGCGATTTGCAACATAACTATGGAAACATTCTCACCAAGACCGTGGCATGAAGGCGAACTATTCTTTCAAAGGCGAATTGTTGACCGTGGGCGCAGTGATCCGACAACTCCGTTCCTAGCAGCTCGTTATGCGAATTGGATACAGCAGTATCCCGCTCTCGCTATGGGAACTTTAGATGACAATGGCAATCCCTGGTGTACAGTATGGGGTACAAATCTCGTACCCTTTGTGAAACCCGTGGCACAGAGTGTTTTAGGTGTTCAAGCTACTGTGGACGCATCTTTTGATCCCGTGGTCCAAGCGATTTGCCGGAACAATTTTGACATGAAGAACAATAACTGTGGCACTGCGGACAAAGAAATGGAGATGGGAGGGGTAAGTATTCACCTCGAGGAGCGTGCTAGGGTCAAGCTGGCCGGCCAGATCACAGCCGCAACCCTGAAACGCCTCTCTGCGAACCGTGACGTTTTGGTCGGCGGCCGGTCTGAAGGAGCGGCGGGTGAACTGCACCTCATAGTTAGAATCGACCAGAGTTTGGGGAATTGTCCAAAATACCTCAACAAGAAGCATATCGTGGCTCACATTCCTCGGCCAAAACTCTTATCAACCTCTCCGCACCTTCCTCAAAAAGCCATTGAGGTCGTCCATAATGCCGATGCCTTCTTCATTGCCTCCTCCCACAAACATCGGGACATGGACTGCAACTATCGGGGCGGCCCACCTGGCTTCATTCGCATCGTTCAGCCGGATGATTCCGAAGAGGCGAGCACCATTGTTTGGCCTGAATACAGCGGCAACGCTCTCTATCAGACGCTTGGGAACCTGAGGGTCACACCGCAGGCTGGTCTTGTTATACCAAACTTCGAAACAGGCGATGTTCTTTATGTGACCGGTAATACCAAGGTTCTGCTAGGCACGGAGGCTAGCAATGTAATTGCCAAATCAACCGTTGCGGTCGCTCTGATGGTCACGGATGCCAAACTCGTCGAAAACGGGCTCCCTTTTAGAGCAAAGGTCGTTGAAGATGGCGCACAAGGCCGTTCTCCATACAATCCACGAGTTCGATATCTCACCTCAGAAGAGATCGGCAAGTTTGATCAAGTGGAGAGCAGGTTTTGCGCTACAGCGAGAATGATCAAGAAGACCAGGCTTACCCCAACCATCACCAAATACAATTTCACTCTGGTCGGCCATAAAAGCGTCTTTGGCTCCTGGAAGCCAGGTCAATATGTCACCATGGACGCCTCTGCAAGCATGACAAAAGGCTACAGCCACATGCGGGACGACGATCCAACAAGTCTGAATGACGACTTTATCCGCACGTTCACCATCACATCCCTGCCCAGCGCTGTGGGTGAAGAAACTGAAGATTTTGAAGTTATGATACGGTCGATCGGGAGCGTGACCAAATGGCTTGAACATCAGAAGGACGGCATTTGTGAAGTTGCTGTCCGCGGCATTGGGGGAGACTTTACCTTTGCCTCCAGCGCGTGCAACGCGTTCATTGCCGCTGGAATTGGTATCACCCCGTTGCTAAGCCATCTTGACCACATCCATTTCAATACCTTAAGGACATTTTGGAGCGTAAGGATGGTCGATATTGGCTTACCTCTAGCTATCTTAAGAGACTATCCTGCGTTAATCAGGAGCACTACCATCTATCTCACCGGGTTTGAGGCTCTTCCGAACAAAGACGGTGGTAAGGGCAACGAGGAGATTCAACGGTTAATCGACACTGGAGTCTTGGTCCAACAGAGACGACTCTGTAAAGAGGATTTGCAACCTTGTCTGCCGCAGATCGAGAATTGGTATGTTTGCACCGCTCCAACGATGAGGCGACAGGTCCATGAATGGCTACCTGGAACGGTGATACACTACGAAAATTTCGATTTTTGAGCGTAATGAGATTTGGCCCTTACTAGTCGATTATTCATAGACGAGATTTTTATTTAGCCATTTTTACTTTTGAATCTTGTCTTGTTCAACTTGTAGCAGACCCCTGATGAGAAGAACCGTCCCTCGATAATTTCCTTACATCCAAAAGTGCAAGTATCTGAAAGCTCAGGACAGGCCCGAGCACGTTCGCTTTTTAACTATCATTTAGCCCGAGACGATTAAAACTAAGTCCCAAACATCCAGCTACTTGTTTCATTTGGTTGTGCCAACTTACGAGACCGTGCAGGATATTAGCCTGCTCTAGGCTCACCTATGGTACTCTGCTTAAGTACTCCCCTGTTTCTTCTTGAATCCTCTCTATTCGGTAGCAAACCGCTCGACACGAAACTAGTCAAGCGAGCACACAGAGGCGAGATATTAGTGAGATGAACATGAGAAAGAAGTGTCATTCAGTTGTCACTCTAACTATGAACTCATATGCCGTCACTCCACGTATTTTCATGGTTTGCTGTCATTTCGTAAAAGGATTGTTCTTGAAGAATAATGAAGCTAACTAAGTGACTGAAACCAACGTAACATCTTCAGAGTCGGGCAGAAATATACTCCTTGATGTTCGGACGTTCCGAGACCGCCTTCTTCAAGGCAATCAACGTTGCCGGAACATGTTCCTGCGAAAAGGGACCGTCAGTCCAACAGATTCACCTGTAGTAGATACTTTAGTAGCGCAGAGTACAGAGAAAGACATACCGGCTCGGCACCGACTGCGGCATCGTTATCAAGGACCTGGAACACAGCGAAGTCGACGTAAGAGACCGTGTTACCAAGTAGATATGGTCCGTCGGTTTTCGAGTAGTAACTGTCAAAGATTCTGTAGAACTCAGGTACAACCCGAGTTTTATAGTTGGGGACATTCCCACTAAGGTTGGCGACCCATTGAGCCTACCTCAAAGCGTCAGTTTCAGTGGCCTTGGAAGTTCTAGGCCATGTACAACAACACGTACCCTCCAGTCGATGTAGATATCCGAAACAGCGTCAACCAGCCACTTGTCGTACTTAGAAGAGCCGTCGTAGCCACCTCTAGAGCGAGCTAGGTAACGGAGGATTGGGATATGCTATGATGGCGATAGTCAGATTTCAGCCTTAAAGAGGGCTTTCTCATCTTGAACAGTAGTACCTGCGCAAGAATGTTGCCGTCTATCTCTAGGACTGGCAGTTTCCCCGTGATGCTCAATCCCTGGTCTTGATAGACTTGGCTCTGGGCCGCCCACGTGTCGTCATAGGGATACCGCTTATCCTCAAAGTCGATACCGAGTTCGCGTAGAAAAAGGCTATATTGCAGCGTTAGTTGTGTTCTAAAAAGGAGAATCATAAAACTACCGAACAACTTCTCCCCGGCCCTTACTACCGAGATTGAAATAGTGCAGAATAGGTCTGGGCTGGACAGCCATTGTTGTTAACTTGTCAGTGCGGAGAACAAGTCGGCGAAGCTCAAACCAGGTACCGGTTTGCAATCTTGAAAGATTGGGAAGAAGCAATACAGGTAGGAATCCCAGAAATAAATATTTCATACTACTAGCCCGCCTGTAGCATCATAACAGATGTGAGATGGAATGAGGGCAACCTTTGAGGAAGACATTGAACGATCCTAGTATGCATCCGCGGACTTCGCCACCCCTAATGCGGGTCCATTGCAACGGCTGGCACAATCCTGGAATATATGGCTCCGTGAGTGATTGGTTGTAGAAACCCCTTTAGCCAATGATCTACAGAAGCTCTACTGCTGCTTTTATAACATTGTAAAGCGGCGTCTCAATTCCACCTACTGTCTCGTTCAAGAACTCTAAGTCAGCTAGCCTCAGGCTTACGCGGTGCACAACGCGGCGACGTGTCTTCCTCGGGCCATCGAGATTGCGGCCGTTGTAAGAGCTTGAGATTGGTAAGCACATCCTTCTAAGCCTGTCTTCTTTGAATTTAAACTTACTGTATCGTGAACGCATAGTGGACTCCTTGATTAAAGGCGCTGCTTTAATGAAGTGGTCATCATTCTTGAAAGTTGGACCCCAGTCAGGTCACTAGGCTAACGTCAACCTTGGTGCCCAGGTTCAAAAACGAGACAGCAAACTTTGCTAGTAAAAGTGGATTCGATTATGGTCACAGCATACCGAAACTTCTCTGTCTAGATCTCTGCACTGCACCGCGTGTATGTGGATCTTCTCTTTTCTCGACACTCCTGCGACTCATATAAACCTTTTCCTGGACGAATCATCCTTTATCGACTTAGTCCCTTTTGAATTTATGATATCCCGTCGAGATCAGGTCGTAAAAGACTCCACCCGGCAAATCGAGGAATGAGGGCTAAATAGTGAGCCTTGAAATCTCACTACACTCTAACATGCTGATTCTGATTGCAGACGATTGAGGAGAAATCAATCGGATTGAATGCTTTATCAACAGGCCGGGCACTCTAATCTCCAATAAAAGTATAACAAAATCAAATGAATGTGATGACTTTTCTCAATACGTTTTAACTCCGTGTTTCCATTGTTCAATTATTCATTCAAAGCCCACACTGCTCGTTCACTTTTCCCGAGGGTAACGGTCAAGAAAAGTGCAATCCGGTCTTGCGTTATAGCCTATCCCACAAGCCGTCTAGGCATCACTGCTCATCAATCTTGGGCTGTAATTTTGCTCCGCGCGCGAATAGACGGGCCATAGATATGGAACAGATACGGAGCCGGCATGAAGACCAGCCCTATACACCCAAGACAACTAAGTGTCCAGTGTACGCCGATTGCTCTGACGATCGGGATGACAACCACAACCGTGATCCCCGAAAGAACGTAACGAACCAGTGTGACCATCGTTAAGGCACTCGCCGCGTATTCTTCATACACATCAACCAGATACTCCGAGGTTGAAAGGAATACGGCAATATAACCATAGCCGAAAAGGACGCTTGCAAATATCGAAGACCAGACGCTGATAGATGTATATGTGGTCCAAGCCATCCAGAACAAAGATATCGGGATTGCAGGCGCTCCGAGTTCAGCATAAATTAACCGGCTCTCGGGAAGTTGTCGAACAGCTCCCTGGTTCCCCTCTTGCAATTTTTGCTGATCGATCTGGCGCTTTACTCGGCGATAGTCAAGAAGGGTTATGGGTATGCTGCATAAAAGATTGCCAACAGAAAGGCTCAAAAATATGATACCTGTAGTCCGTGTCGATTGCTTGTAGACATCTCCGAAGACAAATGGATAGAGACTTAGAAAGCCAAAATTCACCATGTACACGAACGTCAGGTATAATGTCCACAGCATGATGGTAGGTTCCAGAAACAGCATTTTGAATGGCCGACAGAAGGTAAGATAAAGCTTAGCCCTTAGTGAAGCCTTTTGGGCTCTCTCGGAGAAAGTTCTATAGCGATTGTCTCCAGACAACTTGCGAAGGTGTTTAGCCTTCCAACTGAGCAGTACTGGTGCATAAGTTTCTGGCTGAAATAGTCCGATAAGTGTCAGTGCCACACCGGACATCATCAATGTGATCCATTCTGTCCATTTCCAGGACAGTGATTCTGAGTCTGCAATGAACCCTCCCAAGAGGGGCCCAAAGACCGGACCAGAAAAGGCAATTGCTAGACAGTGGTAGTATCAATCTCAGATATTGGTGGTGAGGCTCGCATTAAAATGTTCGGTACACTCACTTGCAAAAAGTGGGAAGGCATAAATTCGTTGCAACGGTGACCACATATCTCCCAAGGAGCCCCACAGGTGGATAAGACAGCTTCTCCGAAGAAACCTGCAAAGAAACGGCATCCAAGTTGTGATGCAAGCTTCCTGGACAGGCCCGCACCCATGATGAAGAGCATGTACACAGCCAAGGAACCAATGTACGCAGAATTTCGTCCATAGAGCTCAGACAGAGGTCCGAAAATCAAGGCTCCTGTCCCAATGCCTATAAGGAACTGCCACAGCATCTCGTGTCAACCACAAACCGCTAAGATTTATCGGCCAAGGACGAAGTAGTCGAGAGACCAACTTACCAGACCGGTCGCGAACGATTCGGATACTTCGCTCACATTAAACTCCTCGGCAGCTCGATACAGCACCGGCGAGTCGATTGCTCCTGCGACACCGACTAAGAATCCGATAGACCCTAAGCTGATCGTCACAAGCGTCCGCCTGAGATATGGCCAATTCCGGGGGTTTAAGGGATCAGTAGGTCCGTCGAAGTCAACAGTGAAGATGCCTTCGGTACTTTCGCTAGATTCACTTGTTTGCCTTTGTCTCATAGCCGCCCTGCTGGATAGTTTCCGGTTTGCAGCTACTGCAAGTTCGCGATACTGCCGAAATGACTCCATAGGATTTCCTGACTTTAAAGGAGATTGATTGAGAATGACAAAAGATTGTGGTATGTAGCGCAATCAATGGGGGAACCTGTTACGAAGAGAACTGAGAGCACTGCAGTAAGCGTTCTGCAGCATGATTTGGGATCTAAGCGTTCGTGGTTATTAATATTCCTTATACCTGAGAGAGCTAAACGAGACAATGGCAGATCTTGAAGCAACGCTTTCTTGCCGCTTTACTTCTGCACGGCTTGAGCGGCAACTTAGTTTCCACTGCTGTCCACTCACTGATTATAGTCCTAAGTATGGGCCAATCTCGAAGAGTTCGAGCCTTCTGTCAATTTTAAACTCTTCGCTACTGACCAATTCTGAGAAGTAAAGTTGAAGCTCTTGGTGGTCCTCGGAGACAAACGGATCCGGGTCCATAAATTTGACGGTGCTGCAAAGGGGACTTATGGCCTATGTAGTTCTTTGATCATGGACTTGTGGACGTCCCTGGTTCACCATGAAGGTAAATGCTGTGGTGAGAATGACACGTCTGTCTGGAACATTTTGTCAGGTGCCTACCCCACAGGCGAATCGGGGGTCTCAGAGGTTGCTCAAGTTGAGTAGACAAGCGAGATACTTTCGGCAATTTCGCAAGAACACTATAGTCACGGGACGCGGGTGCTTTTGGGTGCCCTCTGTTAGTACTTGAATCGACGCGTGTCAGTTTCTCTCAAGCACAGCTCCCGAGCGATGCATAAGAACACGGTTGCGTCGGGACATCGTGGGAGATTACTGTTATCTTTCCGCTAACCACTTGCGCCGACACCTCAGGAGAGCTCACCGTAGCACAAAAATGGCTGAATCGTGAGTCACGATGCTTAATAGGGACTAGTAGGAGACCCCTCTAATTCTAAGATTCTATAGATCTCAGGAGTCCCTTCGACCCAATCTCGTAGTAGCGTAGCTTACAGATATGATCTACTTTGGGACGGAATCAATGTTGTAACTTATAGGGTTTAAAGTATCACCTTTCTCTGAAATTCTACTCAATTACAGTATAAGTCAGTCCCTCCTACTTTGTTAATGATCATGCTTAGCTACTACAGACCATGACTTCTCTAGCTATCCGTCTCTCAGCCGGCGAGTACGACTAATCGACATTCAGCGCCACAGCTCTTTGAATGTGTTTCCTGAAAACCGAAAACTCAGGATGTGTGTCTCTGTGCCTGTTTATTAGGGTATTCCTATTGCCTCTACAGTGTAAGAGGAATGGCAGAGATCAATTTAGGAAGACCGAGAGTAATATATTCGTTATGCAAACAACTTTCCGCCCGTGGTGATCAATTACTCTTCCTCGCTCGCGATCGGGCAGTGTTTCTTATCTACCTTGTTGAGGCAATAGCAATCACCCAAAAGCAATCCAACTGACACCCGCACCGTAGCACAACGTATCATCCCACGCGTTCACATTCCACTGGAACCCATGCGTATTCACCTTGGTGGGGGTAGCTCGAAATCACACATCCGTGGCATTGTCGAAGTCCAGCCTGTTCACGGCGACATACACCTTTGGCGCCTTATCGTAATCGGCATTGAAGCCAACCTTCCTCCCGTTCTCGACCTGTGCCGGCGACCAGTTGCGATAGTTCGCCGTGTCGTCTAGGCCGCTTGTCACTCCCAGGCTTCGATTTTGGGTACGCGATCCACGTGGCGGTGACGCTAAATACAATGCTGTCGGCCCATGTCTTAATGAAGATGTCGAAACCTTCCGAGGTGACGTTCTCGGCGTAGGCGTGGACACGAGTGTTGCGATCTTTGCTCGTCGTTAGCCCGGACAGCCAGACTATAACCTCCGGCTTTCCTTCGTATGGGTGCTCAAAGGTGACATGGCTCTTGTTCACGGGTGATTGTCCTTGAACTGTATAGGTGTCCGCTGTTATCCAGTTAGAGCACGGTACAGCACGGCATGATTATGTTTGATATACGTACGTTGATAGTCATTATCACCATCGTCAAACTCCACCCAAGTTGCTCCACCTGAGTAAAGCGCAGTGTCTGCCCACGCATCCACATTCACGACGAAGTTTTCAGCAGTGAGCCGGCTCACTGACGCCTTCACCCTCAGGTCAGTGGCTTCTCCAACGTGTAACTCATTAGGCCCACGGCGATCTTGGGCGGAGTGGTGTAGGGGGGTCGAAGGTAACCTGCTTGGAGTTGAGAGCGACCGGTGGAAACCATTCTCTCTGGTCTCTGGTCTGTCGTGCTCCAGGAGCCGGAGGAGCGAAGCTGAGATGGATACATCTTCGCAATGAATTGTTTGTCAGTGCTTGAGAGAACGACATTGTTGGGTGTGCCACGGTGGTCGGTAAAGAGATTTGAATCAAACATATAGAGCATGATGGACTTCTCGTCAAATGCGGTAGCCCTCGTGGATGCGATGTCGTACTTCTGAAAGATATTAGAGTCGATGACTTCCTTCTTCCAGTTGTTTGGCGGTCCCATGAAGTAGTCATACACCGCGTTGACGTCCCACTTAAGTTCCACATTTGGATGTTGATGCTCGTGTATGCACCCCAGGGCGTGACCAAACTCGTGGATGATTACTCGAGAAAACTCCGACTCGGAAGTGTCGTCAGTGAGCCAGCCAAAGTTCATGGTCGGTTCATTTGGCGGGAACCACTTTTTATTCAGTATTTCTGTGCCGACGCCGGATCAAGATGAGCCATCCAACACAGATGAGACGCGAATTTCGGCGTCATCGTCGTCCACGAATCTGAAGTCGATGTTTGCATAGTTCTCCCACTGTTGTGCATAGTATTTGACTTTGTCCTGAACCTTCTTGCTGGCACCAGGGAGAAGCTTTACGCGAAGCTTCTTTCCATTCGGCCAGAAGCTACTGGTAGGCATGGCAAGGCGGTCTGGCCCATCCTTAGTGGGTATGATATTTGATGAAGGGGCGCCCTTTGGGAGTATTGTAGAGCACACGTGAAGTGCGCTGGGTTTACTCTTCTCGTCAGCCATTTTGAACCTTAAGCTGTGCGCTCTGATTGAGTTTGTCAGTTATGAAATGTGAGCCCTTTAAGACGAAGGAAAAGGATTCGAGCCTGGTTTTATAGCAAGGGCGAAGCCTTCAAGGGATATCGTACACAAAAGTACCACATTTCCAAAACTCAGCTGAAGATCAGTAACGCCCAGCAACGTGACTCACGTCACGTCTCATGGCTGGCTGAAACATGGACGAGGCACAACAAAAATATTGGAATGAGAAAGCAACACGACTGTGTGAGCAAAAGTCTGTGATGGCCAAATGGCCGAGACCTAGCCACCATTTTCTTTGGTCTCACAAAAATGAAATCCCTGGCTAGTATTGTCAATACCTGTGACAATAGAATCGTAAGTACATTGTGATTGTGAGGAGGAAGCTAACACATACTACGCAAGATCGCACAAAGCGCAGTCGCCCAGAAAATGGCTGACTTGGCACGCGCTCAGCTGCGAGTAGAAATTCTTGGCTTTGGCGCTCGCAGCTGAGTAAATACGAGCAGAAACCTTGGAAATTTCTTAACCGAGCCATGAATAGGGAGTAATTTGCAGTATTGGACCTTACAGCACTGGGCCAGACGTTCACAGAGCCGATATAGGCCTTGATTTCGAGGGGTCCGGCTGAAACTGCGATTTTCACCCTGACCCTAACCAATTATTAAAGTGGGCTTTGGCGATAGTTCTAATGGATTGAAACCTTCAGGTCGCTCATTCAGCTCCCAATGATCCTCAACTGCAGTTTTGATGGACAGGGAAGGTACCAGACATATTGTGTTAGGAGAACATATCAAGACAAGCGTTCATCAATATGTGAAGACATGTTATCACAGATCTTCGAAAGCCCAAAGAGCTTCCCAAGCTGGAAAGGCCACATAAAGCGAAACGTTCACCTCTCACGATTTCCCTCCTTGCTTCGTATTCCTGGACTGTTGTTGGCGGCAGCTCAACGAAAGGAAGCTCTGTTAGTAGGTGGGCCTCTTGTTCAACGTAGATCCAAGTGATTTCCTCCTCGCACTACCCAGGGTCGGTCCGGCCGCTAGGCTAAACTTAAGGTAAGGATTAGCGTTCTTCAATGTGACGGACGAGAAGCAAGTCCCTTCAGGTCCTGAAGCAGGCATATGATAAACCGGAGACGGAACTCGACGATGGAATTGACCACGAGACTTCTCCATACTCAACACAATATTACTGCTCCACTCTCTCCTTATCAATCCCATACCCTGGACAAACCGTACTTGCCGGCTCAGGAACCTCGTGATTCATTTATTGGTTTTCTACGGCATGGACATCTACCCCAGCCTCATCGATCTACTAGTAGCAGAATTTCGAACTTAAGCTAGCTGCTGCTTCTCTGCGCGGATCACCATGGCTTGACCGGCTCCATGCCCGAGAAGATGCGGCTGATCGAGTTGAACGTTGACTTGCCTAGAGAACAGCTGAGTTAGCAAGCTATTACATGCAAAGATGACAGAATTGGTTACTTTGTGAGTTTGTCGTCCACATTGGCGACGAAGAGTGCCCCGATGATTGCAAGACCTGAATCGACGTCACTTCTGTCTCCTCATGATGCTATGTCTCAACTCACCTCCGAAAGCCACGGTGACACAATAAATTAGTCGGAACGCATTCACGAAGACGCCCTTCTGCGCGTTCACCCCTGCTTCAATGATGGAGGGAGTGGTGCCAGGAACATTGGTGACATCTCCTAGTTGGAGTCCAGCTACGTTGCAAGTCAGCCCACCACTTATCACTGTCGTATAAGACCAACTCACAGAGAAATGACGCTAGCGAAGAAGCAGGCAGGCCAGCCTCGAGCAGTGCTCTGCCGATATCACGAGCCCAGGTACTTGCAATTCGATTTGCAAGCAGGCTAGAGTAGATCGCGACTCCCACCGCGCCCCCTACCATCCTTGTGGAGTTCACAAGGCCTGTTGCGACCCCAATATCTTCATCACAAGAGCCAAGCTGCACGATAAGAATGCTGAGACAATTGGTTGCGCCGATCATGGCCGAGGCAAGTCCAACGAAAACAACAGCTCGAGCAGGAGTATACTGATTGACTGTTGCGTTAAGTCCCAGAAAGACAGCCATCATGGTGACAATGAAAATAAACTGCCACCTTGTCCTGCGAAGGGATGCGAATGTCTGACCGGCCAGCATCAGGCCGACTTGGAGGGTCGTCAGTCATCTTTCCCAATACCTCGGGCGATACCTACCAGTCGCAGAGCCTTGGTTGGCCAATCCATACCAGCCGATTGTCTTTGGAACTGTGGTGAAAAGACGTGCAATCTGCTGGGGCCACAAAATACCCAAGCTAATAAGAGCCATGCCTGACACAAAAGACACCGCCAAGGGTACAACGACGGCTCGAACGTTGCGCATGAGTCGGGGAGGGCAGAGTTTTGTGATCTTATCGGGACTGTATACTTCCCAAGCAGGGAACCCCACGAAGACGGAAAGGAATCCGATGATGGTTGGGCACAGAACCACTGCACTCGTCCACGGGTAGGGATTCCCGCCGAAGCCGATTCCAACTAAGAAAACCGTCAGACCTCCGCCGAACAGCAGCAGTCCCATGAAGTCCAGCTCCGAGAATTGCCGACGTCGTGATTTGCCTTCTGGGTGAAGCCCAAGGAAATTTGGAGGCCAGTAGAAGACGAGGATGAGAACCAGCGCTATGCCATTTACAATGAGAGCGACGTAGTACGTCCACCGCCAAGAGGTCACGGAGATTATTCGATATGCTGCGTGAGATTCGTGAGATACAGGGCCAACACAGAGCGGGCGTAGCATACCAATTGGAGCTCCAAACGCCGACCCTGGAAGCGATACAAGCGTCATCATAGCCATTGTCTGCCCGCGATTTCTTTTAGGCACAATTTCGTTTGCGGCAGCAAAAGCCAGCTGCTGTAACCCGCCGGAGAGTCCCTGAAGCTATATCAACAGTGGCACTGGGACGGGATACTACCTTTGTTCTCACCAAAATTGAACTTCCCAGAATGAGCACTGATACATTCATGGCTCTGAGGTGATTCAGCATTGGGGCCTTACTAAGAAGTGTCAATACCCACCTGCAGGCAATTGTACAACCGATAACACCAAGGACGTTGCCGAAAAGGAAAAAGTTCCTTCGTCCAAAGATATCACTACACCTGCCCGCAACGGTCATAACGACCGCGCTTGCCAGCGTCCATGAAGTAGCAACCCATGCAATATTGTTCGAGGGGCCAATATCTTGATTAATTATCAAGAGAATCACCGCAGGCAGCACGAAGGAAAATAGGCAACACTCATATGTGATAGCCAGAGCCTGCAGATCATCAGGACACGAAGTGCAGTCATCATTTGGTACGCACCAGTAAACCAAGAACGGTGCGCATGTCGATATTGCGTGTCTCATAGGCTTGGAAGTCATTACCAGAGTCGTTGTGCGCCGAAGGTTCAATCGAAACTTTCTCTTCATGTGCTATAAATGCTTCTGGCTCCACAGATTTCGTTGGAGTGCCTTTTGATGGATTTGCCATACTTGCAGTCGATCAGTGTAAGGGAGGTAAAGATATTGGAGTTTTTTCTGCAAGCTGTCTTATCAAGAACATTCAGAGCGGAACGCACGATTTATGACTGAACATACCCCACTCAGTGCTACCCCATGGGGAAACGGTGAGGTCCAGGAGATTGTCAGAGAAGGGAAAGGTGAAATCTACCAGTGAGAGGAATCGCGGGGTCTCAGTTCCATGCGGACGAGGAGCACTGTCTGATCGAGTCTTCGGTAGAATGTACAAATGGCGTTCGCGCAGCATAACCGCTTGAACTGGCTGGCTCTCCAAGGGGAAACTGTCCACGATTTCGGACTTGCCTTTTCTGTCTTCGGTCCGACGCCTTGCCGCTTTGTGAAAGTGCGGCCGAAAGCGACAGTTCACATTTCCAGAAACGCATCACTGAAGAGAACCAGGACATTAAAGCTTTGAGAGCTGGAACGAGGCTTTGCATCATAATGAAATTCAGCGGCGAACCTGACCTCGAATCAGACCAAGCTTGAAAAAAATACTTCCGAGAACCCTTCAAGGTTCGGCACCGGGAGGTACGCCAAGTCCAACAAGTCGTTACCATCGCGAAAGCTGCGAGGCGTGGCGCGCCCACTTTGTTCAGACCATCGTAGGTCAGCAGTGTCCATATCAAGCTGGGGCAGAGATCTCGTCTCAGCTGTACGGCTAGATTCAGGCTCTCCAGCAAAATGGCGAATTGAGGCTCCTTCCGCCCCAGTCGCTGGACGGAGTCGTTCCTCCCACTCAACAGAATGATAGAAGACACGGCCGCGCTTGACACGCTCGATAAAATCAATCGCAGTATCTACAGACAAATACCTTTTCCTCAATGCTGTGAACACCTGAAGCGTTTGTCCAAGATACAGGGATCCTGTCCCGCGTCGCTCCGGTTCGGTCGACATGGCATCCTTAAGATGTTGAATAGATGTCACGATGAACGCTCCAACCGCGAGCGGCGGCAGAAACTGCACAAGATTGCTGTCCTCCAAAGTTTTCCCGATTTCGGTGACCCGTCGTGCGGCGGACTGGACTGTGAGGCATGAGTACTCCTGCAGGGCTCCGGTAGCCGAGTCTGTGTGATGTTCATGGAGTAGATGAGGGCGATGAGCTGCAGACAACGTCGTCCAGTAAAGCATCTCTAGTGCTGCAGAGTGCACGCCGAGCAGTGCTCCATTACTGCGGTGATCTTGGCCGAATGCAGTGGTGAGTGAAGATGTCTCGGTATACCACTCTCGAAGTTCTTGATCCCGAGCAACTACTGCCACGCTCGGAGCCTTTGCTTTTGGTATTAACATCATATGTGCATCGCTTGAGTCGATCCGTCTCACTCCGCTCAATTCGTACTGTGATTCGAGGACGCGACTGATGATAACACACAGCTTGACCTGTTGTATAAATAGTCGGCCCACGAGACTCACATCAAGATCACAGCCAGAAGGGCAGTATTTGGTCAGTGCCCGAGTCAAAGCTATGTCATCCCAGTCGTCTAGTTGCATGACTTCGCAATCCGTGGCAAATGACGGAGGTGAAACTTGCCGGCGCTCCGTCAAGGACAAGAGCTGGCTTCTTACGATGCAGCAACCCCATAGCCTGCGGCGGAATCGACTTTGTTCTGGCTGGTCAGAATAGTGACTAGGGATGTGCAAACCGATTCCACAGGCCAGTGACAGAGCAATATTCAGCCAGTAGACTCGCCCTTTTATATCGTTAAGCTGGGAATGCCAATAGGTTATCAGAAGAAGAGCTTGGACCATGGTTGTGGGATTGGATTCGACATCCAATTCGTAAAGCAGTTTGACTCGCTCGAAAAACATCCTTTGGTTGTCGGTACTGCTCTGAAAATCCACATATTGCATATGCGACAGGTCCGCAAATGCAGCGCCTGCCATCATGACCGCCTGAAATAGCAATAAACTTATGGTGTTCTCGTTTGTCCCACTCATGGCGTCGATAAAGCTGCCCAGGTCGACGATCGGTAATAAGGGATACACATAGCAAACAAAACCTCTGAGCAGCTCATCAACTATACTTTTAGGAGGGATTGAGATAGCTCCGCTTTCATGCAACAGTCGCAAGACGTTCTGGTCGATGCTCTCAGGCAGAGGGGCGATAAATTCCGGCAGCCCATGTTTGATTGGTGGCAACGAGATGTGCTCAGCATCATTCGGCGGGATGTCTGTGACATGGTAACGACTTTCCTTGGGTGAACCTTGCGCGGACTCGGGGGCAGGCACAGCGGTTAGATCGTCGCTAGGAGAGCTATGTGTCCTGGGGAAGTTAACTTTGAACGTATAGATGTTGGCTGGAGGCACAATGTTCGCGGATCCCTGCTCCCCTGACCGTTTTCCTCGCGCAGGACTGTGGCTCACGGAGCAGGTGGCAGACGCCCGAGAGCAATTGAAACAGGGCACACCAATTCTTGCCACGTTGCATCGTACTTTTCTTTGGCGACAGATGTCGCACGCTCGGGGCTCCCGCTTTCTTAGCATGGTTATGATTTGATTCAAAAGGAGGTGCCCGGTACAGATAATCGCGGACAAAACTTCAATACACCCCTCCATGGAGACGTCTCGGGCCGAGGTCCAAAAACGGAAACACCGAGCTTTGAATGTGATTCCACTTAATGCCCTTTACTTCAATTGAGACTGCCGCTCAAGACCCAAAAGTCTGGTCCCTCTCAGTGATATATACAGCACAATCTCTCACTCAAGTGCAAGCTTACTACTCACCAATCCCGTGTCCATTAATGTGCATTCCGAGAGGGCGACAAGGATATATTGACTGTGGTTCCGGGGTGCTTTATATCGCTGTACAACTCGAAGACTCTTTGCAGTTGAACTGGCATTAATATACCATGGCTGAGGTTCAAGGCACCATGGATCCGGTTTTTCAGAAGCTCCGAGATTCCTTCCAGGAAAATTTACGTAGTGGGGACGAACTTGGAGCCGCTATCAACATCAACATAAACGGCAAAGATATTGTCGATATCTGGGGTGGCTACGCCTCCGAGGACAGGAGCAGACGATGGACCCCAGATACGATCACAAATGTGTACTCCTCGACCAAGACTGTTGCAGCCATCGCCGTCCTGATAGCTCACGAGCGCGGATTGCTGAGCGTGGACGATCCCGTCGCAGACTACTGGCCGGAGTTCGCTGAGAATGGCAAAGACAAGATTCTCATTCGGCACATCATGGCCCACAGCTCAGGTCTCTCAGGATGGGAGAGTCCCATAACAATCGAGGAGGTTTGCGATGTGCCCTACTCTACCGCCAGATTGGCGAAACAGGCGCCATGGTGGGAACCGGGCTCAGGCAGCGGCTACCACGCCACCACGCAAGGCCACCTGTTAGGTGAAATCATTCGACGGGCCACTGGCAAACCTATGAAACAATTTGTTGCGGAAGAAGTAGCCAGACCCTTGCAAGCAGACTTCCAGATTGGGGCAGCGGAAGAAGATTGGCCTCGCATTGCTCCAGTCGTCTCGCCTCCACCGCCCCCGTTTGACGTCGACAGCTTAGATCAGAAGAGCATAATTTACAAAAGCTTCTTCAATCCAAGGACAGCCGCATCATTTTCACAGAAACCTCTGTGGCGCCATGCAGATATGTCTGCGGTCAATGGCCACGGCACCGCTAAGGGCCTCAACCGTATCCTTCGCACAGTCACTCTGTCCGGCACGCCATACGATGACGCAAAACTCCTATCGCCCACGACCGTTGAACAGATATTCCGGACCCAATCCGACTCAATGGACCGGGTATTAGGCATGCCTTTACGGTTCGGTATCGGATTTGGAATTGGCGGTGGACTATCGGAGAAAACTTTCGATTACCTTCCACACGAGAAGATGTGTTTCTGGGGAGGATGGGGCGGAAGCTTTGCCATCTGTGACCTACACCGTGGTGTAACCTTCACCTACATTATGAATAAGATGGGCGCGGGCATTATGGGCAATGATAGGTCAATTGATTATGCTAGAATAGCATGGCAGATTCTCAGGGACGAGGGAAGCAATTGAAATTCTTGTAGTGTAGACTTGTATGTCCACGCTTTACTATCCAGACATTCCCAACGGCTATGATAGATTCGGGAGACATATGATGTGTGCTTATCAAATCGTCAGAGCCTATCTTATTGACCATGCAGGGCATACGGAATTTTTCTGAACGGTATAGCAATCTAGAAGGTTTCCTGAATTGCGCCGTGGCCCAAGGCGGTGCCGCTATTCCTCAGAACCACCGAGTCGATATCCCGTCGTTTTATATCTTGATATCCGAATTGCGTTCTCCATGTAGTGTATCGGCAATAAGTTTCCCAGTGGGATCATGGGTTTCGTCCCATTCCTTGACCTGATCAAGTGGAACCTTGACAAGTTTATGCGCATTGGCACCAGAATCCAGTGTATCTACCTGTTGGCGAATTCGATAGCCATGCCATTTTGGGATTGCGATGATCCACAGCCAGTAATAGACGCCGCATAGAGCGATACTGGTAGTTTTAAAATGTTAGCAGAATCCTGGAGATTACCCGGGTTCTAACTTACATCCCAATACCCGTAACCGAAGCGGTACCATACCAAAAGCCAAAGCTACTCCCTCTTTTACCAGGCGGATACCAAGGCATGACAACCATGTAGAGGTTCACAAGAATGTTGAACCAGACTGCTAAATCCCAAGCCCGGAACGATTCACGCGGGAGATTGGCCTTCTTATGTCTCCAGCGCACAAGGTAGATACCCACCGCTATGAGAACATTGAATATGGCGTTTGGGTAGACCTGGAGATTATTGACTGTAAAGAGTATGTTGATTAGACTGATCCACACATGCTTGGGTATTAACGTACCAAAATTGAAAGCGTCTCCTGCCGGTGGAGCCAAGATCATGACCAGTGTAAGCACATATTTTATCAAATAGGGTCCACAAGGTGTCCCGAAAGGCCATACCGAGGCCCAGAAACGAGGATAAGGCAGGACACCTTGCCTGCCACATTCACGTGTGAGCCTAGATAACCCAATGTTGGAAGCTAGCAGATTCCCGAATGCACTGAGTGCAATGAGGAAGTTAAGTCCCTTGACGGCACCACTCGAGCCAAAGACTTTCTGGAAAAAGAGGGAGGCAGCAATCTGGTTAGAAGCTTTGAGCTCGTCCAAAGGCACGGCTGCGATATAGGCTACATTGGCCAAGATGTATAGAATCGCCACAGTGAGGAGCGAGATGGATGAGTATATCTTCATAACCTTGATGGGATTCTGATATAGTGTTGTCAGTTCGTGGTGGGCTATATCTTTCGGCGGCTGAATCTCACCTTGACCTCATTCACGACATTAAAAGAATTGTGATAACCTCCGTATGAGAAGATAATGTTGACCAGAGCTTGCGTCAGACCATAAGGCTTATGTGAGGTGCCTGAGAAAGCATTTTTGAAATTTGCCGTAGGATCCTTCACCCTTGTGTGGCCCCCAAGGACTACAAGTCCAGTAATGCTAACAAAGAGCAAAGTGATGAGCTTCACCACGCCAATAGCATTGGAAATCAGATATCCGAAGCGATTGTTGAGGACAAGGATCAGGATGACTACCGTCCAGCCAGCTACCGCAACACCTTTTTGTTCCCATGGGGTAGGTACGTGGCCGTTAACCTCGAAAAGATACCGGGCAAGGACGATACAGTTGCTAGAGCTGAAAGACAAGATCAAGTACCACAGCGCAAACGTGGTGGGGAAGAGCCACTTCGGGCGAGGATAAGCTTGTTCCAGATACACCACTTCGGAGCCAGATCGGTTCGGAAAGAAAGCGGCATACTCGATGTAGACAGCCAGAGAACTGGAAGAAAGCAGAAACCCAATCACCCAGTATATGAACGCAAGGCCCACTGATCCGACGCTGGATAGGATACCGGCAGCTGAACGCGGTCAGAGTCTATTCGCAAAACATTACCCACACTGGATACTGACGAGTAGAGTAGATACCGGTCCCAATCATCATACTGATATTCAGGAACACAACTGTGATTCTCCCGACCGAATAGCCGAGAGGTGAATTTGCCTCGACGGGGGCACCTGATACTTCTTGGTAGCTCGGAGATGATCCATTACCAGCCTGCTCGATGGTGTATTTGAGATCTCCATCTGCGACTAGGTTGTGTTGAACGTCAATACCACTCACTGATACCTCCTGAGCACTGTTCTTGTCGGAACGAAAAAATCTGTTCAGAACTGCCATTGGTGGTGACTCAATTGAACCCAAATTGAAAGGACCCGGGTTTGACTGGCAGAGAGAGGCTCGCTTGCAAGCAGGATCCCGGCTGCTTATATTCGGTATATAGAAGTCGGCTCTACATGGCCGTTAAAGCTGTAACCTCTTTGATATTGGACACATCTCGTCATGGATAAATGCTATTGCACCATTTCTGCAAGGGGCGTGGGTAGCGACGTTGTGCAAGCTCCATTTCGATCGTAGCTCATGTAGCAATATTTCCGCTAGGGATATCCCGGTGAACTTCAACTGCCGCTTAGACTCTCGATTTCCTGCATCGCAGGCCAATCTCGCTTCAGAAGATAGTACTGGTAGTTGAAATAGCAGGAACAATGCTAAATCAGTTGCAGTCCGGGTATAGTATAGAAGGCTGGTCGGCGTTGTGATCTGCCGCTTGAGAGACAGTACAATCAAGGATTATTAGGCAGAGCGCTCCTCCTCGATCATTGTGAGCAAAGGCCAAGTTTTATGCATCTGCCACATGATCGGATAACCCGCCAACCTAAGATGACAATTGCAGCCGAGCCATGCGACCAAGTGTCTCTCCCGTGGTTGGGCTGCGCATGGGGAAGCAGCATAAAGCGCAAGCATACGTAGCACGACAGGATCAAGTCCTTCCTTGCGCTCTGATTTGGCTTCTGTCTCCAGTAGTCAAAGTTTCGCTGTCTCAGAGCGAAGCTTAGGTTTAGCGATTGAACAGCAGCCCCGTGAATCCGTGGAACAAACACCTTAGAGGCCCCGCTGACATTATTGCAACGCGAAGCTATGATATTGTCAATACAACCTTGTAGATCTCCACGGATAATTTGTCGACTCTTGCCAGAAAGAGATGGACTCGGCCGGATGGCGTCAGAAGCGTTGTAAATGAGCCATTTCTGGCGGCATCGGCTAGTAACATTAGCGACATCCATTGTGCCTGTAAAACTCGCTGCATCCATGCAAGCACATAGGACCGACTTGTGCAGGATAGAGACACGTCATCGTTACCATGGCGGCTTTTCGAGTAGTCAAGTTGTTATCGGGAGATCAAATTTGACCTCAAGAGAAGAAATGTTACGTTGTATTAATCTTTTGTCGATGTCGCAATCGTCAAGGAAGATGGAATCATTGCGCTGGGAGCAAACTGAGCTAATCATCAACGGCTCAAGCTTCGCCAGTTTTTGGTCAGTCTAAACAAGTAGCAGATGGAGCAAGAGCACAACCGATTTTCACTCAGTCCCTTGATGAGAATGCTCATTAACCCGCGATCTCGACTTGATACAGGAGTAGTAGAACAGTATTACAAGCCATAGAGCAATGATTTCTTACGGATTATACGGCTCACTTTGTACTAGTCGGTGCCGACCACCCCGTGAAAGCGAAACGAAATCGATCCACGCACACGCCAATGGAACCATGTGCGAGCTTTTCTTGATCTCCCAGTAACTTCCTACATTACCACCTCATCTTCCGAGAAGCCAAGGTCCAATCCAAGAAAGAGCGGCAGTGATTCCGTCCCAATTATGCTCACATTGGCACAAACACTGAAGGGGAAACGGCTGTCGAGCCCTTAGAAGGTGACAACATCACTCTCGTCAAGACAAAGAGCCAGGGGACGATCTGGTGTCAGAAGAGACTGATCCTGCAGATGGTTCAGCTCAATGAGATCACCGTGAACAGCATCTGTGTCACCGCTTTGATCCGTGGGATCGAACATCCCAGCGGTCGCAGAGTCCCAATAGTGTCCGGGAAATACTGCTTGATCTGATGGCGAGGTTGAAATCGAAGGCAGGAGAGAGTTATAAACGGGTATGTCTGAAAGGAATTCGGGCCAGACCAGGAACATATCTGCAGACATGGTCCAACTCCTGATATCCCTAATTCTCTGGTCAAATGCATATGATACTTTGTACTCCCCGGTGGCAGTGTTACAAGTGTAACAATCTCGAAATTCAAAAGGCCATAGGATGTGAAGATCGGAGCAAAAACGGCTCCAGAACCGGTTGGAGCAATACTTGTGCTGATGAAAAACAAATCGCTCACGAAGACCGGGCCTGTGATGGAAGGACGAAGACTGAATTAGCACTTCACTTGAGGTCATTCGCTGTTGCGAGAGTATTTGCGAGAGTACGCACCACGCAAAATAGTCAATGGCGTATGAATGAGCGACACTTTGTGACGGCCTACGATGAAATTAGTCCACAGAACATGCTTGCATAAGCATAAGCGCATCACCACAAACGCACCTCGCGAGATACCATTGAGGAACTAACGCTTGTCTTTCGGAGGTCTGTATCTGGTGGTACTGATGAAGTGAATGCATAATCCTCAAAATTGCCAGCCTCTCAGGCTTTCCACATGAAGAGAACAGAGTTTCGTCGATACGACGTAGTTTCTGCCACGACGCAGGTAAGTGGCCGCCTGCACGCCGCTGAGCCGCATCCCATCCTTGCAAAACGGCTCGGACGGGTATATCGTGCTCGAGCTCGTGGTCTCTGCGGTTAGCTTGGTGACAGTATTCGACTTGTTCACTCAGCACCTCATTGGCGAACCTCCAGAGGTTGAGGGGCTGCGCCTGCGGAGCTGATAATATAGAGGCAGAAGAGCAGTCACAGATGTCTCCCGCCATGAAAGGGATGATTGGGTCCTTATGCTTAGATGCCTGTCCGTGCTCCCACGAAGGCGGTGTCGCGAGAGTCGGTGGGACGAGATTCATTGTCTGCGACGCTGGTGACGAAGATGAAATGTGTGAATCCTGGTCATGGTGAGACTCCTTGTGCATTTCTGACCTTGAGAGAGGAGCATCGCCAAGTTTGTCATGAAACTTTCGGACCTCTGACCCATCTGTCCGAACCCGCTCAGAGGCTGGCACAATGTGGATGTATTCCTCGAGTGACCGCGGCAACGAAGGATCGGGTGCTCCCATTCCCTCGCGAACTGCCCCTAAGCCTGTTTTGGGCCCTTCTTTTCGAACCTGGAGAGCCTTCTCGATGGTGTTCAACGTCTGCTCTAGGGTCTTTCGGTCTGCAAGCAGCTGATCGCGCTCCCTCCAGATATTCATGAACTTGTCATTAGAATTTTTCTGCTGCAGATCTGCAATCACGCTTTCGAGATGTGCGATGCGATTCTTGGTCCGCTCTCTTGCGAGTCGCTGGCTGAGCTTGTCTTGTTCGCGCTTGCGAGCACGGCGGGCCGCGGCCGCAGATTCAAACTCCTGAGCGCGCAGGCGAGGCCCTTGGCGGGCATAAGAGTTTTCGGCCATGAGACTAATTTGATGACGGGCAAGTGGTGTTGAGCGATAGGATTCAGAAGCAAAGATGCAATGAAAATGGAGAAGGGAGAGCTTCGGAGGAGACAAGACTCTCAATTTTCTCTCAGTTCTGTGCCGCGGCCTGAGCAGAGCTTTTCCGCTGCCGCAAACTCAAAGTATTGCCTGGTTTCCCCCAGACTTTCCCTCCCCATCCTTTTTGTACCGAGGCATGGGGGAGTCCGGCGGGGCCAGAAAACCCGGAGAAATATAAGCTTTCACAGCCTGGTGAGGATCGACAACACCAATGGTCTCCGAATCCCCGATCTTCTGACTCGAGGGCCTGACTTAGAAAACTAACCTTGATATCGCTTACCTTCGTAGTCAGAAACTCTGTTCGATCGAATCGTCTGCGTAATGGGCCTCTGTGCCGTACGATACAGCCGATCAACTATGTCGGTCAACTCATTGACCGTCTCCGCGCCGTGTCGTTCGACGTAGTATCGGACAACGAGAAGAGTCAAAAATATAAGAAGCGCCGGTTGGCGTGTCATGGTTGTCGTAAGTGTTGCTTCCACGGCATTCTCAACCATTTCACATAGCCATGTCGCATTTCGAAACATCTCGCTTTTTCCTAGCAGCGTTCGCTGCTGGTGTTTCCGTGCATCTCGCGGTCTTCCGTGTAGGCGAGTGGGACCTATGGGCTGTCCACATCCTCCGGTTCTTTGGAGCTCTGTACTGCATGGCTCTACTTGGGCTTCAATACTACTACGTGGAGAATACCTTCCTTGAATCATTCAGAATAGCGAGTATGCTGAGCACTTTCTTCGGAGTAGGTCTCTTCGGAAGCATGCTCCTCTACCGTGGATTCTTCCACCGACTTTGCCGGTTCCCTGGACCTTTCCTTGCCCGGTTTTCTAATTTTTACCCTACCTATCTGTCGTGCAAGAATATTCAGCTCTGTGATGAGGTTCGTGCGCTTCACCGGCAGTACGGAGACATCGTTCGACTTGGTATGACGGCTTCTCTGAGCTTAGTGACTTCGTTGATGACCCTTCACAGGACCCACAGAGCTTTCGATCAATAATGTGGATGCAGTGCAAAAGATGCATTCCAGCCAGTCCAGATGTGTCAAGGGTCCTTGGTACAACGTTTTGAATCCTTTCCAATCGCTGCAAATGGTCCGAAATAAGGCGGAGCATAGTCAACGCCGCCGGGTTTGGGATCGCGGCTTCAGCGTCAAAGGTCGGGCTCCTACGATGGCACCACATGTCTGATTCCAGACTGACCAACCTCAAGCTTTGCAGGACTATGAGTCAAGGGTGGTCCGCTACACAGACCAGCTGATGGATCAGCTGAAAAAGTCCGAAGGCAAACCCATTGACATGGCGACGTGGTTCAACTTTTATAGCTTCGACGTCATGGGTGATTTAGCCTGGGGCAAATCGTTTCATATGCTCAGAGACGGAATTAAGCATTATTTTATGCTGTGTTTGCATGCCGACATGATGAACATTGGCTTGTTCAGCCATCTCCTATGGCTGTTTCCAATCTTCAAGGCCACTCCCATTTTGAACAGAACGCACAAACGCTTCCGGAAATGGGTCCGGGATCAAGTAGCTGAGCGAAAAAGGGTTAGTCAATCCTCCCACAGGTGAAGATGGATCAGGCAAGAAGACTAAATCTTTGTAGACTACCCCAGACCGACCTGATGTCTTTTCGTGGATTCTGGAAGACTACGAGAAAAATCAGACTCCCACCTTTCAAGACGAACTCAACCTTGAAGGTGACGCTAGTCTTATTGCGATTGCTGGGAGGTAACGAAATGTCGTGCATTGCCTCACATGTCGATGGCTGCTAACTACTTGGTAGCGATACGACTGCCGCATCTCTGACATGCATGTTCTTTGAATTGGCCATGCACCCAGAATACGCCTCCATGATTCAGAAGGAACTGGAGGAGGCTTTGACCTCCTCGGCCGAACCCGATGCTGTAGCTCTGCGAAAATTGAGCTTCTTGAATGCAGTCATCGACGAAACTCTCCGGCTACACCCACCAGTTCCTTCAGGTGTACAACGTATGACCCCTCCAGAGGGTATGACTATCGCAGATGTTTATATTCCGGGGGATACAATAGTTCAAATTCCCTCTTACACTTTAAGCCGCGGTACGATCTGCCTTGTAAATTCCAGTAAAGGGTAATTTCCGACCTCTAACTACTCGGCAGATGAGAGATACTTTGAGCAACCAGAAGAGTTCTTACCCGAGCGGTGGACAACAAGGCCGGAACTAGTCAAAGACGAACGAGCCTTTGTTCCATTCTCTACTGGTAGGTACAATGCCGGAGCCCCAGCTTCAATGCAGAACTAATCTGAATACCAGGCCGCTACTCGTGCGTCGGCAAACAATTAGGCCTTGTGGAGATACGTCAGGTGGCCTATGAGATCCTGCGACGGTACAATGTAGCCTTGGCTCCAGGGCAGACACCATCAGCATTTCTCAAAGGCATCTTGGACACATTCACCTTACAGCTCCCGTCGCTGAATCTAGTCTTCTCGCCGAGGCAAAAACTGTCCTAGGAAGTATCCAAAGCGCTCTGGGGTCTGCTGCACAGGTAGCCGGGTTCGATTTTGGAATTATGAAGGGAAGAGGGACTTGATATACGCTACTGTGAGTGTGAGATCGCGCGGATGGAGAGATGAAATTGGGTTTTGGATATCCTATGAGTTGCTGGCTTCATACCAAGCATAACAGCTGGAAATCAGGTAGATGCACTCCGGCAATATACTAGCCAACAGAGGAATCAGGTGAACAGAGGTGCTTCTTGGTAGCCTGCATTTCTTTGGGTTACCAACCGGTGACACCGGTCGGACCTGTCAGCTTACTACTCCGGAATGGAAACAGATTCGAGAAGCACTAAGAAAGGAAAATGAACCAGCACAACCTGAAAGTCCAAAGACGTTACTAGGCGCATCACATCGAAATGAAAGGCCATCCCAAGGGAAGCTCAACAATACATGTACTGTGGACTCCGCATCGTCTTGAAACCAAACCAAGACTGGGTTTAGGGGACATGTGGTTCAAGCTAGAGGGAAGATTCCAAGAGTAAACGATAAAAAAAGGTGGCGACATATGACGATAAAAGTGCCAATAGGGTCAACCTAGTCTTTAACAGACAGGCCCCAGACCACGAGCATCGGCCCACTTTCTTAAGAGGAGCGCTATTTCGTGATACTATTTAAGAATTCCAAGACCGAAAGGCTTTGAAGGGTTTCTTCCGGAGAGAATGTCAACGCAGAGCAATACTTACGTAGTCCTACCTCGACCGCAACACGGCGCTAAGAAAAGACGCGAATACCCATCATGCAGTAATGTATTTCCCCCTAGAATAAAGCGTTATTCGAGCCTTGAGCTTTTAGGACCATGCCTTAATACACACGAGATTGACGAATCAAAGCGGTTGGGCCCGATTCACTGGGTCAAACTTGTGTAATAGCCAACCCTGGAAGGTCTAACCCGCAGATATCCATGTGTAAGGAGTCTCGGATGGCACAAAGCGGCCACGACGACATGTTACAATGGACACCACCATGCCCCTGAGAAATAGCCTCAAGTAAAATTCTAAGATGTGGGAAACCAAGTTCCAGATACCTTCTTCCAGCGGTCGGTTGATAGAGATCTCCATTGCATATGAGAGAGCTGCCCGGATGATATAGGTCAAGGCAATTTAAGAGGGCCACGGAGACGTTCTATTATCTTCTTTGTATGACTGAAACGTTTGTCATTTCATCCTTTTAACCCTTGTCTGGTGACCAGAAACGCTTTCCATGCTTCAACTTGGCAGTTGTACCATTCAGGCCAGCGGTGCTATTCTGCACCTGTTCTTCTTCTAAACTTCGTCTGTGGACTAAACACCTCTTTTAACTTTGTCATTTCCGGATCAGATATGAAGTAGCTGTAATATTTCGGCTGAGGAACTAGGTCGGGCGGGAGGAGATGGGATATTATCGGCTATGTTCGCGGCTGAGGTGCGATGGCTCAGTAGAGGAAGTGACAGGTTCTGAAAAGGTCAAATAGCGTGGCTGTTATCGACTGTTCCGGTGTTATATTAATAGATGGAGAATACTTATGCTCAAGCACAAGGTGCAGAAGCTGTTGCCTCAAAGCCTTCTGAGCTCTTTCAAAATCATGATTTGTATAGACAAAGCAAAGTCGCGAAGGCCCCTGCCAATTACAAAATTCCTAGCAAAATATTCAAATGAGGTTGGCAAGGCCTCTGTGAGGGTTTGGGCGTGGAGCGGTAGCCTATGCTGCAGGAATGAAGAGCATGGAATGATTACAGAGCAAAGGCTAGGGTATGGGACTTTTTGAAGCCGAGGGACTGGGTCACTTCTGTCTTACTGCCAAGTGGGTGCCCTAGAGAGGGAGAGCGGGCCTGCGCGGCAGATGTCATAGTAATAAGATGCTCGCGAGATCTCAACATCTGTACCCTTGGGTGGTTATTACCTCTCCAGGGAATAGACACAAGTGATCATGTCGACTGTCCGGAACAATCTCTTTCGCACCGCCCAGCTCTACCTCGACGGGCTGAACAATCCACCGATGGCGCAGGCATCATTGCCGAGCGCATTCCTGATTGCAAGCAATACATTCTGCCCAAAAATCTCAATGAACCCACATACACGAATGATTCGTACCTCGGGATGATGATGACTTCGGTGGCTTTGTGAAACAAATCAGTTATGCTTTGGTCGAAGGAACTGCACCACAAGTCGACGAGATAGCTCGAAAAGTGTTGCTGCATATGCAAGGAAGCGGTGAAACGGTCTTTGGGCTGTACAACAACGAGTATCTTATCATTCTCGCCACGACCGACGATGGCACCCAGATCAGGGAGGTTACCGAGTTCCTAGACCCGAGGAGGTTCCCGGAATTCCGGGAGCAGGTTGTGAAAGCGCTTCAGGAGAGTAGTAAGGGATTTGGTACGCAACCGAATACGCATCCGAGTACGCAACCGCAGCATTTGAGACCACGATTAGGGTCAATCGGACTTTGTACAATGTGGCGTGCTGACCTTCAGTACGGTTGGGCCTAGCTAGGGCACGGCGAAGGAAGGTCAAGCGGCTGAGGGACAAGCTATGTGAAGGCAAGTGTCAACAACGGGGAAGGGAAGTCGCGAGTATCAGCAGGTGATGGAACGGTGTAGCCATCAACTGAGGAATAGGTGGTCGATGCCACATTGAATAAGGCGTTAGATGCGCGCTGGCAAACAAGGCAAGCCTTCGTGCAGTTGGCCTCCAACCATGACTGCCTCTGCGGTGGCCGCCCAACGACGAGATTGGCACACGACTGTTCAGTATGCTCAGATACTTGGTATGCTCGGTACTGAGCTTATTGAGCAGAACCACGCGGGACTGAGCAGTATCGGTATATAGCAGTATATAATCCGGACCAGCCCCACACTCTGAGGAACGATCCGTAGCCAACTTCGTTGTCAGCCTGGCCCATACCATCGAGTCTTGTTACCTGGGCAAACCAGTTTCTGCCTTTTGCGAGGAATACCACGCACTAGCATTACTGATATTCTGACGCCCCAATAATCAGTAAGCTTAATAGATCTAACGCGTACATCAACGGTTCAGATCTCAATGCCGGGAGAAGGACGATGAAGCCGTTGGAACTAAACAAGCGGCTCTCACAAGCGATACGTTACCTACCCTCCCCAGCGTGGCTGTAAGTAGCTCCAACAGAATCGGCTTACCAAGTGCCTGCCTCAGCCAAAGTATACCCGCCTATTCGGGATACTGGTCATCCAAGTACTTCAGGTTGACGACCTGACCAGTATTCGCCGTGACTCCCAAACCCAACCATTCCTTCATTTTCGGGCTCAACTCCTGCTTTGTAGCCTCCGGTAGTTTCGCGGTCCAATTGACCTGCTGTCGCAAAAAGGGCGCGGTGTAGTATCCAAACAGCAAGGCGCGATCCTCCTGCGAGATATTCTCCCCACTGGTATGCCACACCTTGCCATCCATGACGATGATCGAGCCGGCCTTGGCCTCGAACGGCTTAAGCAGCTGCTTCGCATTGCGCGGAACTTGACTTTGGTGCTCCCACTTGTTGCTCCCGGGGATGTAAAGTGTGGCACCGTTCTCAAAATACACGTCCGTGAGGCACCAGATGACATTCAAAGCCCAGACTTTCGTCCACGGGCCCGGTACCACCAGCGACATGTCCGAGTGAAGGCCCATGGATTTGGAACCCGGGCGGGCAATGTTGGCAGTGAAGTTGGAGATGAGGAAGTCGTTGCCCAGTACTGACTTGACCATCTCAATCGCCGTCGGGTGCTGGATCAGCTCGAGAAAGATCCTGTCCAGCTGCATCAAGTAGAATACGCGGACGTTGCTCGGGTTAGGATCCAGGTGCGCAAGCCGTGTTGGATCGCCCTGTCTCTCGCTCGCCTCTTTGGCTGCCCAGAGCCGTGACAGCACCTGTGCGCATTCATCTTGGGTCAGGAGGTCGGGAATGGCACACCAGCCTTCCTCGTGAAGCTGTTTCTTGGCAGGTGTGGTATCAATCGTCGCGTCGGCTGATTTGATGTTGATCCCCATATAGCCCATTGTTGCGAAGTCCTGAGACAAGTCCCAGCTTGTTATGCAAGAGTCGTGGAGCCATGGCCCACATCTCTGTGAACTTTTTTGAATGTATACACGAGGGGGGCCATCCGAGGTTCAAAAAGGCACACTACGGGCCAAGCCCCGTCCCCCCCCCCCCGCACAGCTCGGAATAGACCTCGGTGTAAACGATGCGCTCAGGCGGGTTAGCCCTCGTCTATTTGACTTGGCCCTACTCCTCCATCGGCCCAAGTGCTCGCCCGTAGTCTTGTCATGCCTTCGTGATATGTTGCTTGATTCGAAATGGGGTTGGTCCTGCGGTAGAGCCGTTCAAGTTTGGCAATGTAGCTTTTTTCTCAGGATAATTCAGAGGGGGAGACTTAACAAAAGACATCGAAGGATTGGATTTATCGAGAGCGAGGATGGGCGGAGTGATGAGCACTTCTATAATGCCTCATGGGAAATGGATAGAAGTTGTCTTAGACCTACCCAGTCTGGATCTCGGCGTTATCAAGGACATGCATCCCTATCCTCCATAATGCGGCACTCTGCTGCGTATGGATCATTCTTGAAGTGTGGTCTACATAAGACACCACTGAGCCGGTAGCAACAAATACAGACATCAGATAGTATGTGGAACACATGCTCAAACATGCTTCAGGTGGCACCGAGTCTTTCTCCGGCAAGAAAGTCGATGTCTCCCGCTCTGGCAACGTTATTGGCACCATACCAGTCCCTCAGGAAGTGAATGAGAGGTAGAAGCTGACCATGAAGAATTGTTGTGAGAACTGCTTTTAGACCTCAAAGACGTATCTCACCCTCCAACGAGAACGCGAGTTCCCTAGCTTAGTGGCTGGCGGCAATGTTGCGGGCTTCAGCAACGTTGCAGCAGCCGTTAAGGCCCAGGGCGAATGGTAGGAGTTGTAAGGGCGGGGCCGTATATGATAGGTGCCCAGCGACATGACTCACTTCGGCACACTATAGCACGTAGCGGCTGTTTCCGAATTGTCAGTGCTCAATCCTATCAACCGGGCTACCCATGATCAACTTACAAGCCCAAATTCTCCCGGTCCGTCAAATCAAGCTGGTTATTATCCACGGCGTGGGCAATCTTGACACCTTCATCTGTCACCTCCTCGACAACTCCGCCGTCGATAACTTTCCCTTCCGCTTCCAGGGCATCTCGGCGCTTGTTCTCCTTGTTCAAGTAATATCGGAGATAGAGGATGACGAACGATGGGAGAATGACGGCAACCTGGATGGTCTTGGTCAGTTGCAAAACCCTCAGACTACCGGATATTCCTACCCAGAGGATGATCCACCAAGTTGGTTTGTATCTCGGCTTCCACCGTGGTTGAAACAGCTGCGGAGAAAGAATATTTCCAAGGCCGTATCCAATATGATACATTGCGATGACCGTTGTTTTCTTCGTGTGTCCAGCAGAAGCATTGGCAGCCCACACCATCACAACGGCGTAAGGAATTCCTCCAGTAGAACGAATCCAGATACCCCAGATTAGGCCCCATCTGTCCGACCATGGCAAACCTTGAAATGTGTCAGCTAGGCGGAAATCTAGAAACAGAATAACTTGCCTAGCAGGAGAGCACTGGAAATAACGCAGGGGATATACGCAACCACAGAAATCCAAGCACGGCAGTTCCGTGTCCTCCACATGACGATGGCGGCAGTGAGGAGAGAGACAAGGGCAGTCAATCCAGTAACACAGCCCAGGAGAGTCGTCTGAAGCACTGTGAACCCAAAGGACTTGATGATAAGCGAGTATTGATTAGTGACACCCTGCTTGCTGTCAGCATCCAAACCAGAACAGGAAAAAGGAACGACGAAAGGATTCCAGGTGGCTCGGTGAATGGGAAATTCTCACATTCGCCATCTCCTGCGACCAGGCATGGAGAAAGAAGAGCCAACTCTTGGGGTCTTGGAGGGCTTCGATGAACTGATATCGCTTGAAGTACTTCTGCTCAATACCGGAATGATTCTCCTTGATCCGAAGAATGGCTTGAGCACGTTGCTCGAGCGTCAAGAATTTTGCTTGTAGTGGGCTGTCCGGGAAGAGAAACCACACACACCCCCCGAAGATAATCGTGATGCAACCGGTGATCACTGCGGGAGTCAGTCGCGGGGTAAACTGGAGGAAAGAAACAGGGGATTTACACATGAACCACTTCCACGTCGCAAAACCTCCGGTCTTAATCCAAAGCACTCCGCAAGAGAGCAGGCCTGAGGTAATAGGACTGGAGTTGCCCGCGGCCCACATGATGGGCATCACAATGGATTGTTCTCGGTACGTGAAAAACATCGACATGGTGAGCAGAAATGCCGGTACGATGCAAGCTTCGCATAGCCCGAGAAAGAAGCGGACCACGAAGAGAGACGCAAAATTGTTGCAAGGTATGTGCAGCAAAGTGACGCCACCCCTGTGAAGGACTTTTCATCAGCCATCTGCGCGTCGTGCCGCAAGAAGTGGAAATACGTACCACCCAATGAGCATCGTGGCAAGCCACTTGCCGACTGGGAAATGCTGGAGGGCGCGATTTTGTGGCCATTCGGCTATCAGATACCCGAAGTAGAATATGGACGAGAGCCAGTTGTACTGGTTCGAATTAAGGTGCGCATCTTCCAGGATGCCTAGAATGGCCGAGCTCCCAAGCTGTATCGGCTGTAAGACGAGAAAGCAGGTGTCCAAGGACGTGGAGACATACCGTTTGCTTGTCAACGTACATCAAGTGGTATCCGATGCACAGAAAGGGAAGAATCCTCCACAGACACTTGTTGCGGATTATTCGAGCCTCATCTGGCGTCGGCGCCTCGACTTGAACTTTGCTGAAGAGCTTGTAGCTTTCGTCGGCGTACCGGTCCGGAAGCCTGGGAACATTTGGTCCATTCGTCTCTGAGTCCGACGGCGATTCCAGCACTGGTACAGCGTTCCCAGCATCGATGGTCTTGGATTCACCCATCACATCAAGCGGCAAAGGTCGATAACCGCTCTTCTTCAGTCGTAACTCTGAGAGAGAAACAGGCTTAAAGGGCATCATCAGAGCGCCAGGGGAGCAGCGGGTATAATTGATAGCATATCTCCTAGAGCCTCAAGGCTAGCCAAGAGCTAACTCCGCAGCATGGCCTTATCGATGTCGCAAATGTCAGCGTGAATTCGCAATCCGGCACTGGACAAGCAGTGCAAGCTTTGTAGAAGACTTTGCTGCCTCCGCACTACCGAACGCTGTGGGCTACAAGGCACCTGTGGACTCTCATGGAGCACAGGCGCTCCCACGTGCAAAAGATGAGTCGAGTCATGCCCATCCCAGAAAAGGATATTGTGTGGGTGTATCAGTGGGAGTTGAGCCAGTGGTTAAGAGAGTGCCGTGTTGGCGTGCTAGACTGGATCTGTTGCGTGACAACAAACATGCCGAGTAGCCGTGGACATGCCCGCTGTGGCCTCAGAAGTAATCATGTCCAGCTTTGCGGACCTCCGACACTACAAAGGGTCGCTTGCAATTCAAAAGCCAGACAACTAGGCTGATGCGCCGTCATTGAGCATGATGCAGTTGCTTCTCACAAGCAGCGATGGGAGACGGTCAGCTTAAGGTTCTTATCGCCGGCGCTGGCATTGCCGGCTTGGCCACGGCCGTGGCTCTTAGGCAGCTTCCCAACGTTGACGTCGAGCTTTATGAACGCTCTCTTGACTTGAAGGAAATCGGCGCCAGCATAGCTCTGAGTCCAAACGTAACGTTGCGGCGCAGATAGATTGCAGAATACGCTTGCTGATGCTTGACAGGGTTTGCGAACGCTGGAGAGGCTGGGGGTGCACAATGCGCTTGAAGATGAAGTGGCTTTTCGAGGGCCTTCTGGGCTCCCGATGATATACAGGCACTGGAGGACGAATGAGATTGTCAGTGTCGACCATTTCCAAGATGTTCCAGAACCTCGCCATCAGACGGCCAGATTCCATCGGGCGCACCTTCATCAAGCCTTACTCGAGCATGTTCCGCGAGAACTCATTCATCTGGGCAGAAGGATCAGCGGAGCCGACGTGAACGACCGCACCGTCACCTTGGTGTTCGAAGACGGCACGAAGGCGGTTGGGGACGTACTGATAGGCGCTGACGGCATCAACTCGAAGGTGCGAAAGGCCTTTAACCCCAGCTTCGAACTCAGCTACACGAACAGAACTGCTCTCCGAGCAACGTTTGATGTATCTCTGGTCGAGAATATCCCAGGCCTCCCTCTCGACTCGATGCATTGGTGGGGCCCTGACCGCAACTTCTTCGCATCAAGGCTCGGCCGGAATCAATTTACCGTGGTCGGCATGTACAATCCCTCGAACCTTCCAGAGGGGTTTCAGGGCCACAAAGACAACGCCATAAACACCTGGAACGACGAAGGCTCCGTCGAGCTCTTCAGAGAGCTGTATAAAGACTGGAACCCTGTTGTAAAGGCCCTTGCGGAAGCGGCGCCGAGCGTGCGACGTTTCCCTAACTACGCGGGCCAGCACATGCCTACCTGGGTCTTCGGCTCACGAGTAACGCTCGTAGGTGACGCGGCGCACGCCCACGGAGGCGCTCATGCGACTGGTGGTTCGCTGGCACTTGATGATGCCTACGCCTTGTTCTTGGCGTTAAAACACACGATACCGGACTGGCAGGCCTCCAAGCCATCTACACATCGACTCCAGGCGGCGTTAAATCTATACGAAGCTACTAGGCGGCCACATACGGATAAGCTGTTGGACAGCGTCCTCGCAAGTAGGAATGTCAAGCCACCGCAGAACGACGAAGAATTACGGCAGAGGATGCTCAACCGAGCAAGCACTTTATGGTTGAGTGAGCATGATGTGCAAGGAGCATTCGCCAATGTGGTCTCAGCGCAAGCAGAACGTCCGACCAGTCTTGTGGCTGAAAGCCGGCTATAGAGAATCGAGCTCCTAGAGACACCGGCACTTTCAAATGCCTCTGCACATTTGAGGCTCTGAGTACTGGCTCATCCTTCAGTATACTTTCCCCAGCTAGATTCCTTGAATGTCTACTTTTCGCATCGAAGGTGGCTCTCCTGATAATGCAACGGCATTTTCATAATCGACGCAACGCCTCATTTACATCCAAAATCACGTCATTCTCCGTATCTTAAGTCTGCCGTTCTAGCCGTTTTGATACCACCTGCACGGGGGCCTTGGGATTCGTCCCCTACTTCTAATCTATTCCAGTGCGAACGAGATGCAGAACCGAAGCAAGATAAGGCTGCCATGTCGACACTGTGGGGCAGGAATGCGCAATGCGCTTCAGAACGTGAGTCGGCATCTAAGGTAATATATGTAGAACTGTTGAACCACACACAATTTCGAACGACCTGAAGTCTGCATTCGCCTTCTAATTCAGCCGAACTCTTATCGCAAAATCAAGCTTGTCTCGGAAATGCCAGCGAGGCATCCAACCGTCGCCGTCATTGGCACCGGACCATCAGGCATTGCCGCCACCAAAGCCTTGTCCGACGAGAACATTTTTGATAGAGTACGAGTCTTTGAACGACGAGATCGTATTGGAGGCACTTGGAACTATGACCCTGTGCCAGACCCGTTCTCGACAGGCTTGAACGGTCAATTGAAGCGCTCGTTGCCTTCGCATTTCCCGCATTCAGCACCACTCACTGCTGAAGACACAAGCGGCCGTACGGGCCTGTATGATACTTTGGACAGCAATGTCGGCGCGAAAGTCATGGCGTTTACTCACACTCCGTTGCCTGACATAAATTCAGCTGCCTCCATCGAGCGATACGGCCGTGACAATCCAACCCGACCTTTCAGAGTCGTAGCCCATTATCTGGAAGACGTTTTCCGCGATTATTACCACCTTGTGTCGTTTAACACGAGCGTAGAGAGAGTGGAGAAAGTCAATGGGAAGTGGGTTCTGACGCTGAGACGGTCCGACCATATCTTGCGCGGTGAGCGACGCGAGTATTGGTGGCAGGAGACCTTTGACGCCGTGGTTGTGGCCACGGGGCACTACAACATTCCTGCGGTGCCGCAGGTATCTGGATTGAGAGAGGCGTATGCTGCGCGACCAGAAGCATTCGAGCATTCGAAGGCATATCGGTCGCCGGACGACTATGTTGGCAAAAAGGTGATCGTAGTGGGAGGCAATGTTTCTGCAGCAGACATTGTCGCCGATATCCAAGGAGCTGTCAGCGGACCTTTGTTTCTCGCGCAACGTGGTGTCAACGAGTTCTTCAAGCCTGCATTCCAGTTGCCCAATGTGGTGACCAAGCCGCAGCTCAAGGAGATAAAGTCGACGACCAAAGGCATCGAGGTCGAGTTTGGCGACGGGACTAAGGTCTCAGGGGTCGACAAGGTTATCTTCGCCACAGGGTATAGACTCTCATATCCGTTCCTGTCGCCGGATCCCGTAACGCCAAATAATCGGCTGGCAGGATTCTACCAGCACTTGTTCAAGATTGGCGACCCGTCGCTCACCGTCATTGGCCAACTCAAAGCCGGCATCAGTTTTCGAGTTTATGAATACCAGGCTGTAGCAGTAGCTCGATATTTCGCAGGGCGCGAGGCAAAACCATTACCTCCGCCTTCCGAGCAAGATCTGTGGGAAACCAAACGACTAGAGACGAAAGGTCCGGGCATTAACTTCCATGAGCTGAGGCTCGAATGGCCTGAGTATTATGGGTTCCTGGTTGACCTTGCAGGACCTGCAGCAGCAGGTTCATTTGGATATGAATTGCCTCCATGGCAGGACAAGTGGGCAGAACTCGGATTTTCGGTCATTCAGCTGAAGGACAAGTACTGGAAGAGGTCAGCTCTTGAGCAGATTCGTGCGCGGCTGTAGCATGCGACAGCGGCTGCAGCGTCGGCCTTGATGAAGACAGGCGACTTGGCCTTGCGAGCACAAATTGGTCCCTGGTGCTGTGGCGTCTTTCACAGGATGGCCTAAAGACATTTACCAATTTTGGACACGATCTGTTTTTCTGGTTAACAGGATTTTGCCGTCTGCGTTGGGGGCCGCTAAGACTCTGAGTCGCGCGCCTCTTTTTCGCCGTGCTTTATGACCATATTCTGCCGCCCTTCCTCTAGACCCTCGGAGAGGACAAGTCCCGTTGTATCTATTCTCGTCTATCCTCCTTTCACGCCCCAGGAGGATGAGTCGTGTTTGAGCTTCGGAAACTCGGGGAGTAGTTCTGGTCGTGGAAGTGGGGTTTTCATTCCCAGGGAGCGATGCGGATTACGAGTATCAAAGGAAACCTCGAGGATATTTCATCAATGGAGGAGTACAGGCTGGATATTTTAAATACATCGCACTTTGCACTAAAAGCAGTGCCCGAATTTACGCAAGCACCGCGCGCCGCTGTCATGGATCCTGGTCTTGTCGCACGCGAGTACCATCCGTGAAAGACATAGTACTTCATTCAATATGCAATTTGCATAAGAATCTGTCTAAAGTGCAATACCAAAGTTTACGTAAATACTAGCTCATGTTATAATGGTCACGGTCGCACGACAGGCGCATGTGCTAGGACGCATTACATTTGTCTAAAATGTAATGCCTGTGCTTATGTAAACAAGCCCTCGTGCGTCGGTGTGATCCCTTTCGCATGTGACTGGCAGGCAGGAAATGTATAGCATTTCTCAAAGTTCAATACAGAAGTTTAAGTGAACACTGTACCTCATGGGCGTGTTGGTAGTGGTGGTTGTCGCAGGTGCGAAGTGCACGCCAGTCTTTCCAAAGTGGTATACCAAATCTGTGCCACAGGCATTGTGGCGCAAAGAAGTGCAGGGTGTGACATTCATTTACAGATCCGCTTGTGTGTGTGGGCAGAATTGCAAGTGCGGGTGTTTCGTAGCGTGCGTAGCGGTTCGCTCAAAATGCGATGCCCTCGACGCACTTTTTCATTCAACAAGACCAGATCATTTGTTGTGCATAGCCTGTCGTACCTATACAGCTCGCCCTGGGTATCATTTCGTAGTCACAGTAACCTCCTCCCTACCATCCACAGGCGGACTCTCACTACTCTTCGGGCTTTCCCCCGCCAGCGCATCCTCTCCTCCAATCTTTCCAGCTTGAGTAAGGAAACACCTTTGACCAGGCTTCTCTAGTTCTCCAGATCTCAACCTGATCTTTCCGTCACCCGCGACCCAATCTTTCGTGTCCTGCGTGGGGTCGTGCTTACCCAAACCCAGCAGATTTGTGGCTAGACGGCCAGTGTTCGTCTGGTTGTATAAGTTGCTGAGCCTGGAGAGGATCGATCGCGTTGAGATCAAGATGAAGCCCGCCCACAGCAGTGCGAGGAGGAGAGTCGTGAGCACGATGAACACGGGGATCGCATGGCGTAGATCATACTTGATAACGCGGCTGTATACAGCCACGCTCGCCGCAGGCATACCCTCAGCCGTATCGTCCACCGCCAAACTCGCTGGCCACTGAACATACTTCTGTGAGATGGCTGTCTTCGTACCAACAAATCCCGCAGCCAGTCCATCCGTCATGATCAAGCCGAGAATCGAGCCCGCATCCTCCTGCTTGCGGGACAACTCCCGAAACCTTTCGAGCATGGGGATGTCGTTCAGCCCGCTACAGTCCGGCCCTTCGAGATCAATGAGTCCCCCGTACAGGTTGCCCAGCCGGCCTGTGAAGCCTGACACCGCGGCAAGGGCGTCACTGCCATCGACGGCGCGCGAGCTGCTGTCCACGAACGGGGTGACAGGCGGCCATAGCTTTTCGGAGCGCATCGTGTAAAATCCCTCTTCGTAGCCGTAGTGCTCGTAGTCGTCGGAGACGATGCCCCACAATGGATCGAACCGCATGGCCTTGTCGTAGCTGTGCTCCGAGGCCCAGAGAGGCTTGGACTTCTCGGTCGGGTACTCTTTGTCCACGATGTCGCGGACTTCGAGGTTGCTCAAGCGGCCGCTGTTGTGGCGGAACATGACGGTCTTGATGCTGGCACGGTTGGCGGAGGCGCATACATACAGGTTCTTCTGGTTGACTTCGACGCCTATGAAGGTCGCGGCGGAGAGGTTTTGGGAAGCGGCCTGGATGGGCGCACCGAGGAGGAAGCCGCAGTTTACCAGCGGGTAGGTTATGTTGTTGGCACGCTGGTCGTTGGAGGCGTCCTCGATCTCGTAGTAGCCTTTACAGACTTGGGCTATTGGACGTCAGCGGTGAAAGAAAAGCCTGGGAGATTGAGCGCTTACTTATCGTCGAGTAATTGAGTGCGAGGAGTTTTTTGTAGCCGTCGGGATAGTGGTTCACGAATGGAACTGTCGAATTTCGAGCATATCGGGCGGTGTTTCAGACGGAGCACCGCCAACCCCAGATAACGCACCTCGCAGGATGGCGTCAGCCTTGGAAATGCTCCACATGTACGCGTCTGCACTCCCTGTATCGTCCATGTAGATCTTACCGAATTTCTTTTCGGTAGGCAAGGAAATGCTGAGACTCGAGGCGACTATGACGTTGTGCATCCGAGCTGCCTTGTGGGCTCGGCCAAAGAGGTCGCGAGTCTGGTTGTCGGTCCAAGGGTGAGATTCCAGCGCGGCAACATCGATATCAAGGAAGGCTCCTCCATCAAGGACCCAGAGTGTAGTGTTGACACCCCAGTCTTCCAAGGTGTTGCTGTTGATGATCAAGACGGAGAGGTTCGTGTCCGCACAGTTATGTGCGGACACTGGTTCGATCCACGTCAGATCTTCTGTCCAGATCCCGCCGCGCTCCAGCGCCACTGGGATAGTGTGGTTTCTGAAGCCAATGCCGGGATTCTTTCTCGTGTCAACAACAACTCCTTCCACTAGCAGAATACTATTCTGAGAGATCATGCTGCTTATATTACGGGAACTGGCGTTCACGTATGGCTTGCCTTTGTTGATGATCGCGTTTTGATCAAACTTCCAGCGCCGGTACTGGATGTCAAACATCCCAGATCTGGTGTCTCCCAAGCCGGATGTTGCACTGGTGAACATCTTGGTGAAATTGGCCGGGATCGTGACATTGATGGTGGAATTTTCATCGGTTTCTTGACTTTGATAAGTTCCTGGCGCAATTTCCTCCATATAGACGCCTTGATATTGACCAGGGCAGTTCAGATGGAAACCGAACTTACCATGGCGCGTGAACCAGGAGTCAGGTCGAGGGCATGGCGACTCGACCCCGCGGACCAGTGTCTTTCACATATTAGAATGCGAGTGATTGGGATGACCCTGCGTCGATCTCTTCGTACAGACCAAAAGGTGTCAACACGCTCGCCACAACCAGTAGTATGGCACCTATTGTTGCAGCACAGCCTGGGAATCTGATACGCATTGGTGTGTGGCGCATGTTGACCCCGTCGGAGCGGACGAGGTGTGGCCATAATGTTGTCGAGATGGCGCGATTGACCACCGACCTGATGTGGTTAGAGTTTACTCCAGTCTTCGATCGAAAAGGGGTAATACCATGTAACCGCACTGTTATCTGTCCCGACGTACCTCACCAATATGACTATCAGCGCAGCCGGAAGCACATACCTGGACTTGTGATTGATCAGTCCACCGTCTTTCACTGATTCGAGGCAGCCACAGATCATCACGCCTGCAGCGATGAGGCCAGAAGCCTCCGCGATAGTCAACATATTTGCTGCGCGGCTCCAAAATACCGGTCAAGGCGGGTTGAGCCCTCTGCTGGAGGTGTTGCTGGCAAGAAGATAGTCGCTGTTGTGGTGTTCGTTTTGCCGGACCATATATTGAGCCGCCGGGTAGCTGCCCTGACTTTGAAAGCCGAAAGGCAGATTTCATGGCCAACTGTGCCCGATTGGCAGAGAGGGCCAGCCTGCTAGGTTCTGGGCGCGCACTCTACTTGTCTTCTCTTCAAGAGCTTTGGATTGCGTGCGCTTGACCGCGAGCTCCTGCATGTCCTTGTTGACCACCTGAAGAAACGAACTCACTAGCGCAGTTTCTTTGACCACCTGGGTACCAATCCCATGGTTGGACCCTGTAATTTTCAGAGAAACAGCGATCTTCTGATTGATCGGGAGCAGCTATCCCAATGGTCCTGTCATCATCTTATGGTTGACCATTAGGCTGAAGCCATTGCTCCAGTCTAAGGCGGTCCGACCGTTGCTCTGTTCGATGACTATAGCCTATTCTAGCCCCAGAAACACTGTCATTGAGATTTTTCGTGCTTTTCTAAGCATCTCCGGGCCCATTTCGAATCTTTGCGTCTAGAACCTATACCTGCCTGTCAATGGGAGGCCGAAAGGGCATAGTCCCGATCATTCAAGGGACTCGTTCATCAAACGCCACTAGTAGGACCAGCATAGACTACAGAGACTTCTTGGGTCCGACAGGCTGGGTATTATTTGGCGCGGTAGTTTGGGAGTGAACATGGACTCCTGGAACTCCTCTAAAAAGCTAGGCTGCGATAAGGCGGGCCGAGGCGGAAGGCGTATTCTATCTTCTGGATCCACTACCACGAAAAAGCCCAAATGCCGCTGGGCTTGGAGTGAGGAAATACTTGACCCACAAGATTAGCAGTTCTGAGAGCGTTGTCATGGAATCTTATGGTGCACAGAATTTTTCTTCTTCCCACGGGGTATGTTTATTGACCAAATTGGTCCGTGGAATCCCTGCCTCCATATTTTTTGAGCTCGTGCGCTATAACGACCAATGATCGGCGTGGCACCGGCGCTCCCGAACGTCAACGTGGTTCCTTGACAGCAGCCCATACGCTCCTATGTTATCGCGCTGTGGGTCCGTACGCCAGGTTTGTGACCAGGTAAACGAGGCCCTGCTGGCTCTCTGCCGACGAGAAAGAATTACAGAGGCTGGACGTAATGGCACCCGCGGACAGATTCCACAAACTGCAGCATCAGATCCCTCGTGAGTAGGAATATCACTTGCAATTGGTAGTGCAGCGAGTACACTTTAGCTTTTGAACAGAAGGTAAAGTCATTCAATATGATCACATCCAAGTTTATGACATGAGCGCATTCTACCATCTCAATATGTTGCTCAGGAGTCATTATTCATGTGGGAGTCCCTCTCAGGCGAGAAGGTAAATGGGTCCGAAGACCAGTCTTGGGCATCAACACCTTCCGGGGCCGGATTTCTTGATTCACCAACACTTGTTGAAGTTCCCTGCGAAACCGTGGGTTTGGAATGTATCACCAGCTCGATAACCTGTTCATCCTCGATGATTGACAGGTGACGAACCGCAAAATATTTAGCATAAGTAAACGCTGAATAGTACCTGCAGCACCGTCAGCGGCCCGTTTCACGAGGGGTACTTCTTTGAGAGTAGAGACTCACACTGAAACAATGTTCATCAACCGGAGCACCATTTTATAAGGCATATAGTACAAAATGACAACTTTTCGAGAGACCATCTCTCCCTTTTTTCGTAAGATCACCTAGATGAAGACAATCAAGTCAATACCACTGGATGCGCGGAGGCTTTGTGCCTAGATTCGGGTCCGACATACCTCGTTGAAAATCATGGCGATAGAAAAATACATTCCAAGCATGGCACCAGTTATTATGGCGGTAAACTCTGGCTCGATCATAAACGATAGTACAAGAAGGATAGGACCTATGACGTAAAGCAGCGTTGTGTAAATCTGTGCAGGTGACACGACAGGTTAGTACTGGTGTCGTTCATAAATACCATGCAGACAGTGAGAGAGTAGAGATGAGTGGAATGAGAACATCACGTACCTCTTGGAAGGTGTATACCTTGTCCCCAATTGAGTAAATTCCCAAGTTCCAGTCGAAGAGTATATGCTTTATAGTGTGCCAATTGCGAAAAAGAAAGAAAAAGTTCCACCGAAAGAAACGTTGTTTGTAAACCGTCATCTCACCAAACCCCCCTCGTGCACCCCCGCCGATAAAAAGACCCGAAGGGACTTCGGTTTCGACAAGAACCGAAGAACACATGACGATCCTTCCCCCAAGAGTGCGGCAGGTCAGTCCGAAGAACCAGTCTTCTGAGATTTTGAAGCCTGGGTGGTGTCGAAAACACTTAAGGATGAAGTCGCGATCCCACAACGCAATGGCTCCATGGGCGAACGTGGCAGTCCCCCAGGTGGCCATCCACTTCCTAGCCATGCCGGATAGTTTGTATTCCATGTCCTGGAGTTGCTGAACAATGTTCCCTTTGGTTCCGTCCGGGCCGACGGCTTTGATGGTATATCCAACGCACTTCACCAGCCCCTTTCCCTTCCCGCGCTGTATTCGTTCAGACACAATCGGGAACCCAGCTGGAAGGGCGCAATCGTCATCGATCATCAACACGTACTGGGATCTGTGCGCAGCATAGACTCCCACAAACTGGGCCACGATTTTGGAGCCGATAGGAACCCAGACATGATTGACACCGTATTGTTGACAAACTTCCTCCGTGTTGTCCAATGGGGTCGGGCTGTTTCCGTTTGCAACCACAAAGATGTTCTCCGGTGGGAAGATTTGCAGAGCGGCTTCGAGAGTCCGTCCAATAATCTCGGCAGACTTGTAGCAAGCGATGATTAGGGCCGTGCTGCTGTTCTTCTCTAGAACAGCTTGAAGCTCTTCTGGTCGTGGCGGCGTTGGATCGGGCTCGTATCGTACAAATAGAGTGCCAATGGCGTAACTGGAAGAGGCCTTGTCAGTACAGCAAGCTTCAACAAGAAGTGCGCCGAGATAGGACTCACAAAAACGCGACGGAGATGAAGATGGATGTGCCACCTTTGACAACCATCTTATATTTCATTGCCCACCTAATTCAGATACGTCAGTAACCTGGAAATCCAGCAGGGAGTTTCACTTTACCATAGCCACCAGACTGACCCTTTCCACAAAGGAATTCCCACCAAGACAAAATAAATTATGCAACCCAGCAAAAGATAGATCGAGTATTGGAAGAGTATCTGGGCGAATTTACTCCTTTTCTTCCCTCGGAATTTGACTCGTTTCTTTTTATAATAATTTTCTAGACTCCGAATGCTTGCTCGACTGGGGTTTCTCTCACAGGTGAGATCGCCGCTGGGCTCCTCCACAATTTGCTCGCCCACGAGGGTGGCCACTTGAGGAAGAGCACTGAGGTTCGATTCTGCCGCAAACGGACTGGGAGTGATAATCGCATTGCGAACCTCTGGAAATTGTATCTTCTCGTCCAAGGAAGAAATGCTGGAATAAGGTAAAGAATTTGAGCGTGGGCGTTGAATGTCGAGTATCCGACCACCATCGGCGAGGACAGCATCCTCGGGAAATGGTATAGGGGCCTCTGGAAGCGAGAATCTTCTTGGACTCCCAAGACTGGCTGAACTGAGAGGTGGTTTCGTACCGCTTCTTTCCGGCTGACGGCCGGGTTGGTCAGCACGAGAACCGGCTTCTAAGTCTATCCAATCTTGCCAGTCGACGTGGCTCACAGCATGTTGCCCATAGTCCATGGCGCCGGGCTTGTACACCAGTACGAGGTCTTGAAGTCGAAAAAGTTAGTGTGGTCCAACTGAAAAATGAAAGGGTCTTATGAAACATGACGACATGGTGGCCATGGAGGCTGGAACTCGTGTCGTCGCCAGGACAATATAACAAACGGCCAGTGGTCTAACCAGTGGCGTAGGACGACGGGGTCACTAGTCTGGGGAGGAGGGTCTCGACGCTGTGCTATTGTTTCGCGCCCATACTTTAAGACGTTGAAAATCTTCCCCACCGTCAAACTACAGTGCCTCCCACAGATGTTAGGAAAGTATCTATCCTAGATCAGCGATCCATATTGAACCTTGTAAGCAAGAATCCAACGTAAGACTCTAGGGCACTTTCTACAGCAAGATATTATGTTTCTATGCCACGTAGATACCGGACATCGCAATGCTGATGCGTATGAAAGATCCGGCTTTAGCTGGCCTTGCGTGGCGTATTGGGAGCTCGGACCTCCTCTAACGGCTGTCACTGATGCCGCTAGTGTCGCCCTAGAGAACCCTTCAGCCACAAAACCGCAGACTGTGGATTCAAAGAGGGCATTGGTGTACGAAAAGGGCAAGTTGCGTTCAGTGGTGTTTGCCAGGACAAAGGCACGAGCCTCCTACTGAGCTGCGAACACGCTAGAGTTCAGTGCACAGGCATGTACAGGCAACCGAAGATTCGTGCCCGAAAAGCCCATTTGCACCATCCAAAGTAATCTGGAAGTGCAAACCCGACTGAACTAGTGAAACGAGCCTTGGCTAGGGTATTCAGAAGACTCTGTGTCAAGCAACAGCACTGCCTCAACACGACAAACCACGTTGGCCTGGTCCCTGCCTGGTGGATTTGTTTTGATGACGGCGATTCTCAGTGCTGCTCGCTGTCTGTGCTTTTCACTGGGAACACCACATTAAAAAGCGAAGGTGCTTTTGACGCAAATAGTTTGAGTCCTTCGCCGTCCTACTCCAAAGATATTCTAGGGTCTCGTATTCCGGCGCCTGCCGCGTGTTTAGTAGCAATGGTCTCTTTATCTGTGGCACTCATCGCCTTGTTGTCTCTTCAAAGTCGCGCCTCGCAGCTCCCCGAACGACGCAGCCCTCTTTTCCCAAGAGCATCATCTCCATCGTCTTCAAAATGCGACTTGTATGTTGTGTCTGGCCAAGATACCACCAAGTTCGAGCACTATACGTTCTCCGATTTTCGGGCTTTAAGCAACTACAGCATCAATGAGCCGCCTTCAGTCACGGCGGAGGAAGACCAGGGTCAGGAAAACATCACCTCGCCGTACTTTGCCCAGCCACCGTTCTCAGATCAGTGGGAAATTAGACGTGGCATCAGAAATGCAGAGTCGACAGTTCCCATGATCTATTCGGCCTCGAATGTCTACATCACCAAAGATCCTGGCTCGGGAGGTTCTGAGACATACTTGACGCTGCGGACTACCCGACTGCAGGACTTCCAGAGCGTAGTCCAGCTTGTCAGCGTGCCCGATCTCTTACATGCTAGCATGCGCACACGGATGAAGATATTACCGGATGGCAAAGACGGGAAAAACGTTGCTCGAGGTGCGGTCGTTGGCTTCTTCACCTACGAGTCTGATACCCAGGAGAGCGACATCGAGATTCTCACCAGAGATCCCTTAGATACCGTTCAACTAACCAACCAGCCGGCATCTTCAACCACGCCTGGGGCAAGTTTCGATAGCACGATCCCTCATGGCAAACATTGGACAGACTGGACTGAGTACCGAATTGACTGGTTTCCAGGCAGGACACTTTGGTACCTGGACGGCAAAATGGTGTTCAACACAACCGACAGTGTTCCCACCGACCCCAGCAACCTTATGTTCAATCTTTGGAGCAATGGCCAGTCATTCTCCGGCACAATGCGGGTGGGCAGAGAGGTATATGTGGCAGTGCAATGGATCGAGATGGCGTACAATCTGAATGGCCAGGGTCAGAGCTCGAACCAGACCGACGGCAAGACGCAGTGCTCCGTGGATTCGGTACACACAAAAGGGGTTCCGGAAGTGATAAAGAGTTCCAGTGCCAAGCATAGAGCGGTAAGCAGGCTCCTGGACACGATTAACAGCGTGCTATTTGTTTTGATCGCTTGCTATTGTGTCTGACTTTTTTGGGATAGTCTTTTGCCTGTTATTGAGCAAATTTCATGCATTTATACTGGTTATATATGTCCTTTACAAAGCTTGGAGGAAGCGACCCAATGCGATGGTCTCGAGAAAGCGTCAGACTCTCGACTGTTGTTTCCCTAACATAGATTTTGCAGTATTCTTGCACCTCCAGCAACGCAAAAGTAACAAATGCATTAGCAGGACGGGCGAGTCTGAAGACCATGTCCTCATATATGTCTCAAAAAGGTCGATGCGCAGTGTTTGAGATAAGCCGGCAGTAGGCTCTCCAGAGAGGAGCTCATGATACATCTGTACATATATCAATCTGACATTGAACCGAAGTGCGCTGAGACATATCATGGAGCTGTCCAGCGTAGTTATCCTTTGTCCCCTGTATTGCTAAAATCAGGCGACTCTATCACAGCCGTTTACTGTTTTCATTTCCTCTACTCGAATGATGACGTTCCCCTTGGGCTCCTCAAGAAGGGTAGGATTTCTCGGCCACTTGAGGGGTTATTCCGGGCCTAGCAGGTAGAATGCCTCGTGGTTCAACTGCATGATTGTGTCCTAGGTCCCAGCTCGCCGCTACGCAGGAATATTCGCCTTGGCCCGATTCCGGTGCTCCTAATTACTGTATCTCTCCTTTCCTGAGGACGTTTCTGTGGATACTCAGACCCAGCAAAGCTCCCTCCCTCTTTCTGAGACGAGAATTCAGCCTCGCGACTACGACAAACATGCTTAATGCGTCTGACCTCCTACCGCAATCCTGGCAAGATTCCGTTGCCGTGTTTCACGCCACTGTTGGATTCCCAGCCCAGATCTCTAAGTGACTCTAATCGGTTGAGACATCCGCCGCGTCGCAAGCAGAACTAGCACCTGCAATACGCCGGTGTGCGTCAGCGAAACCTCTTGGTTCACATTTCGGTTTCCATTTCATTACAGGAGTGGCGTCTCAATGTCGTTATCACCCCAGCCGTTGCACTCGCTCTGCTTACTAGCCAAGGATATCTTCCTTCTACCAGAATCCTTACGGTGCCTCATTAAGCACGGGCGCCTTGCAACCGCAAGGGGGCGACCATGTTCGGAAGAGGAACCATCGAAATGGGAATCATCCGAATGTTGCTGTGCCCATGCTCAACTGCATCAGCTACGAACACAAGTTGAAGCTGGATCGTTCTTCGCTCAGTGATTGGCACCAGATCTCCTGGATGCTCTCCTTTTGCAAACGTCTGATTGGTATTCTTACAGTCTAGACGGTTGCCCGGTCCAACGGATCATGGTACTCGCCAATTCGACGCCACCAGTCTTCGCTACTCTGAGATGTGGACCTGTCTTTAAACCCCGTGCTAAGTTTGTCGTGGACCTCACCCTCATTCATCAGGCTCCTCCTCGTCATTTATTTGACTCATCGCACAGGTTGTGTTTAGCCTGTCAGCAGGGAATACCCTACGCAGTATCTTGTGTCCAATGGCTTCTTTTTTTGAAGATGTTCTTCTGGAGATATCCAGTGTTGGGTAGTTGAGGCATGGTCATCTCATGTTCTCGTTGGCACGCTAGATCTGCAGCCCACCTCTCATCAACATGGTAGCAAGCCCTATGGCCAAGTGTTGGGCCAGACCATATCCAGCAATACGCTACTGGTTGAGTAGGCTGGCCAGTGTTGTGATGATGGTTTGTAGGAATTCCTCTCAATGGTTGACGAGTTCGGCCTATCTGGAAGAAGGTAATTACCCAAAGCTTTCCAGCGCACCATTCCATAAGAAACATGACGGCCATGGATCTGACCACCGGCTCCATGCCCCTGGGCCGTTGGTCATGCCACAGGGGTCTTGGAACTCAGCTGATTGCGAAGACGAATATCAAACCAGGATAAGCTTAAACTATGAGGACATGCCAACTCCTAATCAAGGTTATTTCACATTCGGCAGATCACCAAAGCACCGACACCGGGAGTATTCTGCTAGGGGATAAAGCCACAACACATAGATGTCGCTACCGTGAGGGTGGCGGTCAAAGAATATCTACCAAGTAATCATTCATTAACTTCGTAGCTTCTCGCAGCACTCGGAATTGTACTTCAAGAAGCCTAGCTCGGCATTTTAGCTGATTGCCCTGGAGACTATCACATAGTCCCGGATGATTGCTGTAGGTTAAACGGTCCCCAGACTCGCCACAAGGAATACGCTCAAGCTTCTGCGAAAGCTCGGCAGCGTTGTCGGCAGGATCCGCCGTAGCTTACCATGCTAACAGAAGGTGGACCTCTGATATGCTCAACCTGTTAGTAAGAAGCTAGCCAGGGTCACTAGGCAAGGTGTGGTAGATGAATCATCACTCTGGAAGTCCCGTTTTCCTATGTTTCCGGATGGAAGCACCGATTCAGCATAGACAGAGTACTCGTTAGGCAAATAGAGAGTCTGCGTTATGAATGGCCATTGCTATCGGTATTAATGAGGCCGTTGGGCTGTCGATCAGATGGTTATGCTCTCCGAGATGCTATCCTGGCTTGTCGATTACTCATTCTGGCTCGATGTTCGCGAGTGGGAGTATTCTGTCGTAGACTTGTGTGGAGCAACCTCCTCAAAGGTAGACACATGGACCTACCGGCGATTGGACACGAAAGAGGAAAACGTGCATTCTGTAAGCGGTGATTTACAGGGCCAAAAGTCCACAGTTGACAATTGAGGAAGCCGATGAGGCACCGGGTTCTGCGTGAAGACGCACATGAATGTTCTCCACGTGGCGGATATGAAGGATTGTGTTGCTTCTGCCAATTGGCCCTTTCACCTCGATACAAGAGCTTCAAGCTTCCACTGGCCCCGGGATTGCAGAACTTAGAGCCCGCCAAAGTCCCGCGTGGCCAATCGCGGGGAACCAGGACCACAGCTTGCCACTGGAAACTTACCAGGTACAGCAAGGACCTCAGACGAAGGCCGTGAAGCTTCACCTACAGCAGGGTCAGTAAACACTGGTCTCGTGTTCAAGATTGGAATGTCAGGTATCCAATAATTTTAAATGCACACCTGTTGAGAACGTCACACAACCCAGAATGACAGCCGTACAGTACAACCTGACCCTTCTCGACAGATCGAACAGCTCTTGGTGCAACACAGACAAGTCGGTACCAAATGCACCGATGCAACCATAGCTTCCCTACTCCTGCAGTCCCTCCTATGCTGATCCATGGGTCAGACTCACGTGTCCCATGTTGCCGATACGTCCTCCCGTTGGAGCGCGGCATGAAATGCCGTAGTGCATCCTATAAGCCTAATTTCGTAGATCGGCACCACTCCCTGGAAAGCCTACACCGCACCCTGGGCGAGTCGGTCGAAGATACACCGTGTGGCACGGCTAATAACCAAGGTTACTTCGACCCATCTGAAGCGAATGCGACGTTGCTGCCGGACATCTGCCCAAAGGGGGTGCGAGAGGCGGAGAAGTTGGGGTGCGGAGGCCAACAGTGGGCACCCCCCCGGCCCCGGTGGGCAATCCCTCCTATCGCTTATCCACCGAGAGATCCATCCTCAGATTTCCACGTAGGGATTAAATAGCATCTGCATGTCCCAGTTGTCCATCTGGGATCTTGCTATTGCTCCCATCGCCCAGTGCCATCTTCCAGCAGCACCGCCGCCATGACTACCGCCGCCTCCGAGAAGCCGACCTCGATCTCAGAGGTCGAGGCGCACCACCCGAAGCATGAACCCATTCAAGATGTGGTCGAAAAGGTCGAATACGACAGGGGGGGTGCAATCGATGCTGAAACTAGTGAGCACAGGATGGGGGTGCTTGAGGCCGTCCGAGCCTATCCCGCGGCCAGCTGGTGGGCTTTTGTCATGTCGGCCACTATCGTAAGTCCCTGTCGGTCGCTGCCAGGCCAACATTGCCCTGACCGTTTCGGCAGATCATGGAGTCATACTGCGTCTTCCTGATGGGAAATTTCATCGCCACGGCCAAGTTTGCCGAAAACTACGGCAAATACAACGATGACAAGGGGAAATGGTACATCACAGCTCCCTGGCAGTCAGCATTTCAGTGCGGTGGACCAGTCGGTGCATTCATCGGCGTGTTCCTGGCAGGTCCCATTACTAGCTGGATCGGATACCGCTGGGCGACCATTGGCGGTCTCATGGCCTTGAATGCCTTCATCTTTGTCTTCTATTTCGGCAATTCGTTGGGAGTGTTGTTGCTGTCCCAGCTTCTCGAAGGCATTCCCTGGGGCGTATTCATTGCGAATGCCCCCGCCTACTGCAGTGAGATAGTGCCCCTGAGATTGAGAGCTCCGGCGACACAAATGCTGCAGATGTTTTGGGCCATTGGTTCGATCATTGTCGGTGGCATCACCTATCACTACCAATCCAAGGACAGCGACCAGGCGTACAGGTTCGTGCCCTGCCGCAGCCGTATGAGACCACTGCTAACATCGTCCCCAGAGTTCCCATCGCCCTTCAATGGATGTTCCCGACGCCTCTTGCCATCCTTCTCTACCTGGCACCCGAATCACCGTGGTGGCTGGTGCGAAAGGGCCGTCTCGCGGAGGCAGAGAAGTCCGTCAGACGCCTCGGACGTTCGAGTGCGACCGACAGCCCTGCCGACACAGTTGCCATGATGCGTCGCACGATCGATCTTGAGAAGTCCGTGAAGAAACCAACACTCATCGAATTGTGGAAAGGAACCGACCGCTACCGCACACTCATCGTGTGTGGTGTTTACGCTTCTCAAAATCTGACAGGTAATTTGATCGCCAACCAGGCGGTCTATTTCTTCCAGCGTAAGTTTCTTGCCTTCCCCTGGCAGTGTTGCAGAAAGCTGACGGCAGTTCAGAGGCCGGCATGTCCGACAATACTGCATTCGCTCTAGGTCTCATCACCTCAGCTCTCCAGTGGATCATGGTCATGCTCTCTTGGGTCCTCACGACCTACCTCGGCCGACGAACGATCTACGTCTGGGGTTCTTTCATCAACTGTGCATTTTTGGTCGCTCTCGGCATCGCCGCTTCTGTCGGTGGTGGCAATGCTGCTAAGAATGCACAGGCGTCACTAGGATTGATAGTCTCTGTCCTGTTCTGCTTGGGACCTGCCCCGGCCTCATGGGTCATTATCGGAGAGACATCTTCCATCCGTCTCAGGCCATTGACCACTGGTGTCGGACGTGGTGCCTATTATGCGGTCAACATCCCTTGCATCTTCCTGGCTAGCTACATGCTCAACCCGGACCAAGCAAACCTCGGTGGCAAGTGCGGCTACGTCTGGGCTGGAACTGCATTTGTTTGCACAGTCATGGCTTGGATCTGGATTCCAGAAATGAAGCACCGATCTTATCGCGAGATTGACATTTTGTTCAAACGTCGTGTTCAGGCTCGGAAGTGGAAGAAGACTGTCGTCGATATCAACGACGACGAGTAGATGGAGATCCTTTGCGAGACTCGTGTGTGTCACACAAGGAATTTGTCCTCCTCCATCTTCACAGCACAGAAGGTATATCACCACCTGACGAACTTGCTTTTCTCGAGCATCCTGGGCGCTGCTTTTGAACGGGATTCAATGGCCAGGCTCAATGACAGCGACTGCAATCCGTCGAAAGGGGAAGTTACGAAGAGTTCCGGTACGATACTACGTAGGATGTAGCTATGTACTGGAAGTAGGTAGTTGGCGTTTCCAGTCACCAGTATGAAATACCAGTTCACGCTACGAGTACTATGTCCTCATATTTGACTAGTGATCCTGTGCCGTATGGGGTCGGCGGCCAGCTTCTTGCAGGCCTCCTAACATACAGCCTTATAACACTCAAGGGTCACGCTTGGTGGCTTGGCTGGAGGCGGACATTCACAGCAAGGCGCTCTAGTCATTCAGGAGCGCCATTCAGATCATACCTGCAAGATCGACAGAGCAGTAACTGCTGCATTCGCGGGACCGGTCTACCTTTTCAGCGTTGATTCCTCCGACGGAACCAATTTCCTCTAGTAGAGGAGAGACGTATGTATGCAAGAGTTCAAAGACGGCGCAGGTGACGCAGCAACTCCATATGACACAAGTCACCTCGAGAATCTCAACGATCTGAAAAGTGAGCTCACAATCTCTTGCAGCCTATGTACATCGCTGAATTGAGGGAGTCTGGGCCATTTTGGCTCGTCAAGTTGATGTATCCGTCCAGTGTTTGCACGGTGCGTGGTCTGGCATTTATGTGCCGTCACTAGTTGTAATAAGCTGATCTCGAACATGCAGAGCCTGTCTGGCCAGGCAGATCATCAATCAGGAACTTGGATATTTTGGCCTTCAAGCACACTTGCATAGTGATCCTCCATATCTGGTTGAAGTTGGATCCCTGCCTTGGAGTTCATGCTTTTCTGATGGATTGCAGCGGGTGACTTGTATTGGCAGTGCTGGCCTCGCTAGGAAGTCTTTTGGTTGGCTTTGCTTAACGTTGGACATTTAGACTGGCATTTTCCTGAGACGCGATATGCAGGCACATGTCTAGCAGTTGTGGCATGTCAATCCACAAATCTAGCTATCCTGATATTCAACTGGAAAGTGAGAACAATGTCGCCTTATGCGGGTCAACAACTTGCGAGAGGGATATGGTCGCCTATGGCCCTATGCCCCTCCGTATCCACTAAGCCTATTTTGGAAACATTCGTATCTGGCCCAATTCAACGCGTCGATTTCACATCTCGCTCAATACTTTCTGTGTCTCTCTTAACGATTTCTAAATTGTCGGTCTCTTTCATTCCCCCTTCGTTCCTTTAGATTTGATATACAGACCCGAAGAGAGTCAGTCCCAGTCCTGTCAAGTCGACTGCATCTTTCAGATTGCGCAGGATTCCGGTGCGTACCCAATCTTGCGTCTTGTTCACCCGCGAAACGGACTCCTTTCCTTCTAGCCATTCCGATCTGACGTTAAGACTGTAGTGTCATCCAAGAATAAAACAAAGAGAACGTGCATCCCGACGCAACAAAAATGAGCAGTGTGAAAGAGAAGGATTTTGGTGAAGGAGAGAAGTTCCTGTCGGAGCCTGCGCCCCCTCAACCGCGAGACAATGGCAGCTCGGGGAGTCTACTTTCGCAGCTCGAAAACAATCCTCTTGCTGCTGTTCTGGCCTACTGCTTCTCGTCGATCAGTATGACAGTTGTCAACAAATATGTTGTCTCGGGCTCGTCATGGAGCCTGAACTTCCTGTATCTGGCCATTCAGGTAGGTCAACGTTGCGGCATGCTGGCTCTGTCAAGGTCTTGTGCTGATACATTCACAACAGTCCCTGATTTGCACGGCTGCAATTCTGGTCCTCAAAAACATGGGCACGATTCCGAATCTCGCTGCCTTGGAGGCCAGCAAGGTCAAGAGATGTATGTCGGTCGCAGCCAAGGTGTACCCCTACTAATACTAGACCAGGGCTCCCCGTGTCTGTTGTCTTCGTGGGCATGATTTACACCAGCACCAAGGCTCTTCAGTTTTTGTCGGTTCCAGTCTATACTATCTTCAAAAACTTGACCATCATCGTCATTGCCTATGGTGAGGTGCTGTGGTTTGGCGGCCACGTCACGCCGCTCCTCCTGCTCTCGTTCGGCTTCATGGTGCTCAGCTCAATTGTTGCTGCATGGGCAGATATTCAGGCTGCTCTGCAAGGCGCTGGGCACTCGGATGAAGCCACTGCCGCCATCTCAACCTTGAACGCCGGCTATGCGTGGATGGGGCTCAACGTCTTTTGCACTGCCTCGTATGTTCTGGGCACGCGCAAATTCATCACCTCGCTACATTTCAAGGACTGGGACAGTAAGTACTTATTTTTCCACAATGCCCAGTGCCGTGACGTGAAATACCCACTAATCATTCTAAACTAGCCATGTTCTACAACAATCTGCTGTCACTCCCAATCATGATCCTCTGCTCTCTGATCACCGAGGATTGGTCTTCGGCCAACTTTGCCAAGAATTTCCCGGCCGAGTCACGAAACAACATCATGATTGGCATGTTATATTCCGGCCTGGGCGCCATCTTCATCTCTTACTCTTCTGCTTGGTGCATCCGCAAGACCTCGTCCACCACATACTCTTTCGTTGGTTATTTGAACAAGCTTCCTCTGGCCATCAGCGGTATTGTCTTTTTCGACGCTCCTGTTACGTTTGGAAGCGTCTCTGCTATCCTGCTAGGGTTTTTCAGTGGTCTCATCTACGGCTATGGCAAAGTAAAGCAGAAGGAGCAGTCAAAGCAGGTTCTTCCCACATACCAACCAGTCATGAGCGCCAGTTCTCAGAGTCACAAAGATGCTTCGAGGCCATAAGCCAATTCTGACCCGGCAACTGGATAAGATTAGACACATTTTATAGATTGATGCTCATAGACTTTCGATGCGATTGCTCCTAGTGAGGTGGTTTGGCGGGGGTACAATGTCTTTAACTTCTGGCTTCAAGGCGGGAGCCTATGTATTAATTGGTTTGGAATAGACAAGATAGACTTTTCCGGGCGTATGAGAGAACTGATGCGTAATCTACAACGTTCTTCCCACTGCTGCGATAGCTTGTTCCACGAGGCTGAAGCTCTGTCGGCAGAAAAGGCTCAATGAGGGATCAGTCTCTGATCGTCCTGTCTTGGGATCTTCATGGGGTCCTGGCCCGAGTTTACGATTCTTTGAAATGCGAGAAGCACCCTGCGAGAAGCACCGGGTCATAACATATCCCCAGGAAACCAATGAATGTCTCTTGTAGCACGCCCTCCCACTCCTGCATTCCATTGATATGCTTTTTTTCGCTTGTCTCGGCTTTCTTCTATTCCTCACGAAGATAGTCAAGACGCGGATACCAAGGAGCGAAGTGTATTCTCAATGACGCGGCGTAACAGTACGAATACGAATACGAATACGGAAGTCACAGCCAGCGAGCCTCCACTAAGCCAATCAGGTCAGACTCGGCTATCAAGATAACAGTCCGAGGCACTCTGTCGGTCATGTAGTTATCGCCTTGGTTCTCCAGGATTCACAAACACTCCTTCATCTCACCCTTGGATGCCAGAAACCTCCAGAAACCCTGCATGCTGTCGAGGCCAAGCATTGACAGTTCCTCAACGAATAGCCAGGGTCAAGATGCAGCCTCGGTTGATTACTCCAAGAGAGATTTGCGAAGTCGACTCCTGACACGGTTCAAACAATGCCACGCAAGACAACAGGCTGCTGGACATGCAGGGCTCGCAAAAAGAAGTGCGACGATGCCCGTCCGGCCTGCTCATCTTGCAGCGCACGTTCGATAACATGCTACGGCTATGATGCAAAGCCTCCTTGGATGGATGGCGGTCCTGCTGAGAAGGCCATGATGGACACAATCCAGCGACGCATCAAAGAAAGTTACAGGCAACGGCGTACTCGCCGGAGCAAAACCGCCGCTATCAGTGACCTCTGTCTTTATCGGCCTGACTTTGTCTTGGGAGCTACGGATGGTACGGCTTTCGTGGAGTCTCCGTCGCCGACATTGTCATTGTGGCCCCAGCAAAGCTCGGTCTCGACGGCCGACAGCTCTCCCCAGCTGCTATGGCGCACCACACCTCCGTACGGTGAGGTCTCCGGCCTTGCGATCAGGAAGCCTCAAGATCCTAGAAGAAGCAATTCCAGCCTGCTCTATTCTAACTCCGCTTACATATCGAACCGACGTAACCCTGAGCCCAGCCTTCCTCTCTCGACTCCCACCCCCTTCACTGAATTTGACCTCAATCTGGTGATGTACTACTTGGACCATATTTTTCGACGTATTGCCCCCTTCTACGTATATTCAGGAGCAAACAATGGCCGAGGCTGGCTTCTCAACCTTTTTCTACGCACTCGCCCTCTCTATACGGCTGTCATTTGCCTGAGTGCGTGCGACAAAGCGCAGTTCTCCCTTGGACCGCTTACTGAAGTTCCACAACCCTACCACGAGCTGGAGATGCAACATCTGCAAAGCGTAGCTGATCTGCGCGACCATCTCGACCAACTAGCCAAAAAACCAGCTACTAATCAGATGGCAGCCGGCGTTGAGGCGCTCGGTTGTATCGTTCACCTTATATTTTTTGAGGTTTGTAGTTCCTATTTCTCCTGTCTCCGCGTTCATCGTCTACTCTCTTCTTCTTTCAAGCCCCCCTCGTTGGCTTTACATCTGGACCCTGGTTCTGACCTGATTTTCTTCTCTAGCTCTGGATTCCCAGAAGAGGGCTCGACGTCACCGATTGGCCAATGCATCTCGACGCCGCCAGTGCTCTTTTATCAACCCTTGACTTAGCCTCTCGCCCCTCCAGCCCAGGCAATGGAACTATAACCCCTATACCTGCCTCCCCATCCGAAGACTTCGACGACCTTCCGGAGTCCAATATTCCCGTTCACCTTCTCTCCGATGGCGAACAGTCTGCTTTCAACTTCTTCCTCGATTGGTACACGTACATGTTCATCTGTTCCACAGCTAGCTTTGGAATGACTTCGCAATCCGCCCAAGCTATCACTCGCATCAGAGCTCTCTATCGGCCCCAGAAAAACAGGCTCAGAGATATGCGCGGCTGTGAGGATTGGGTCCTCCTAACCATTCTCGATATTGCCGTCCTCAAAGACTGGAAGCAGAAAGCCTCACAGGCTGGGACGCTTAGTCTTCGAGAACTGAGCCGCCGTGCCGCCATGATAGAGGACAAGCTCCAAGAAGGTGCTGCGCGGTGCGCTCCAACGCCCTGCTCATCCTCGACGCAATGCGAAGCTTTCCACTCTACACCTTATCACAGCACTGTGGATACTATTTCGACTTCAACTCCAAATTCGTGCCGGCGTAAAGAATTCCAAATGATGACCAACACATTTCTTCATGCAGCCCTATTATTTCTCCACGTCGTCGTCTCGGGTTTTCACCCAAATATCCCGGAAATTCGAAACTCTGTTCTCCAGACCTTGGGCGCACTCGAGTACATGCGCGCCCATTCGACACAAAACATTCCTGCTTGGCCGAACTGCGTTGCTGGATGTCTGGCCTTGGAATCAGAGTATCCACGCTTCCGTGCACTGAATCCACCACCTGAAGAAGGAAAGCACCCCCTGGTCATTACAATGTGGACACTGGAAATCCTAGAGGAATGTTGGAAGATTCGGGCATCCCAGGCAGAAGGGGAAGAGACTTGTAGTTGGATCAGGGCTATGAATCAACTAGGTACTCGACTATTGTTGCTGTGAACCCAGGCCAGCATGTACTCTTCAAGACTACGCGCCGAACTACACGGTCTTCTCTTTGGTGGCTAGCGATGTCGAGATCAACTCCACCAATCCCAGAATCTTCTCTTCTTGGAGCCTCCGCCCCACGAGTTGCAGGCCAACAGGCGTGCCGTGTGCAAGCTCAGGGTCATCTAATATTCAGTTATTAGCTACCTGGCACAAGTCCCGACTTCAAAGGGACACTTACACTCTTCCCACACCTTCTTGTCTGCTTCGTTCAATGGCTGATACTTGTCGTCGAAAGTGTCAATATTTTTGTCGACTTTGGTCACGGGGAACACGGCTGAAGTATAGTCGAGCGCGTTCACCCAAGGGGTGTATCCTGGTGCACGTCTCAGCTCGAGCAACATCCGAATTATGAACAAATCCTACCAATCGGAACTGATCCGTCAAATCGATATGCCGGCATAGGGGTCACTGGGGTCAGAATGGCGTCAACAGGCCTACCAGACTTTGTCATTGTAGCCGTGCTTGTCCAGTAGTCCGTGTACTTCTTCTGATATTGTCGAAGACGCAGATTAAAATCCCACATTTTGTCAACCGTCTTCGGCGTACCGGGCTCCTTTCCGTAAAACTGCGCAATGCTCTTTGCGAGAGGTTCACCGGAAAGCCCGATGTGATGCCAGATGTCAATTCCAGCGTCAGCAGTGAATACCTCAAGCTATGGTTCGTTTTAGTATAACACGTCGACTTCTCGTGGCTGTGAAGACTTACAGCGAGTTGTGTTGCCTCTTGGTGCGACGGAGGTTGCCATTCCACCACCTCGTGGCCCATTGCAATAATGACTTCTTGCACCATCTCCAACGCACGCCTAATTGGTGGCTGAGGATTCGTAAACCCATCGGTAGGGAAGATTCCAAATGTCAGCTTGCTGCCATCTGCAGGCTGTGGCATGTAAAGCTCATCCCTCCAAGGTAACTCGACAACTGCAGGATCGTGAAGCCATGGTTTCTGACTCAATACAGCTTGAACCATCAACTTCAAACTTCCGAGAGAGGTGGCCAGTGGTCCACAAACGGAGGGAATTGTGTTTTGGCCAGGCATACTATTGGCCACACCTGCGTACGGGAAACGACCAAATGATGGTCTGATACCGTACAGCCCATTGAAGGCCGATGGAATTCTTCATGTTCGGTCAGCTGCAGCACGTTTGAAGATATGGACTTTCTCACGATCAGACTGACCTTATACTCCCACCAATGTCCGTCCCAAATCCAATTGGGCTCCCACGCATGCCAATGAGAGCTCCTTCACCTCCGGAGCTACCCCCGCAGCTCAGAAGACGGTTGTGTGGGTTCAATGTGAAGCCTACAATGTTATTCCAGGTAATTCCACTCATCACAGTGTGTGGCAAACTCGTTTTGCAGAATGGCACAGCTCCCAGTGCTTTGACTTCTCGTACCAATTCGCTATCGACCTCCTTCTCTTTTCCGGTTCCTGTGACGCCTTCGAACGTATCAATCCAGCCAACATATCCCATGGTCGTCTCGACGCCCTTGATATGGAACTGATCCTTGAAGCTGACCGGAAGGCCGTGTAGAGGACCGATGGGGCCGTTTGAGGCCGCAAATGTTGCATCAAGCTGTTTAGCATGTTCGATCGCCTGATCGAAGAAGATCTCGTGAAGGCAGTTTGTCTACGCGTCGAGCAGTCAGTATGGATCCAGTTGATCACTTTGATCATCCTGAAATGTTACGGACTAGTTGGTGTGCGAGAGCTGCTCTGTGGCAAAAAGCCGTCACGACTTCTGTTGCCTTCCATCTACCAGCCGTTGTATTCTCTGTGATTGTTACCGCGTCGCTTTCAGTGATCTCGATCTCTCGGGCGGACAAAAACTGTTGAACATAAGACCCGGCGACGGCCTTCTGGGCCTCGGGAGACGGAAGGGGTTGTGGCAGTCGCCATTCTGAGGGAATGGAAGCCAGGATCGATTCTCTCTTCTTTGAAGCACGTTCTTCCCAACTTGGAGCCATCATGGAGGTCACAGGATAAATTGTCAGAGGGAACTACAATCGCTTTACAAGAGCGGCATACTCCCCTTTTTATGGACACTATACACGTTTCCACGACATGGACAAGTGCCCGCGCCTACCAAGGCGGAAGCGAAAGAGGATATACGTTCCCTCCTGATAGGTGACACGTTCAGTGAATTGAATCAGTATCTCCTACAACATTCACCCGGCCTGGTGGCGTGTATGGATCTAGCCATCTGACCTCTAACTATGCAAAACCAGTTGCTAAGTTATCGTCTTGTCAGAAGCCGCTGTTGAGAAATAGACAACTGCGGCAACGTGAAACTCGCTTGGCCTTGATAAAGTATACGGGTTACGCAGTATATGCTGCGATGATAAGACACATCCTCGCCCTCAGTGGTCGAGAACTGATATCAACGGCGCCTACTTGCTCCGCGGGCTTCCCACAAGGGCATCGGTCGCCGCCATAGTCTGCGGCTGGCAACTAATCCCGTTAGCGTAGGCGCGGTTGCAGTTATCAACGGCGGCAACGTTCTTGAGATGCCTGGACCTTTACTCCGCAGCGATGACGGCGAAGTACGCTTTCAAAACGCCTGACGCGCAGACAGATAAGCAACATTATCGAAGCATTGATTTCAAAGACTCTGTGATGTCTAGTCTGGCATGTCTTATCTTTGGGCGCAGTTGCGATTCAAAGAGACCACATATCTGAGGCAGTCTTATCTCTGCGACATAGCCATGTCCAGATATATAAACGTGGGCCGATGTAGGCTGGACAGAGAAGACCAAAACTCCAAGATAGCTTCTCTTCTATTCTTGAATCACAGTTGTCAAACATCATGTCAAGCTACTCGGTCGGCCCTGAATTGAGGGTGCTCAGCCAAGGGGTTGGCTATGGTATTATTGCAGGGATCGGCGTCGCCTTTAGTCTGATTATGATCCTGACGACCAAGTTCCAGAACAGATACTTTGCATTCTCGACCAAACAATCCGAGGAGTTCAATACAGCCTCGCGGAACGTCAAGCCCGGTCTCATCGTTGCAGGTATTGTTTCGGCTTGGACATGGTCTGCGACCTTGTTGACCAGCTCCACCTTTGCATATGCCTATGGTATATCTGGTCCGATGTGGTACGCGGCTCTCGGCTCGTCACAGGTCATTCTATTCGCATTGCTCTCCCTTCGAGTGAAGAGAGATGTACCAGGGGCACATACGTTTCCGGAGATCGTGCTCTCGCGCCATGGCAAAGGTAACGTGTGCCACTCGTTGAGAAATAGACAAGTAGACTAACTTACGGTCAGTGGCTCACGGCATCTTCACCTTCTTTGGCTGGATTGTGAATATGTGTAAGTGACTCATTAATTTGTTATATCCACATGTAGAACCAAGACACTAACATGCGCGGGATACAGTTGTCGGTGCGACCTTGGTGCTCGGCGGATCACAGGTCTTGGCTGGACTGTCAGGAGTCAACGTCTATGGAGCCTGTTTCATTGTAAGGAAAGCTCATGCAAGAGAGTATAGATGTATACTGACACGGGTGGTGATGCAGATCCCCATCGCTGTGGCCGCGTATGTGATCCAAGGAGGTCTTCGAAGCACCTTTGTCGCCGACTATCTGCATACGGTGATCCTCTTTGTGGCAATCTTCATATTTGCCTTTACTTTATACACCTCGAACGACTATGTTGGGAGTCCAGGAGGAGTCTACGACTTACTTGTTGCAGCTTCCAAAGCCAGTCCGCTTCCGGGAAACCGTGATGGTTCGTGGCTTACATTCCGATCGAAGGATGGGATCAAGTTCGCAGCTCTTATTTTTCTGGGTAGCTTTTCGACTGTGTGGATGGATCAGGCCTATTGGCAACGTGCCATTGCTTCAAAGCCGGAAACCAGCGTCAAGGCATATTTGTTAGGTGGTGTAAGTGCCTTCATTGCCGGTTTATTCGATATGTACTGACTGGCATTGGACCAGCTCGCATGGTACGGCATACCATATGCATTCGCTACGGCCATGGGACTGGGTGCTGTGGCTCTGACAGGCTCTCCATCATTCCCGACGTATCCCAACCCTCTAACGCCTGCGCAAATCGGCGGTGGGTTCGCAGCCCCTGCAACCGCAATTGCCCTCATGGGTAAGAATGGAGCTGCTTTGATGCTGCTCTTGCTGTTCATGGCCGTCACGTCTGCTGCGTCGGCCGAGCTCATCGCAGTCTCGTCATTGTGGACGTTCGATGTGTACAAACTCTACATCAATCCGTCGGCATCATCCTCGAAATTGGTTAGACAGGCACACTACGGCATTGTGGCGTACTCCCTGATCTTGGCGGCCTTTTGCTGCGGACTGAGCGCCAGTGGGATCGACATCACATGGATTATCACAGCTGGCGGTGTTATTGTCGGAGGTGGCGGAATCCCGCTGGGATTCATCGTTCTGTTTCCAACATGGGTGTCAACGACCGCTGCTATTGGCGCACCATTGATTGCTTCGCCGTTGGGGCTAATCGCCTGGTTCGTGACGACTCATATCCGCTCCGGAACCATCACTGCAGTCACTACCGGAGACTTGACCAACTCTCTGGCAGGAAGTGCGACAGCCTGCGGTACCGGAGCTATTACCGTGGTTGTTTTATCTATACTTTTCCCCTACAAATATACCTCGACAGATCCCGTTCACATTGCCCGAGTGGAAAAGATTCGGGGGACGGCCGCCCTTGGCGGACAGGAAGTAGTGGCAGACATAGCTCTGACAGCTGATCCTGCCACTAGCGAGACGAAGCCTACTGGGTCTGATCAAGCAACCGAGACAAACAAGACGGCCACAAGTGCCTCGCTTCCCGAGGCTGCGGCTCCCACGGGCAACGAAGTGGTTGACTATCTGACCTCCAACCACATTGAGCCTCTGGATTTCAAGGCGTACCACCGGGCCCGGAGGCTGGCTTATTGGAGCTGCGCGGTTTTCTTTGTCGTCGCCATCATTTTGTTCCCGTTCACCTTCTACGGCACCGGGTGGATCTTCAGCAAAGCAGCGTTCGAAGGTTGGGTTATTGTTAGTCTGATATGGGTCTTCTTCAGTGCTACGGCGTGCATCATCTGGCCCGTCGTGGAAAGCTATCCGGCACTGAGGGATATGGGAATGATGCTTGTTCACGACACTTTCCGTCGTAAGGGGAACGATGCCACGGCAGAAGCCTCGAGCTAGGCATGACTGAGTGATTAAGACACAAAACTACAGTAGCGTGATATAAACGGAAATTCGCGCTTCAATGAATGTAGTAATCTACTCCAAAAAGGTGATTAGATCTGGCAATGGGTCGAGCATATACTGGTATACACCCCATGGTCCCATTGTCGGCCTACTGCACATAGGGGAAATATTAGCAACAACAGTAATTCCAAAGCCTGGGGTAAGCATAGAGAGCCAGAGCCTAGAATACAGTGAAGTTCTCGATGGCCTCATCCGTCCAGGGCCTGCACAACCTGTGCCCAGTCTTCATCCACATAAGCTCCAGGCACTTCGCCGTCAAAGAGACTAGCCAAAACAACACGATCTGCTTGTTCGCCTTCCCATGGCTGTCGACCATGCTGCGCAATGATGTTATCGTACACAAGCACGTCGCCTTGCTGCCATTTGTGGAGGACCCTCAGCTCGTCGGTGATCTTGGCAAGATGCGCCAGGTACTTCTCCGGGATCGGCGTCCCGTCACCAAAAAGCTGGGTGGTGATGTTCCTCCTGGCGCTTTGATTGAGCTGTGCGGTCTTATAGTACGCTGCCAACCCAGTAAAGAGCGTTGGGAGATTAGTCTCTGGTTGAGTGCGGATGGCAGGCAGACGGTGTGTGAGTACCAATGTGTCGTCGTCGTCGATCCATTCCCAGGTGGTGTATTTGCCTCTTCCATAGCGGGCTATTTGAGCCTCGATCTTGGCCCTCTTCGTCGCGGCGTCGTCGCCGTCCTTGATCTCCTTACCGAATGCCTGTCGAAGCGTGGAGTTTCCTTCATACTGCTTGTTGACCTTGTATGTCACCTTGCTGAGGATGCCCTTCTGGGCAAGTTCAGATATGAACTCGGGAATCTCCTGCTGTGCGCGGGCGAAGATCTCTAGGGAGGATGAAATGGGCGTCTCGCCGCCCTTGGCTGGAGCACGATGGCTGTAGAAGAAGATGTACTCGGGCGCATGAGGTACCTGTGGAGATTCGTTGTGGTTGTAGATCAGGACTTCCTTGGGAGCCTCGTTGGCAGGCGCAACATTGGGAGCTAGCAACGGCCTGTCCACGACGATCCCAATGATCTCGTGAGGTCTGTAGCCAAACGCGTGGGCAAACTTGCTAAAGTCCTCCGCATTGCGAATGGGAAGGCCGCGGAAGAGCAGGGTGCCGTGGCGGGCGAGTTTCTTGGTCAGAAGACCGTCCTGCGCCTGGAGCGACTTGATAGTGTCAACGACTGTGTCCAGAGACACTTCGGCATCGTCGTGAGTAGATGGTCGTAGTGCCAGCGGGATGACCGAGTTGGGAGGATGTGGTGCTCCCAGAACGCGTTGGTTGGTCGACGGCAGATCGAAAGGTTCAAAGGCCAGCACAGGTGATGATGCCCCGTCGAGCTTAAGTGGGTGGCCTAAAACATGTTGCACAGAGGCTGCCATTGTCGTTCAGGGGACGTTAGATATATGATAATATCCAATGTTGGAAGGGGATGAAGTCGCCAGGGCCAGCTGGACCTTGGGTAACCGCGATATAAGGCAATTGCAAAAACCGTGACAGTATTGATTGTGACTCTGCCTGATAACGAACAATATCTCTCACCGAAGTCCATGTGTTGACTTGAGGGCGAGCCGAGGCATGGCAGATGTATTCGTAGGACTTCCCCGCTGTCCATATGGTGCCATCGTGGTTTAATATCACGAAACCCCCCACTTATAGAGAGACTGGAGTTTGTCATCTGGCATGATGTCTGTCTCTCAGGCTCATGAAATCCACTTGTTCATATAGTGTGCCCTGGGCTAGTACGCTTCCAAGTATCGCGACCAATGGGTAGCGTTAGAACCTTGCACATGGAAATGAGTACCACAGTTTCAAGGAGCAGGTCGCCAATAACAAAGTCTTATCTTTGGTTTAGGCAGACTTGGCTCCTGTGAAATAGGTAGAGTGTTCGTCTGCTGTCACTTCAGTGTTCTCTTGCGTGCTTTTTTCGCATGAACAATTGAGGTGATATCCGTTCCTGAGGGTCGAAACATCCCAGACATGGGCCCTTGGGGAAGCCTAGGGATTCTTTGATAAACGCACATTAACCATCCTGCTTATCAGAATGATGTTCTCTTAAGACTTTCCCTGTCTATTCCACTATCACTGCGATCCTCGGGGCATATTCTTTCCCTTTGTGTCTGCTGCGAACTTGACATCGTGTGAAAGATACCGTCAATCATGTCGACACAACCTCTCGACGGCAAGAAAGCCCTGGATATTGGGGACCAGGAAATAGCGATTTCTCCGCCTCCCCTCCCCGTACAGTCAGGGGAGCCACCTCTGCAACCAGGCCGACATCCCTTCTTTCGTACCACCCTCTTCCAGATCCTCGTCGTGGGAATATGCGCATTCTGCGCGCCTGGCATCTGGAGCGCCATGAATGGACTGGGCGTGGGCGGTTCGCAAAGTCCTGACCTTGTCAACGCGGCCAATGCCCTTCTGTACGCCTTCATGACAGTGACCTGTTTTGCAGGGCCCTGGCTGACCAACGTGATCGGGTTCCGTTGGACGCTCGCTGTGGGAGCATTGGGCTACCCACTCTACGCGGCCGGGTTGTACGTCAACAACCGTACAGGGGCAACTTGGTTCGTGTACTTTGGTGCCGTGGCTTGTGGTATCAGTGCAGGGTTTTTCTGGAGTGTCGAAGGTGCCATTGCCACAGGCTATCCAGAACAACACAAGCGAGGCCGATACATTGCGACCTGGTTCACCTTCCGCAACTTTGGCAACATCATTGGGGGAGCCGTGTCCCTCGGGATAAACCACAAGATCAACCACCGTGGCAAGGTCGGTTATCAGACGTACCTTGCCTTTATCGCCATTCAATGTCTGGGCTTCTTCCTCGGCCTACTGCTGTCGAACCCAGAGAAGGTTATAAGAGATGATGGCACTCGCATCTACGCACCCAGAGGAATTGCCTGGCGCGTCGAACTGCAGCAGATGTGGCGTTTGATCCGGAGCAAGCCGATTCTTTTACTGACACCACTCTTTTGGTACTTTGGATGGATTCAAGCGTATCCCGGAACATATTTGGCGACTTACTTCACTGTGCGGTCTCGGGCACTAGGAAGCTTCATGTCTGCTGTTGTAGGAACGCTAGCAACTTGGCTCACCGGCTCGCTCGTCGATCTTCCATGGACCAAGAGTCGGCAAAGGCGGGCCATTGCCACATACACCTTGATCGCACTGCTAAACAGCGCGACATGGATCTGGGCGGTTATCATCCAAAACGAATACCGCCACACGCAGCCAGTGCTTGACTGGGGCAATCAGCGGACTTTTGGTCGAGGCTTCGGTCTGTACCTGTTCGAGCGCATCAGCCTTGGGATGGTAGAGAACTACATTTACTGGTGCATCAGTAACCTGTCCGACTCCCCAGGGGACCAGATTCGATACAGCTCTCTGCTTCGGGGTATAGAGACTGCTGGCGTAGCAGTAGGATTTGGGGTGCAGGCTGTTCCCACCGTGTTGATTGCCACTGCAAGCATCAACTGCGGCCTTTGGTTCATTGCCCTCCCGTTCAGCTACTACGCCACGTTGCAGGTTGTACGCAAATTCAACAAACTTGAGCAAGAAGGTCGAGCGGCAGTGGTAGTGGATCAAGAAGTCGCTAGCAAGTAGGCTGGGGCTTGGATCCCGATGAAAGGTCAGACATGAGCACCCCTCTCACACACTGCCTTGAGTCTTGTGGTGTGTGTTGTAGACAGTTAGGACAGATAGTGCAAGACAAGAATCGATCATTCTGATTGCGGTCAGGAGCAAGAGTATATACAAGTACTCCGTACAGGTAGCTAGTCCGCTATCTTGGGTGAAGGGAAAACAGGTGTGATGACTAAGCACTTCGCTCTCGTCGGTACAAAGATGTTCCGTGCCGTCGCTCCATGCGGCTTTTCTACTCGTACCGTTCTCCTTCTTCTACTGTGTTTACTTCTAGACCATTACAAAACCACATGGCAAGGGTTGCGAGCCTTACGTTGTGAGACAACGTCGCTCATTGAACCATGACGACGCAGTATTCACGTAATCTCTCTGATAATACCCACGCGACGCTTGACTTGATTACGATGCCTATTGCCCCTCAACTATCCTCCCCTCTCGCCGGTCTTCTTGACACGGATGATACGAAGAACGATGGAGCTCCAGACACCACTCTACAATGACGGAAGAGACACAAGACCCGAAGGGCAATACCGCAGAAGTACTTGTAGCTGATCTTGTGTCGACCGACCCACTCATACACGCGGTCTCACGGGGTCGGTCCCAGGTCCAGCTGAAGAGACTGAACTTTGTATATACGGCACCTAATGGGACATAGGCATGTCGGCGCGCTTCGCATTTTCACAACAGGACCGTCTCAGCTGGCCAATTAGCCTCCCTCCCAGAATGCCACCACTGCTGCAACCATGCAAGGACTGCCAATATAGTTTCGTTGCCAGTCGATACCGCTACTAACATGTACTAGCCGGTGCAAGATTTCCTGGGACCTGAAACAATAAGGATCAGGTCATCGCTCTAGCCCTGTCAACTTCATTATCCAACTTTGCCTTCATTTTCTACGCGCCATTTGGCACCTTTCGCTCTCATCCACCAAATAACCAAGATACCCGTGCTAACGAGGATTGCCAACCCTGTGAACATCCATCCTGTTCCTTCGGCGCGAATCAACGGATCCCCTAGAATAGTACCAATGCAGGAAAAGATGTTGCGGAGGAAGTTGGCCACAGCGACGCCATTACTGGGCTTGCGAGGAACGAACTCGGTCAGCATCGTCACAGCTAGGCCGAAGATGAGCATTGCAGAAAGGCCGAAAATCAGGGTAGCAAGTAACTATTGGAATTTTTCCGTCAGTCCGGGTTCCAAGAGGAGGAGATATATATAGAACGAGACGTCTTCGTACCGGTACTACCCAGAAAACTCCCTGGTCGGCGCTCCAGCCATACCACAGCAAGGCTACAGGAAAGGCAATGGCAGCAAGCCAAGCATTCTCCATCATACGATCCTCAGGTCGCAAAAGCAACTTGCCGCGTTCATCATACCTGTTCTTTCTCTTTGCTTGTCTCGCCATGACATAATCGGCCCATCTTCCGGCGAAGAGGGCTGAGACCATAAACCCAACGCCCGCGGGGATGTATGTCAGACCGACTTTGGACACAGAGAAGTTGTAAGGAGGTTTAGCGAAGGCATCTTGAACAGAAATGTTGACAATGTATAATGTGCCGAAGGCGAGCGATGCCCAATAAGCGGTAAGGAGGATTGGAAGGTGCCGGAGCAGCATGACCATCTTCAACGGGTCGAGCAATACCTGGCGAGACAAGCCAAGCAATCTTTGCCCGCGAGACCGGGCTCTTGAGGCGACTGGTATCATGTGCCCCTCTGAAGTACCCTCGGCTTGAGGGTCCTCGTGCACCCTGACTGTCTCGGGGAGCGCAAAGAGAAGAAAGACAAGACTAATTCCACCATAGATGACTAGAAACCATTGAGTGCTCCTCCAGCCCCAGCGGGCAGCCAGGAATCTGGACTCAACATCGTCAGCATTGGCGATGTCCAGCGCCACCAGACATGTCTGAGGAGTGCTACTTGACCAGGTTGTGACTTACCCTCCGATTATAGGAGCAAGGAGCGGCCCACACAAGGGGCCTAGATAGAAACGACCCATGGCTTTGCCTCTTTCAAAAGGTTCCCAGATGTCGGCCAAAGTCCCGGCCCCAACTGCCTGAACGGATGCACCAGCGCCACCAGACAACATACGCATTGCAACAAAAACACCAATCGACTTAGCTGTGGCCGATAGGATTGCAAAGAGCACAAAGAAGAACAACGAAACAAGATATGTCGTCCGGCGGCCAGCCGTCTCGCTCAATGTTGACCACCAGAGCGGGCAAAAAGAAATGCTGAGCATGTACAGAGCGACGGACAGGTTGGTCACCGTGGGACTCGCATGGAGGTCGCGGGCTGTATCAGCCAGGGCGGCTAGCAAATGGGTCAGCAGCCGAGACAACGAACATGCAAATGTGTTCTCGATGTACTTACGATAGATAATGGCGCTCCCAAGTGAGGTTGCTGCCGCAGCAAAGGCAACCACAAACGTGATGAACCATTTCCTGCTCCTTGAATAGAGATATGGGTTGTGGATTTCGGCAAGAATCGTTACAGAGGCGAAGAGACCTCTTCTTGAACCTCGAGGAACGCTCATGGCCTGCTCATCTTGCTGTGAGCCAGCTTCCAAGTCAAGACGAGTATTTTCCGTGGCCTTGGGCGGTAGAGTGGAGGGGAGCTTCTGCAAATCTGACTTTGTCTTCGTTTCCAGCACCGCAGGTAATGATGATATTTTGAATCTTTCGTCATCGATGGGACTGGCATGATTGGTCGTCTGGGCTGGAGGCCCGTCACTGACCTCCTGTTCTTCCATAAGAGCGAGGCAACCCGGAAAAATGTCCAAGTGGATAGATCGATTCGACCATGGAGGCGTCAGACCATAGAACTTCGAGTCGTCTATGCTCCGTCAACGGTCAGGGAAGGGACAGATGGTCCTGGTTCAATAACCTCGGACGAAGCTCGAAGCATCGAGCAGACACAATCGAGGTGAAATTGTGTTCGGGCTCTGACTCATTACCGAGATAGCCAACGCTCGAGACCTTCGGTACTCTTTGTACCTGGCAGTGACGAAAGACTCAGCGGCATCGGAGAGAGCACGCGAGCAATTACCAGATGTGTCTTGAGGCTGATAGCAAAAAAAATGTCGCATTCGATCCCATAGTGGGGTTTCCGAGGAAGTCGGCATCAATGCCGCTGGTTTAGTGACGATCGCCAATTGCTTTCTGCTGGTCAGGATGGCCAACGGGGATTTGCGACCAAGCATCCACGGCCACAGACTCTGTTCTGCAGTTAAACCAGGCTGTTCAATGACCGGACTTTACGCCTGTTTCGCACGCTGTGGGAAGATGCCCATTCCCCCAGTCTTGAAGATGTACTTTCGCGGGACATCAAGCTTTTGGGTGAAAGCTACTTCTCCCGTGGAGTTGCTGACTGCTTCCAGCGGCTTCAACATCTACTGGGCAATTTAACAAGGCGATTGGGTTCCCATCGAGCCAAGAGGCCAGCAAGTAACGAGGCAATTCCAGGTCCAACATCGCTCTTCGTGCCGGGGGTGGGTCCTTGGCAGATGCCTCGGTCCCCATCGACGCTGGCAGCGCAGCGATGGGTTGCACTTCTTGCGCGTAGCACCTTAAGTCGGAGCTGTCCAGTTCTTCTTTTTGACTCATTCAAGTACTGCGCTCATGACGACATGGTGAGATAACGGCAAGTTATATGGAGGAAGGGTTCCAGAGTTTGAGGATCTGCTGAACCATCATCCAACAACCTCCTGGAGCTTCACCCAACATGTCGAATACCATTGTCCTGTATGACCTGCCCTCGAAGCAAGGCAAAAGCTGGAGCTACAATGCGTTGAAAGGTAAAGGGCTGGTGTGAACACATTCTTGCCTTCGTTCAAGTCAAGACTAACGTCCATGCATAGCGCGACTCGTTCTCAATTACAAGAACATTCCGTACCAGACAGAGTGGACAGAGTATCCTGATTTGAAGGTTAAGCTGGGTAAAACGTGAGCCGTGCCCCTTGCTCCGTTACCTTTTAGTTCACGTTATTGTAGTAGCAGACGAATCAGTTCAACTTTTGAGAATCCGTCGAGCCCGCAAGGATGGCTCAGTGCCTTCGCGAGACCAACACTCCTCCATCCTGAGTCCTCAGTATCATCTACCGCTTTGACTGAAATACTGACCTACCTCTCTCCAGCGGACTTGCTCCAAATGAGACTGGACCGGCCTACACCTCTCCAGCAATCCGGCTACCCGATGGATCGTACCTTCAAGGCTCGCGCGCCATTGCCGAAAGGCTTGAGCAACTTTACCCAGAACCGTCTCTCCATCTCGACCTCCCCGATCAGGAGCACGTCGAGGAACTGGTAGTTAAATTCACCAACATTATTCGACCTATATTTACTCCTTCGGTGCCGAAAATCCTCCTCAACCCACCCAGTCAGACATACTTCATCGAGGCTCGCGAGAAGCGAATAGGAATGAAGCTGGACGAGTTTGCCAAGGGAGCAAAAAAGTGCGTTCAGACTGTCGCGCCCGTAGTCAAGGAACTAGGTGAAGCGTACGAGAAGAACGAAGGTCCCTTCCTACATGGCCATACACTCTGTTACGCCGATTTGATCTTCCTTGGTCTGTTGAGGATGTTGAATAACTTGGGTGAGATCTCTCAATTTTACGAACTCGAGGGAGGGGATAAACTGAAGGCATTGTATGAGGCGGGCAAGGCGAAAGGCTTGTTTGACAGAGACTCGTACTGAATCAAGAAGACTGGACTTCACTTTTCAATGGTCATGTCAGCAGTGCTACACTTTGTTTTGTGTCCGAAAGAAACCCCTACAGAGGTCAACGTGGGTTCCAACTTTCAAGAATTGCTCGCTGGCCTAAACTGGGGAGGTTCTTGAGAGACACCAACGTGAAGAGTGAGACTATTAGATAATGCCCGTTTTGGTGCCAATCAACAATCTGCCAAAGTCCGCGGCACTCGAGAATGGCGATGCACCGGCTCCAGCATTAGTAAGAAAGATTTCGGAAGTATCTGCATGGACTCGCCCGAGAGTGGAGGGGGTTCACTAGGCATTCCCTCCCTCCCGGGGGCTCTGGCCAAGTCCAAAACAGGTAAACGAGAAAAGAACTGGGTCCATTCCTACCGAAGGCCAGAAAAGTCCTTCTGCATGTTCTCCATCTTAACTATCGGTAATGGGTATTACGCACCCCAGGGGTGGTATTACGCACCCCACCCCCTTTCGGTTAGCGTCACTCGGGTAACCTTCCTTGTCAGGAATAATTCTCCCTTGCACCCCCCAAGGCGCGCCTATTCACAGCGTTCTAGGCTCGCGTTCTAGGCGGTGTTTTAGGCGCCCTAGGCTTGCACAATATCATGATGCTAGGAACGATGCAAGGAATGATGCAAGGATCGATGCAAGTGATGCTGTCCCAGTGCTAGTTAGAGGCGGCTCTCACCTATTTTCTATGGGAGTTCCTTTCGCCGCGCATTGCGCTCCACACCTAGTCTAGTCGAAAGGTCATGGTTCCTGGGATATGAGTTGACTGTCCTCGGCCTCGGCCTCTTCCTTCGCGGCCTGTTCTTGCGCCTGTTCCTGCGCCTTCGCGGCCTCTTCTTGCGCCTGTTCCTGCGCCTCCACGACCGCTGTTTGACTCATTCAGACGTCTTCTTGCCTCCTGATTGGCCTGTTCTATTGCGGCGTCAGTTCGCTCAGGCTCAGTCAACATCCGCCTGTCATTCACATTATATCGATGCCGCGGGATAATATCTGGTGGTTGCGCAACCTCAGCATAGTTGAATGTGATCTCTCGGCATCGATCTAGACGCCAATGAACGTCGAAATCCTCAACCTATAGAGGCTCCATTGATTCAATGCGTGCTCGGATAATATAAGGACATGGAAGGCCCCATCGACGCTCGAATGAGCCTGTGCAAGGTCTCCATGTTGTTGGAGGAGCCCGCAAGGTTGCGGGTGTTATATTCATATAAATATTATGAGGCTTGTATATCTCTTCTACCTTGAGAAGTGCGTAGATTGATATATAAGTGACCATAAAGGCCTATAATTAACCAGTGAACTGAGGCCTTCTCGATTGGCTGTTGTTAGCAAGTTTTGCCATGATCTTAATAGTTATATCTCTGTGAATATATTTAAACTATCGAACGATAGTTAAGATATCGCTTTAAGTGCTAGATAAATAACTCTTTAGCACTCGATGTATTTCTTCTAGACATAAGGTTATGATATTGCCAAAATGACGATAATTGTCGATGAAACAGCGCCAAATTCCTTATTGTCTCATGAACCAAGTATAGAAGAGATAGTCATAGATTTAAGGCTTGAATCGATAGTCTCGTCTTAGTCTATCCTAGGCTTCATTAGCGAGATCCTTAGTAGATATATTAACACATTTTCATCAACTATTCATAAGACGCTTTAATTGGACTTGAATCTTTGTGGCGTTCTCATCGATATCTTCTTGTGTTATAAAGTCAAGATCTCGCTAAGTGAATGGTCTCCATATCTTTTTAGCCTTGCTTATAATTGCCTTGTTGATATGCCAGAGACAGAGTAAATACGAGGCAAGTGGAAAGACAACCTTAATAGCATTAGCAAGAGAATAAGCGGCGTCTGTGATGAGAACCCATGGAGATGAAATTTGACAGTGTTTAAGGATTTCAAGGAGACTTCTCAACACCCACTAATAAGTGGTTTCATTCTTCTATCTAATGAATGCCGATCCAAGAAAGAACAATTCATTATTTGCTGTCACACCAACCATATTGACCAGTGGCATGTTGAAACGATTGGTTTTATATGTAGTATCCACCAACAAAACATCAGGATAAAGTCGAAAGAGATCAAGACCTTGGTGGTGAAAAAATGCGAGGCCCTTAAGTTTCAAACTCTTGATATTGTATAGAGTTCGATGTTGTCATTGCTCTGTGATTGCTAGAAGAAGTGCCTGAATAGGTGTCCTACCATTTAAGTCAACCTTTTCATGTCTCTTGCGCTCATTAGTCACATCCTGACGAGTGATAGAGATATCATGAAGGGAGTGAATATGTGAGATAGTTGATTGCACCCCGATACCCTCAAGGAGTTGTTCCTTAATAAATTCATTAACTTCACCCTGTCGACCGCGTCGGCGAAGGCTTGAATGAGTTAAAGGCCCCTAGGATGGCTCGTGAGAATGCTCTTGATGAGTATAGATAAGTCGCCATGGGGAGCCTTCCATAGAGCGCTTCAGCACCATTCGAAAGTGACAATTCCGAGTCAAGGTGCCCTTATATTGATGAACAACATGACTGGCGCTTTTTTTTCTGTTCCGCGGGTTGGCGCGATCACAGACTAGATAGATTTGATTGATTTCGCCGTTGACATGGAGACGACCTCGTCGATGAATGCGAAGGCCATATCCACGAGGCCCTGTCCACCTATCAAGGAACTCCCAGGCCTCCTCAAGTGAGTGAAACATAGTGTCACTAGGCGGGAGCGCAAATGGAATCACAGGGCCCTGTTCCGCGGCCTCTTCACGAGGCGGGAGCGCAAATGGGATAGCATGGCCCTGTTCCTGCGCCTCCGCGGCCTCTTCACTAGGTTGCGCGCCGTCGAGAGCCTCCGGGGCATCTTCCTGCGCCGCCGCGCCCGCCGCGCCCTCCGCGCCCTCCGCGTCGGAGTTGCACTCATAGAACTCATCATTTGAGGATGTTTCATAGGCCAATAGGGCCTCCATTTCCGCGGCTAGTTGGGCGGGGGTCGACATGGCTAGACGGCGCAATGATAGACGCAATGATAGACGCAATGATAGACGCAATGATAGGTTGTTGCGAGCAAGGAATATGTTGTTGAGAGGGTTGTGATCGAGGAGTAGGCAGGGATAGCATGGAAAGGGGTTTACCTCAGTTGTGCCAAGACATACGCTAACCTAACTGGGCCGCGCTAACCGCTTTAGGTGGGGTGCGTAATACCACCCCTGGGGTGCGTAATACCCATTACCTTAACTATCTCCCTCGTTTCCCTTTCTAGGAGACAAAACTTCTAAGTTCTTCCGGCAATCGGGCTCAAGCATGCCTTGCGTCGCAAGACCACGATAGCCTATTTCTAGGTACTCGCGATGGCAGATAACAAGGGAGGACAATTTCAAGTCCTGTCGTTCCCTGAGGGTCAGGCCTCCAATGGACACGTCCAGAATTACAAGCGGAGAAAGCTCCATCACAAATCGCACAATGGGTGCCTAATATGCAAGAGACGCAGAATCAAGGTAAGTGAGCAAAGGGATCCGGACAATAGTTACGGATCATGGCTCGCTGATGATGGGGAGTGCGATGAACACACGCCAGCGTGTCAGAACTGCATCAAGCACGGCACGAGCTGCATCTACGGAACACAATCTTGGCCTCAGCTTCGCGCCGACCAGCATCGTCTCCGGACAAGGATACACTTGAACTGGTACCCTGATATTGATTCGAGACTGTTCACGTATTTCATCGAGTCGGTCGTCAAGACCATGATGCCTTTGTCCATATGGGAACCGGCTGTGAAAAACGTCGTATGCATAGCTGTAGAGGTAGGGCGGCCCAGCCATCACACGGCATCAAGGTCCTTTAAGATAAGGATCAGGATCAGGATCAGGATACCGGAATCAAGGCTGACCAAGTAACCATCAATTGCCCCTAGGAACCACTCGCCATGCATTCTGTACTTGCAGCATCAGGATGTCATTACCGCTACCATCGCAAATCACCGCGAGCACGATGTCTAAGCGAAACATACCATGCAATGCGAGCCTGCTCTGGTCTGAGGCAGTGGCTGGAAGCGCAGAAGTTGGACAAGGTTGACGCCGCCATCACAACGTCGATGTTTCTAGGATGCATCTCGTTCGCTGACATGGACGACGATTTCCAAGTGTCATTGCAACATCGCCAGACGCCCTTCTCCTGGCTCGGCAGTCAACTTGGTCTCGGACCAATCTTGACGCTCTTCCAATCGAAATCGGGCGTCGACCGGAGCATGTGGATAAGCACGTTAGAACCGGTGGTGGAAGCTCTGCTCATACCGCACCCTGACGACCACGGTCAGCAGCCAGGAGGGGCGCACGGCGGCGGCGTCCCGGCCGAATTGGCGACGATATTCGAGGTCTTCTCCTTCTCGTCCTCCTCCACCAACCACCCGTATCTTCAGACGCTTCGCAGACTGTGTCGGCTGGTGGCCATTGATCCTGAGGATGAACTGGCTCTTCTCCAGTACGTGCAGTTCGTCGAAGGCATTTCTTCGCAGTTTCTGCATCTTCTCAACTCGCTTGACACGAGGGCGCTCCTGCTCGTGTCATACTGGCTTGCCCTGCTGTGCGCCAAGGACTGCTGGTGGACTCGTGCGCGCGCTCTGAATGACTGCCGGGCCATCTGCGAGCAAATCGAGCAGGCCGCGGACAAATCTCTGTGGTGGAAGTACGTGGATTTTCCCGCCGCTGCCTGTGGCTATCCTTACACGTGTGACGATCCAGCAGGGCAGCGTTTGGTCGAGGGGCTCCGAAGTGGTGGTGGTGGTGGTGGCCAACTTGCCCTTTCTCCCTTGTAGCCATCCTGCCAGCAGCAAGACCGGTAACGATGATGATGGAGGGATAGATATTCATCAAGCAATGGTCTCGAACCGGGGATGACAAAACACAGGGTGCTCAGAGCGTTCGCTCGGGCATATTGCATGGGAATCGTATCTGCAGAACGCATCCTAGCTGCTACCTGACAAACAATAATTGGTCCACTACTGTCCACGATGTCCGCGGACCTCTGGGTGAATCGGTACATCAATTGTCACGTTTCGCAGCGCCACTGTCATAAAAGATCGACCATGACGATGACGCTGGATCTCGATGATGCATTGTATACCTCGTATGTCCCATTCCTAAAGAGGTAAACGAGAGATTTGTGGGTCTTTCGTTCGCCCTCATGAGGCGGGCGACAACAGCAGTCCTAACACTTCCAACTCAAAGAACCATTCTTTCTCTGGCTCGCATTTATGCATAGCTGACTGTCCACTATCCTCGGCTTTTTTTTTTGCAAAGGTGCGTGGTCTCCTCAGACGGACTTCGATTTGTAATGGATCTGAAGCGAAGGCCACAGGCCAAGTGACCTACCTGGTTTGGTGGCCTGCATCAACGCCGAAGCATATAAGGTGGCCCGCCCTCTTCCGTCGTCGACAAATCTTCAAGAAACACTTCACAACCAAGCACTGCTCTCCATCGATCTAGCAAAATGGCAACCTATCTTGTCACTGGAGCAACAGGCGTCCAAGGCGGCGCAGTGGTTTCCGAACTGCTCGCCGCCGGAGCGACAATCCACGCCGTGGTGCGGGATCCCACAAGTGCGAAAGCTGCCGCTCTTCGTGAAAAGGGCGTCGTTCTATTCCAAGGCACCCATGAAGAGCCGGACACGGCGTTCCGAGCTGCCGCCGCAGGATGCACCGGTCTGTTTCTGAACCTCTCCATCTTTGAGCCTGGGAAGGCCAGGGCCCAAGCAGACGCCGTGACAAAAGCATGCAAGGCCGGTGCTGGAAACAGCCTCACGAGCATAGTCCTCTCATCAACGTCCAGGACGATGGAAATGAGCACGCAGCCCAGCACAACATCTGCAGTCCATCCGTGGCTGGGTCTGTACTACACGGCGAAAGCTGAAGTCGAAGCAGCAGTGCGCGACAGTGGGATCCGGGACTACACCATCCTCCGTCCACCAATATTGAACCACGATTTTTTCCTGCCACATTCCGCTCATTCGCATGGCTTCCCACACCTTCCGCGGTCAGGTACATTGGTTACCTCCCTGGACGACAACCGGACCATGCCGTACCTGGACGGGTACGACGTCGGCAAGTTTGCGGTGGCCGCGCTGCTGAACCCGACAAAGTTCAGCGGTCACGAAATCGACCTTGCAAGCGACAACCTGTCAGCACGAGACGTGTGCGAAATCCTGGCTCGGGTCAGTGGGCTCGACGTCAAATTCCACAAGCGCACACCAGCCGAGATGGAGGAGTCGAAGAACACCGAGCTCTTCCAGGTCTTTGAAATTCTGACAAACCGTGTTGGGCGCCGGGTGGATGTCCAGGGCCTGGAACAAAAGTATGGTATCAAAACGACCACGTTTGAGGAGTACATGGAAAGAAATAAGGAGAGGCTTCTGGGCTCGCTTCCTCCTCGGTCAGCCGCTTTCCTTCAATCAGCTTCTTGAGGTGCAAGAGAGGCCTGAGACAAGACGGCCACTGGTGACAGAGTAGTTAGTAAACAGAGAGTCTGGTCAAGAGGTATTTTATATGTTCTCCACCTAAACAAATGTTTGCGTGCCTTTACATATGAGTATCTGTCTCCAAGGTCCACGCCGTATGCGTAGTAGATAGTGTGAGTGAGTCAATTTTGACTCGTCTGAAGCGGCAACCGACAGAAAGACATGGATCCCATTGGAGTCGGCTTTGATACTGGCGGTCGTTCTCTGGAGAGAGTGCACGAATGTGAGCTGAAGAACCGCGTCGAGACCAGACCATGAAGGCTCCCCAGTATTGCATGGAAATGGAGAATGAACCTGTGGTTCTTTCTACGTAAGAAATCAAGCAAACCTGGTGACAGGCCGTTCGTTTGTTTTTTATTAGAATGAAGAATATATTGCATACCAAAATGTGAGAAAAAGAAAATCGGCGGGTGACTCAATAATGTCTCGGTGCTCTAAATCACCAAGAAACTCATTATGCCAGCGGCAACTGCAACCCATAGAGACGCACGAGTGCTTGTCGATGCTGAATTCTCATTGCCTGATGAGGAGGAGCCCGTACTTGAGGCGCCGAGCTCGCTAGTCACACTTCCAATGGCGAAGGTTGGAGAACTAGTTGGGCTCATCGTTAGCTGGAATCCAATATCTGCCCGTCACAAGTCTTCACTTACCCTATGGGAACATCTCCTGTGGCAGTCGCCGATGCTGCAGCAGAGGTGGTCTTCGCGCCGGGCTGCTCAACACTATTGCTGGATGTGGGTACATTGGTGAATGTGTTTGTCGAAGTTGCTCCAGGGATATCCGTTCCGTTGGAGAAGGCGACTATTTTCTCTGGCTCTGACGAATTGAGGCGGGCTTGAGCGATGGCCATCATGTTATTCTCGAGGTCGTAGACAAAGTATCCGGAACGCATGAATGAGTCGCCAAGTATGTAACCCAAGTCCTCGGTTGCCGGGTTGATGAAGATGGCGCAAGCCGGGACATCGCCTTTGTAAAACGACGGGTCGCTTGCTCCAGGTCCAAGCAGTTCGGACAACTGTACGTCAATCGAAGGACCACCTGGGCCGCCAAAGGTATAAGTGATGTAGATGCCCGCGTCCCCGTATGCACACGGAACGACAGGGCTACCAAGGTTGGGGTCGTTGGTCGCCCCGAGGCCTCCGAGGATTGCATCATAAACTGGCTGTGGGAGGGTCTGGGCGACGGTACCACTGTCGATGAGTGCGGGTACGGCAAAGTCGTCGTCTGTCAGTTTATGTGTCCCGTTTTGATCGGTGAGAGATATCGCAGTCAAGGCAATCTCGAAGCGCGTGTAATCGGAGAAATTGTCCGGCGTAGGCAGGATGGGGAGAGCCACAAGTTCGCCTGTGTACTTGCTTGAATCAACGCCTCCGAAGAGCACTGCACCCTCGCCACTTTCAAAGTCGTTCAGATAGAGGCTGTAGGCTTCTCGGTCAATTGCACCAGCTTGCACCAGCGCTTGAGTCAGACTAGGTGGGAGCTTGTCTGCGTCAAATAAGCCAGTCATCGCGCCCGACTGTAAACTGGAGTATCCGACGCCGACAAGACCATGGCCATCATTCTGAACCTGAGGGCCATCCACAGTAATCATAGCCAGGCCGAGTTGCATGATACCAGCTGGAATAGTGTCGTTGCCAACCACTACAACATCAGTGAAATAATCCCCGGCGTCGCCGGTCTGATCTCCGTATTCCACTTCCCATGACCATGGGATCGTGATTTCGGCAGTGGTGGATTTGTTGATGTTGAACGCGCCGCCTGGACAAGTGTGGCCATCCCGGACACAAGCAGTTGCATTCGCTGCCGGGACCCAGAGATCACTGCTGCCAGTGTCGAGTTGGAGCTTGAACTGTTGAGGCGGTGTACCAATGGTGAGATCCAGCCAGTAAACAGATCCTTCTATTGCTAAAGTGATGTCCTCTTCAAGGGTGTCCGTCTGTCTGCGCGCCAACATGCTCTTGCTGCGCTGCACATGGTCCTTATGCAGATTCATCTTGACGAAACTGTCGGCCGCCAGGCCAACAGTCGCCAGACATAGCACAGCCACTAGAGAGGATCTCATGATGTCTGCGAGGTAGTACTAAGCCTGCCAGGCGATCGAGTATTGACAGACCCAAAGGGAAACGGAATAATAAGGTAGCAAATCGAAAATCTAGTACAAACTCAACGTTCGTTTTCCATGCGAAAGGAATCCAGAAAATCAAAAAGGTACCCGAGTGTGATAAACTCCCCCGGCGTCCAGAAAATAATTGCGGCCGGAGACATCGCGTTCCCTACTTATAGTAGATGGACAATCTTGTGCAGGTGAGAAGGAGTCTTAGCTCAGCGATCCTTCGAGTCCTTGGGCAACCGTCTCAGCCCAAACTCAAGCTGAATCTGGGGGCCAAAAGGTCTGGTCCATCGTGCCTGTGGCGCTGAGCGAGACCGATTTGGAGTTTGAGAAACAAATCTATTGTTCCTGGCGATGCTTGGCCGTAGTTTAAAGGGTACAAGGCCAGGGTCCCCAGGAGTCTCGCCAGCGCCCATTGCGCTTCCTCACCAACGCTCGGATCGTGGCAGCATCTGTGTCCAATCCCCGTTGCTGTGTCAGCAGGCCGTGGTTGCAGATGCCGCGTGCTAGAGTGCCGCACGATCCTCCTGTGGCTAAGTAGACGCGAGTGCCCAAGGCAACATGAACAAAACTACGGCTGAAGGATTGGGGGCAGGATGCATCCTTCGATCCTGTGGCGCCCACAGCCAATCGACCATCTTCGGCGCCATGGAAGACGTTCCCACGCTGACCTGCAGATCATGATACCTCGATTCTTCGAAATTATGACCATATTCAGGAAAGGCTAGAGAATATACTCTCACGCCACTGCTTGCAGGGCGAAACTCAGCTGGGCCACACAGCCTCGCAACATCATCAAGGACCAAGCCGAGATTCGAGCTTTTGCGCCGAAGTTGCTAGGTCTTTTGCCTTTGCCTATTCAGCGGCGCCAACCCGATACTCTGGGGATGGCCAATTTCCTGCCATGTTGAATTATTTGCACCGCAGAAGCATGTACAGTTACCCAGTCTTCCCAGAGGATGGACCAGAGTCACAGAAAAAGAATGCACACTCCTCAGCTGCGAATTATGCCACGGTGTATGGTAAGGGCTGCCGGTGTGTCCGCTTCTACTGCCACGGGTGACACTGAAGAAGACTGAGCCCAGCCCGATGGTGAGTATGGCTTGACACCGTTTTGATTTATATCAATCGGGAATCTTTTGCATCGACTGCTTAACAGGCGTGTCAAAACACAATGCACCGTGTTGTCACTCCTGGAATGCAGGGCAGTCGATGCTTCTGGGGTGCTACCATCGAGATATTCGATGCCTTACTTTGATTATCAGTGAAACCTGCCGGTGGTAACAGCTGCAGTAGACTCAGTCACGCCCGGTTGTCAATATATATTCGTCACGTTCAACAATACCCTCAAGCCCATAGACTGGATCTTGTCGCTTAAAAGATTGCCCGAAATTCATCGGCCAATATTTGAGCCGATGGCACTCGTCGCTGTCAGCTTGGCGTGAATCAGGTCGATATTTGGAGAAGCTGCAGACAACGAGTTCAAGCCCGGTCATCAACCTTTGTAGAGCTTGCAGCCATTCTCGGGCTATCTCGACATTTCACGAAGCACGTGGACCAGTTAGTGCTTCTGCCATGAAGCTGATCAACCCGGGCGCTGTTGCTTCATGGATGTGAATATGACTTGAGAATATGGTACAGCCCAGATCCAGTGAGCCTGGAGCCACATCAGTCCCAAGAAGTAGCTCCGCGTGTTATGCTTGTCGCGCCAGGAAGCAGAAGGTTGGTCGGCCAGCAGGAGTCAATGCAGGGATATCTCTCCATGACTGACTCTTCCCTAGTGTGATGGACAAAGGTTCGTCGAACAGCGAAGGCTTCCGTCCTTGGCTGTACAAAGCGATGCGCTTGAGAGCTGACAACGATCTCCGGTCTCAGACCTACCTGCAGCAGATGCCGAAGTCTTTCGCAGACATGTGTATGGCCTAGAAAACAAAAACGGTCTGTGGCTCCAGATGATTCCAGTCCTGTTGCTAGCACCAAGAGTTATGTGTTTTCGCGTCGAAAAGCCACTTGGTTTGCACTCTAACATGTCATCGACAGAGGTCCTGCCAAGGGCTACATTGAAGCGCTTGAAACAAGGCTGAAGGAGACAGAGCGCTTGCTATGGAGAATGCTGTCAGCTGCCAGTGCAAATGTTGAGATATTGGCAGAATCATTCAATGCAGAACTCGATCACCGAATTCCGGCAAGCCTCTGCGTCAGCACCTTAAGTACGACAGACGAGAAAAAGTCTGCCATCGCCTACTGGGAACAATACCCTCTGCAAACTCCGGAAGACGTGATCTTGTGGAAGCAAGATTTGGATTCCCAGTCCGGAATGGCAGCCCTGGGCTCGCGTAACGTGGTAGATAATAGCTTGTTCGAGCGGTTAGAGGTAGCCTCTCCGAGTGATCCGAGTCCGTTCGAGGGAAGCTTTCCAAGTGCCGACCCATCACCAGTTCAAGATATAGCCCACGAAGCTGGAGAAGATGTCGCGAGCCAAGGTGGTGTACCATTTACTCCAGAACCCCGGTCGTTCCATCCCTCTGCACCTTCACAGACTTCACAAAATGTCGGAGACGCATTACGTCAGCCTTCAACGAGATCGCATCGGAGCAGCACTGCCGCGAAATTTGGCTTGTCCCAAGAATTTGAAGATACATTTCTGTGGTAATCATGACCTCTCTTGGATCTCCTCAAGCCAGCGTGCCTCTTCAGACTCGAGAGCGTGTTCATGGCATGTCATAGCTGTCCCTCTGCTGGTGCCTTCGGCCGCTCGAAGCCCCCAGCTCGTTCACGTACCCTGTCCCATTAGCCATTGCTTCCCAACCAATGTTTCCAAAGGCACCTGGATTTATATAAAAGTCATCCATAATGGACAAGCGAAAATGGTCAGGATTGTCGAAGCTCCCGGCCATGGGCGATCCAGCCGCGAAATGGGGTCCCATGTACTCCAAAGTTGGAAGAGTGACACCGTCCTCCAATACAGGCCATCCACCCAAATCAGGATCGAAGTCATACGTTGGACCAGGTCGCTGGGTTGACGCAGTATTCGTTTCGACTTGAAGGCTGCCCGAAAGATACTCGAGGTCGTTCTCTTGCAAATCCGCTTTTCTTCGTTTCCTAGGACGTGCAGCTACGTCGGAGGAACTGTCTTTATCAACTGAGGAAATATTGTCCGTCATTGGGGTTGGATTTTTAGCAAGGGATTTTGGTGTTAGACCGCCTTGGGCGCGGCCGAGAACACCGTCGGCATATTGCTGTTTCAGAGTTGCCAGCATACTTTTCAACGCTTCTGCGCAATGCCTTGCATTGTTCCACCTTCTGTCCATTGCCGTTATCTGGTCGATGCATTCTTCAATCTCCCTAGATAGACTCCTCTCAGGATCTGCGATGAAAGGACAAAACATTCGTAGCAGAAACAAAAGGCTTACCTTTGTGCCTTGTTGAACGGATATAGCTTTAAGGTGCAGGCAAAAGACAGCACCAAGCCAGCCATCCAGCTTACAGATAGCATTCCAGGCCAAGAAACCGACAGATTTCGTTCAGATTGATGGCGCAGCGTGGAGATTATCTGGCGGCTAGCTGTGACACATGTCTGTAGACTTGACCTGAATTCCAAAGTCCTCGGCGAGAGGGAAAGAAAGGGACGATTGATGAGGAGGAGCAACTGGTTATAGAGGGTGATAAAAAAGAAGGTGAACGTCGAAGAAAGCTCCATCTTTCCTCCCGTATATTCGTCTTGTAAGCTAGCGGGCAGTCCATTCCACCAAGAATGCACCTCCGACTGTAGCTCGACCATGTCCTCGCTTTGAATTTTACGGTTCTGAAGCGATTTATGAAATAGTTCCAATGCTTGTCCTGTCAATCGACAGTAGAGAACGTAGTTAGCCAATATCTCCGAACTACTGTTTCTCTCCTCTTGTTCTCGTGACCCGTGAAACTTGACAGGGTCCGCAGTTCTAGAAGTTGGCACCACTGAAGAGGTTGCATTCGCTGCACTGGCCGATCTGGCCGACTGTTCTCGGGGAAGGTGAGCCAAAACTTCGTTTTCATCTGCACGGTCTCCTGAGGGCATTTGTTGACTTGACGACGTGACAGGTCGGTGCAATTCTGCTGTGCCAGGAATACAGACATCGAGATCCGAATCTTGAAATCCTAGAGGGTGACCCAGAGCTTGACTGAGATATCGGTCTAGCACGTAAGCACTCCAGAAAATCCGTTTTCGCAAATCACCTTCCTGGGGATCGAGCTGGGGATAGCGATATGGGCAACGATGGAGACCAGCATGATACATGATCCTAGCGAGTGTACCACCCACGGTCGATGCAGCTCGGAGCGCCATGGTGGAGACCAGGTAAAGCTGTGCGGCGAGCAAAGCCTGAATGGTTTGAATGTCGTGATTGTTGGCGACATATCCGAGGAGAGAGAGCAATTTGCTCGAGGACTCGATCTGTGACTCGGATGGCAGACACTGGCCCCGATTATCGAGGTCAGCTATGTTGAAGACGCATTGGCACGTAATGACTTTGCACAAACGAGCTCTCAGGCTGTCTTTGGTCGAAAGCCGTGGTTCGTCAACTTCATACAAGGCCGCTACCGATTCAAGAAGTGTTGGGCCGTGAAGGAAGGGGAACAAAGGGTGCCAGTTGCGTAGGTAAAGCACCAGAAGCTCTTTTGCGGCCTGCTGACTCGGAGCAACGCCCAATCCATGACCCTTGATACCGTAAGATCTCGCTGGGCTGTCCGAATTATCGCGTTCAAGATGGATTTTCACACCGACATTCTCGTCTTCGGCCTGCAATGGAGTCTCAGGATCAACAAGACGGCTATCCACCGATCCTGGATCATGATGCAACGTCCGAGAGTCAGCATTGTTGGAGCTGTAAGCGGACTGCGCAAATGCGCGGAAGACGGTGTTTACAAAGAACACGCCGCTTGCGCTACCAATAAACTCGGTCTTGTGTGGCGACGATGCCGTGAAAGAGCCAATCTCGATTGGCGCGATGGATCTGGAAGCCATTGGGGGGAGACGAGGGCACTCATGCTGCGAAGCGAGGGTTTCTGTAGAGTAGTCGCATTATGTTGATCTATCCAAATGTTAGAGGAGGTGAGAAGGCAGCCACTAAGTTAACGAGTCAGGTAGGTACTGTAGTTAGTTGTCTGGCTGACTTAAACGGTCTCGGCTAGTAAGGCTCACTAAAGTAAGGCTCCCTAGGCACTTATCCCGGGCAGCCTCGTGGGGTATCGCGGTGCCTGGAGCAAGGTATCATTAGGCGCTATAGGCTATAGGCAGCGCCCCCCTCCCCCAATTTAGTTAAAGGCACTGGCTAGAACAGAGAGGTGACGTCCAGGGCCTCTAGGCATGGCCGAAACTGGCTCAGATACATCGGATAATTTATTGGCCGTTCGCTCAATGCCCACAAGCACTCAACAGCAGCGGCGTCATGAGCGCATCTCTCTTGAACATGACCAACCTCAAATCGTATCAGCTTAGGTGCTCCTCAATCTTGCTCTGGTATTATCCGTATCCATAGAAGAAGAGAATCTCAGCCCGCTTCGAAACTGCCCAAGGCGATTTCAATATCCCAAGTACAATGGGCGATATGAATATCCATGGCTTTTTCCCCGCATTGCGATTTTCCAGGGAACCTATGCCACGCCATCGCTCTTATACTCGTATAGTTGTACTGAACTTCACGTCTCCCATTAAGAAAGCACCAGAATACATCCAGTGTCCTTCATACCATCCGCTAGATTTCCACTTTCATCGTGCGCAATTTGTATCCGCTGCTTCTTAGACACTGGAATCTAAGTGACTCGCGAGATACCTGAGGAAGCATATATCTGGACCTAACTCAAGGTCGGATGCTCAAGGAGAGGACCACTAAAAGTTTCAAGATATCCAGCTGTGCTTAGTAGTAACTACTATACCTACCTTAGCTGGTTCTATTTCCCCTAGTATAGGCTCTGTTGTATATCTATCCGTTAAGTAGCGGATTGGTCTCCGGGTACAAAGTTCCCTCGCTCTCATTCTCAAACGCTTCCGGGCCGCACGGAGCAGCATGAATCTGCCAGTACTTCCACATGTCCTCATTCGACGGTTTTCCCTTCTCGAACCTCCCTTCTTCCGGCAAGTTGTACTCGGGATGTGTCACGCACTCGGACAAGATACCTTTCTTGACCCCGGACGTTTGATATTGCAAGAACATTTCCGAGACCTTCACGTATTGCCTTACACCTTCGTGTGCATCGATGCTCGAGCCCGTCGCCCAGTTGAGAAGGAGAGGCTCTATCAGAGGAGCGTCTGTCACCGAAGGGTGGCTTGTGCCCACTGCGACGATGTAGGGGTTAGCATTGATGGCCGTAAGTGGCACGGGGCAGGTGGCACCAGGGCACGGGGGGGAAGCTCTCGGTAGAGGTGAACCTATCACGCACGCGAAGTCATAAACCATGCTGCTTTGCCTCTCTCCAAGACACCTAAAACCACATCCTTGACCGTCTCAAAGTGTGGTCGTCCGTAGAATATCGAGTATCTGCTCGACCAAGAGTTGGAATGGATGACCAGTGTCGAGACGTTGACATCGTGATTCAATGGTCCGCTCTGTTTACCGCTGTAGGATCTGTCAGTAAACTGGGCACAGCAGCTGAGACACAGGAATATGCGTACGGATCGAGGACAACGGCACTCTGAAACGGAAGATGTATAGTAGGTCCGCCTTTCAAGGTTTGCAACTAAAGAGCTGGACGTCAGTGCACATGTTTGTGTCAGTTGACGATATCAACCCACGGCCAATGTGGCTCCGAAGGAGTGTCCACCGATCGTAGTATTGTTCATTGCCAGACGACCTCGCCAGTGCTTGAGGTGCTGGCCCTCACCGCGAGAGTTTTGACTGAAGATTCTATCTCCATGACCGGCGTTGATCTGTTTGAGCACCCGCACAGTTTCCTCAACCTCTGCTTGACGGAAATCAAGTTGCGCCTGCTTGAACGTATCGGCATCCAGCCCGGCATCATGACTAAGATAGATAACAACGTCAGCACACATGCTCGATCTAAAAGCAAGTCAAGAGTAAACTCACTGCAGGTCACGGTGGCTAAAGTGAAGTAGAGTTCTGTGACGACCCGATGGACTCATGATGAGAGTTCCCGGTCCGCTACCATCCCGATGTTCAATCGCCGCCACAACGTGTCCCCGGCTAGCAAGCTCTCCACAGTATTGCGTATACTGAGTGCGGGAGCTAGCCATGCCATGAGAAAATACCAGCACAGGAAACCCTTCATCGACTTCGACCGAGGAAGTCCCCGCCGGTGTCTGAAGGACGGCAGGACCGTGGTGGAGAGGGACATCGACATGTGCCGGGATCTTGATACTGCCGGCCAACGCCCACAATGCAAATGTCATCACCGAGTTGGTCAAGAAGTTACTAATCCTAGCAAAACGAGCATAGCCAGCCCCGACGATACCCAGTGGTCGGGGAACCCAGAGATGGTGCGGTTTCGACGAGCTCGCACCGTCTACCGACGGGTAGTATAAAGTGAAAAGCACGGTTTCAACCTTGAGATGTTCAGCCATGGTACCGACATGGAAGGTTTGGCACTGCAACCCTGACTCACCTCGAAAGCAGGATGTTGCCCATCCTTAAGCGTGGCATCGTTGATCCTCCTTGGCTCGCAGGGCGCTTCGAGGTCGAGGGTTCCGACTTGGTACGGTCCGGTATATGGAGGCAGGTTGGATGAAAGCAAGGGGCGCGCCAACAAGAAATTGTAGATTGCGACTGTGGCAACGCTGAAGCATAAGAGGTATCTCCATGTCCAGCGAGGACGAAGAATTGGCGGTAGCCGCAAGACCATGCGGTTCCAGATCATAGAGCCCATGGTGAATATTCGCCCAAGTGGTCAATCTTTCATAGATCGCCACAAGATACACTTGAGAGCATCACATTCTGCAGAACACTTTGCCGTGGTTATCGATTCATTCATGGCGGCCTTGAAAAGCTGACATCATCACCGACAAAAACATATACGAATACGAATACGAATACTACACACTTCTTACGTAATCCATTAGATAAACGCGACACCCTGTGGTTTCGTCCTGGCATTCCATTGATAAAGGAACATGCCATAGCAAATCTATACGATATAGGGAGTACTCATCTTCAATCCCAGGTCATATCTGTTACAGTTGCGGTCTCTGCTTCCGGGCGAGAAGATCCGTCGCGAAACTGTAACCGCACACTCAACAGCCTGGTGGACTGAACTACGACAGGGCGCCTTACTACTCACCCTCGATATCAACGTGTGATCCGGGCATCTTGAGTACCAGAGTCCGGAGTACTAGAAAACTTGGCTTGACATTGGGTTATGCATAAGCCCCTGAAACCAGCCCTCCGGCTTCTGGAATAGGAGGACAGACTGTTCCTGGTCGGTGCCTGGCATAGCCACGATACTATGCAGGCCTCCCCTGTAGCGCAGGCAATCACACTCAATTCATTGGCATGCCTTCGAGGCCATCACGATTGCTAGGCCCGACCCTTCCCTGTCGATGTCTTCCTGGTGCGACTCCAGACGCCAACGAAGCACGAATGAGACCACTTAACAACCAATATTGGCATTTGGGGTCTGGCACTAGTTGGCAAGGAAACATGTCGATGGCGGCATCGGACTTCGAACTGAACGACCAGGTGGTCGCTTGCACGGTTACACACACCACGGATCACTGAGCACCCGTGTCGATGTCCACGCTAAGTGTTCTCTACGGTGCTGATCCGCCTATTGCCCAATTCTCCTCGATCGTCTGTTCCTGTAGACTTCCTGACAAGCTCTGGAGGTGCTTTATCTCTCGAAAAGTGCTGTTGAGTGGTACACTCTGCAGTAGATGATTGCGCGGAGTGTCCTTTCTCTCTTCCCCTCCTCACCAAAATGTTGACTTCTATACTCCTAGTCTCGCTGGCACTGGGTGTCCAGACGCTCGAAGTGACCAGCGGATCAGCATGTGCCGATATCTGCGAAGGCCCGACCTTGACGTACAGCGACGACCTGACATGCACCGACGAGGGCTATTTCAACACGGCAAAAGGTGACACTATGCACGACTGTCTGCTGTGTGAGAGCAAGAGTACCGCCAACACGGGCGACAACAGTAATCCACAGAACAACGATATATATTGGTTTCTGTGTAAGCTCTTTGTTACCCCCGATTCCGGGCGCGAATGCGGCTACATGCTGACCTGACGACAAGTCAACATGAAATACACTCTCCAGTACTGCATGTTCCAGGGCAATGGCAGCACACCTAACCTGCCTCAATGTCAAGCCTCCTGTGCCGGGCTTTACCCCGTCCTCCAGAGCTCCTGGTTCATTCCAGTGGCGGCCGAGCAATACGACTATTGCTCGATCAACAACACGGCCTTCCCACCTACGTGGAGGATTGCGCAACCTGCTTGTCACGACGATCCGGTTCGGTCATTCTTGGCAATTGTAAGTCCGATCAAAAGAGATGTCTCCGCCGATTTGCATTGTAATTGAGGCACTGGCGCTGACGCTGAGGTGTTTTTTTGGGGGGGGATTTCGTAGACCTGTTTGCAATGAAGAGTGGATGTGACAACAAGCCCAACGCAACATTTGGCCAGACCATTTCTCTCGAGCGCGACCTCTTCGAGACCGCGACCCCATCTAGCTCATCGACGGGAACTCTACCGGCGGCATCCGCCACGGGCGCATCTGGAAGCTCCTCGTCAACGAACGCCGCAAGCGCTGCCGTGAGCGCCACACAAGCATCGCCAACCCCCTCAACCAGCTCCTCAGGTCTCAGCGGAGGTGCCGCTGCCGGCATTGGGGTCGGCTGTGGCCTGGCCGCGATAGCAGCAGTTGGGGGTCTGGGGTGGTTCATCGTACGCAGACGGCGATCTCGCCGTGCAATGGCAGCGTCATCCGACTTCCTTGATACCAAGCGAGCGTATATGACACCCCCGTATCAGTATGCTCAACAAATAGACGGATCAGAAGTACACGAGATTGACTCGGGACAAGTGAAGTCCGGCGCGGCGGGGTCCAGGACCGAGCTGGAATAGGCGTGCCACCGTGATCAAGTAGCACCTACGATCCAGGTTTACGCATTTGGTGTCTCGACGGGCGTTCTGTCGCGGTTTTAGACCCGGTTACAACAATGAAAGGTTGAAGGGCAAAGGGAAACAAACGTAGATATAGATGGATTGGAAAAATCCAAGAAGCCAGTTCGAACCCAGGTATGACATGAAGGCTTTGTTCAATCGGATATTTCCATTCACAATTTGATACTCTTAACCACATTGGTCTTGATACCTGTGGCTTCGCCGCCATAGCCTCCGCGGCCCTCGCCACCTTTGTATACCTGTCGGATAGAGGCGAGTTTCTTCATCTTCTCGTCGAACTTCTTCCTCTTCTTGACGCGAGGGTTGCGCACGTCCTTCTTCCGTTTCGGCGCGAGGCCCTTGTTCTTTTCAATCGCGTAAGTGATTTTCCGTTTGCCATCAGCCCCGACCTGTTCTTCCTCGTATACCTGGGCTCCCTGTCTCGCGGCCTCGGCGTACGCTTCTGCTCTGGCTTGTTTGTCGGCCTTCTTGGCTTTCTTGCTCGAGACCAACATGTCGTAGTACTCGTTGGCATCGTCCTTCATTTCTCGGCCTACGCCGGTATCGTCGTCTCCAGAGTCAAACACTTGTTCGTCGCCATGGGCAACCTCCCTTCCTCTCATCTCTGCCTCACGCATCAAGCGGTCTTGCCTGTCGCGAAGGCGCTCCTTGTGCGGTACATCGTCGTCGCCGCCGGCGTTACGTGAAGCCGCGCCTCTCTTGTTGGCCTTCTGCGCGATCTGCGACGTGTAGAATCGCAGCGACCTCTTCCTCTTCGCCTTCTCTGCCGCTTCCTCGGCAGTCAAAGGTACTTCGTCTCCAAAGTCGGACTCATCGTCCCGGGGAGTCTGTAGCGACGACGCGAGGAGTTCCTGCAGATCATCACGCTTGGGTTTCTTAGATTTCTTCGTCTTCTTCGTTGATGGAACAGGCTCAGGCACGACGTCTTCTGTCGTTACTGTTGACTTTGTTGTTGGTTTCTTCGACTTCTTGCTCTTCTCCGGCTTCTTCGATTCGACGTTCGGCTTGGGCTGCTCCGGCACCTTAACCTCACGTGGTTTGACAGACACGGCTTCCTCCCGAACGGTGGGAACCTCAACCACCTTCAAGTCTTGCGCTTCCTGCCACAGCTGCCGACACCGCACGAGGTTACTCATGATGGGGTGTTCTCGCAGTTCACCGGGAGGCAGCGCTGTGCCACTCTTCGAGGATGTTAGAACAGCCAAGTACATTGCAACGGCACCCAGATAGGACGAAAGTGCCCTGAACCTCGTCAGAGATATTTTGTCCTGAATGCCCCGTGCACCTTGTACATCAGACAGCTCAATCTTCTTCTTCGATTCACGGTACTCATCTTGTAGTGAGACGAAGTCGTGCGCCAAAGGCTCGAACTCGGGATACCTTGATTTCAGGATTTGGGTGCGTTCCTCGGCCGTGGCATTTGGAGGAATTTGAAGTTCCGGGAGCTTTTCGACGGCGGGCCGCTTGTCCTGTGTCTTCTCGGTCTCGTCCACCCATGCGCTTTCGTCAAAGCCAAAATCCGCCTCGGTCATGGACTGGAGTTGTTTCTGCTGCAACCTGCGCGCTTCGGCTTCTTCCTCGAGGGCGTCTGCTTCGGTCTCAATTACGTCGGCATTGTAATAGTCGGCTTTGGACGTGCCCCAGTTCTCGTCCAACTCTTCGTCCTCGTCGCCGTCCTTACGGCCACGGGCATCGGCGTCGAAATCTACGTCTTCGTCGTCTTCCAGATCATCCTCGACCTCAGCCTGAGCGTCTTCATAGACCTCCTCATCCGAGGATTGTAAGTGTTTCTCCTGTTCTTCAAGTCTGCGTAATCTCTTCGCTGCCGGCGCTTCATCAAGTAAGATCTTATCCCGTCCGGCAAAAAATTCGTCCTCGGAATCATCGAATCTTTCCTCGACGTCGTATCGATCAGTCCTGCTTGGAGCATCCTGCTGGCTTGCTCTTCCGGCCTTTCTCTTTTTTGCCATTGCTAGTTTTGAGTGCTGAGTACAATGCAAAGGCAAAAGCAAAAGCAAAAAACCAGTGCTGAGCCTGCGCTGTGCCCTCCGCTGTCACTGATGTCGCAGGCCAGAAACTTTTTTTTGGAGACTCGGCTTGGCACCAAGTTAGTTGCTTTGGTGGCTTGCTAAGGGAGTTCCAGGCACCAATAATCGTCGGCCTCGGGGGCACTAGACTCACTAAGTTGGGTATGCGTGAATAGGCCTCGGCGGGAGATTCTCCGGGCCCGTAAGCACGTGGTGGCATTTTCAAGTGCTTCCCGCGAGCGCAGGGACGGAGTCACTGCTCAGGTCCTCCATAACAACATGTAATGTGTATCTTCACCTACGCACCTACGATCAGGTAGGCATTCATCTGGCACGTCTTCTTGGCCCTCAACCAGCCTGCAGTCCCTGAGCCTTGCTGAAGGTGGACGAAGGACGTGTCCGGAGACGTGAGACGCGAATTGCTCTCCTGACGAACGGCGCGCCTGAGATCGGAAAGGCTCTGACCTGCCCTCTTCTTCTGCTTCTGCATAGGACATGAGTACCAATTTCCTATTGGTATCCCTGGTCACCCTCGCAGTGGCTGTTTTGAGCTTCCTCGGCTTCAAAATGCTGTTCTCTAGCAAGAATCAATTCCCTACCGATGGCCTCACAGCCATTGTCACAGGTGGCTCGCAAGGCATGGGCCTTTCTATAGCGCAAGAACTCGCCAGCAGAGGCGCAAATGTCGTGATTGTCGCTCAGGACAAGGCCAAACTGGCGAGGGCCGTCGACGCAATCCGCGCAAAGGCAGTCAACCCCCAGCAACAGTTCCTCGACATGTCCTTCGACCTCCGATCGCCCGAGTCTGCCCCTACGATCCTCAAACAAGTCACACAATGGAACAACGGACAAGCACCGGACATAGTCTTTTGCTGTGCAGGCAACTGCCAGCCGGCTTTCCTTGCAGATGCAAGCGTCGAGACACTTCGAGGCCAGATGGACACAATCTACTGGTCTTCGGTATACATGGCGCACGCGGCCCTGAATCTGTGGAAGCAACCTTCGTCGCCGGAGAACAAGCAACGCCGTAGCCCACCTACGCGGCATATTGTCTTTACATGCAGCACGCTTGCTTTTGTTCCTGTCGCCGGCTATTCGCCCTATTCTCCTGCAAAGGCCGCAATGAAGGCTATGGCCGATGGCCTGAATCAAGAAGTGGCTGTCTACAATGGCTCACGATTGGGTGCTGGCCCAGCTCCTGACGCAGACATTGCTGTCCATATTGTATTTCCTTGTGGCATTATTAGCCCGGGCTTCGAGAACGAGAACAAGATCAAACCGGAGCTCACTCTCATGCTTGAGGAAGATGACAAACCACAACAACCAGACGAAATTGCGAAGATTGTCCTCAACCGCCTCAATGCCGGCGACTTCATGATCAGCACGTTAATGTTGGGACACCTGATGCGAGGCATTGGCATGGCCAGTAGCGTGCGAAAGAACTTCATGGATGTTTTCTGGAACTGGATTGGATCTCTGGTCATCATCTTTGTGGCCCCTGACCTGATTGCAAAATGCCGAAAATGGGGTAAACAGAAGGGACTGGCTGCGACTGGACCTGCTCCTTCAAGTTGAACATACGATACACCTCACCATTAAATGTCCAGCTCTTCGCTGTCATTTGAGGCCGGCTCTACTAGGGCATTCAGCAAAGCCCGAAGCCCAATTTCTGTCATCTGCTGGTCAAAGTTCTGATCCATCAAGAGCTCGGCCGCAACTTCGGCAGTTTCAAGTTCTGCTGCCTCGCTCACCGTCAACCTAGAACATTGTGTTACCAGGTCCTCGCCTTTCCTCGCCAGTCGACAAAGCTGCAAAGCTCGTTCAACAACCTGCTCGGGAATACCATTCATAGCTGCACATTGTGTACCATATGAGAGATCGCTTCGCCCGCGTTGGAGATTGTACAAATACGTGACACTGCTGTGTTGCACCGTTCCTCTTACATCAGTATTCTCAACCTGTACTTCCATATGTGCATAGAAAACATTCTCCCAGGTCTCGAACGAAATTGTGTCAAAGATCTCGTGAAAATGGGTTGCCACAAGTGACTTCGGGGCCTGGGTGTCAAGGGACAAGAGGTACAGAAGGACACCGGCGGCTAGACCAGCACCGTCGCACGTGTCTGTACCTTTGCCGAATTCATCAATCACTACCAAGCTCCTCCTCGTGCACGAGTTCAGGGCCATGGCAATCTGCTGCAGGTCAATCATAAAAGCAGACTGAACTTTTGAAACCGTCTCCCGGGTGGTCAGGCGGGTTAGGATCTTGTCAGTGATGCCGATAGTCGCGGATTCTGCAGGAACAAAAGACCCGATATGAGCCATGTAGACTGCCAATGCCACCTGCTTCTGGTAGACCGACTTTCCAGAATAGTTGGGCCCTGTCAGTAGGAGCATGCTTGGTCCGACCGGTGCCTGTTCATCCTCGCCACCTCCGCCCACTATGAATGTATCATTGGGGACGAAGGACGGGACACTCTTCTCCTGTAGCAGGTGTCTTCCTCCTTCAATGTCGATGATATTATCTGTGGTGATCTTTGGGCGAGTCAGCCTGTATTCATATGCACAATGAACAAATGCCAGGTTGCAGTCTAGCTCGCCGCAGATGTCAGATGCCTCTGTGAGGAACTTCTCGTGCTCTAAAACGTTCTGCGCCAAGTTATGAGCGATTTCGATTTCGTAGTCGCATATAGTGGCGAACTGGTCTCCTATGTCGTCGTCCAATTCTTGCATCCTACTGTCCTTGAAACAGACCCAATTGTCAGTCGTGAACATCTGTTGCCAGTCCCGCCCACTCCCATCGAATAATGGCTCATGCGTAGTTGGATCCAAAGGTACTCTGATGTGAAAGCCCAGGTGAGGAATGTAGATGACGCCGAGTGCGATTTCCAGACCAATGGATCTGACTATGTCCGTGGCTGTTTCGGATAGGATCTCATCCAGTCCTTCATAAAGGTCCTTTGCCTCGTCGAGCCGAGGATTGATGTCACGGTTGATCACTGTCCTTTCCTCGTCGGCAGACCCCTCGAAGTCGACAGTCTCCACCACCATTTCGCGAATAGTCTGTAGACGACAGCGGTCAAGCAACTCAACGGCGCGAGTCCACAGCCGAAGACGCTCAGCACCAATAACAGCTCGAAGCGACTCTGCAATATCCATGGAATGGGAACAGAAGTCCCGAAGTGATGACCACACACTGCCTTTGAATGGATTATGCTGCTGTTTCCCACGTTCGATTCCCTTGCGAAGAAGAGTGATGGTGTTCCCCATGTTCTTGATCTTGCCCAAGCTCATGCTAATATCCCGCCGTTGCTGCTGATTTTCGGGCCGGAGCAAGATGGACACGAAATCAAGCCTTGAGTTGATATGCTCCACGTCCAACGAAGGTCGGAGAAAGGCTTGACGTAGGAAGGATTTCCCTTGTGGGCTTCGAGCATGAACGTGAAAGAGAGCATGAATGGATAGGGCAGCTCCCTTGCCTTTCGACGAGCCTGTGGTCCATGTCGAGCCTGTCGCCCGTGGCTCAATAAGTTGCAAAGATGCGAGTGTATCCCCACTGACAAGCCTGGTGGCTCATCAGCATCCACAGAACAGTGCACACACTTGGACTCACATAGTGTTCCGAAGACTGAACATGTCAAATCGTACAATACGGAACATCTGCCCACCTCTGGGATCATCAGGTAGATATGCCGCAGACCTCTTGCGTTGTAGATAGCTTAGAACAGCTCCCGCACAGCCGATACTCATTCTGTTATCTAGATTAAGACGAGTCGATAGCTGAAGCAGTCTACCTCTTCGTTGAGTGAACCCAATCTCGGTGAGCTGATTGTCTTCCTCGTGGTATGCCGGATCATCGGGTACGTAGAATTGACCACTGTCATCACAGAGCCCGGGAGAAGCAAGGCTGATAATCTTATCCAATGCTCCTTCATAGCTGAACTCCGCAGGAGGCCGGATTTCCGTCTCGTAAGGAAGAGGTTGTTGATCATCGGCTGAAGTTGTTCGTGAGAACTTGTGACAGTTGTGTCACAACATTCAAACTCACCGCTATCAACAATGGATGTCAGTCGCCGTGACCCTGAGGTAGTGGTTTCAGCTAGACTGTCTGCTCGAGGGGATAAAATGACAGTAGTAGGCTGTATATCAATTTTCACTGATGCTGGTCAGTGTCATAAGCCATTTGCCTGCAAGACGGCCTCACATCTCTCGACAAAGTCATGGTCTCCGCCACCAGTCTCCTCCATGCAAAGAAGTCTCTCTTCCCCAGCAATGTAGTATGCACAGCCGATGATGTTCTTCGAGCCAACATTGATAGCCATAATGATGTGCTCCGAATAGTCATCATCCGATTGGGGCCATCTGAGGTTTTCAGTTGATCGACTCTGCGACAGAGCGGGAAGTGTATAAAAGAGTTGCCGAGGCGTCATGGTCGCTGGCGAGGGCGTCACCGGGGGTCGATGTAGGGACCTTCCTAGGCCAACCGGTCGACGTCGGCGACATTGAGGTTGGAGGCCTCCAGTGCTGCGGAAAGGCCTGGATCTGCTCTCATGGCGATTCCGATGCTTCTGGCCTGCATGGCCAGCAGTGGATGGCATCTTGTCCGTACGAGAAACTTGACGAGACAGTTGTGTTCGGATCAAGAGGTTGGACAGGATGTCTCGAATGACGGGAAAGGAAGAGGCAACGTGGTCGCTCTGGGAAAGCTGCAGTACGTCGTCCACTCACCTTCAGCAAAGAGCAAGAACGGTATAGTTTTTCATGCACTTGGAAAAGACTATACTTCTTCTTTATTCAGTTGTCATGTACAATTAGTTCTTGTCTATCGGGTCATGTCATCATCTTCTACACCTCAGGTGGTAATGAGGAGATCAACTCTGGACCTCACCATCCGTCCAGCCACCAACAATGCGTCCACCTTCCGCTCTTTTCACACGACACCACATACCCACCTCTTTATCAGTGATAAACTGCCACAGAACCAAGGGCCAACTCTTATGACACGGCAAAGGGTCATAGAACTCCCGAGCTATCTCATAAACCTTAGGTAGCCGAGTCCAGGGGATGGCAGGGAAATCGTGGTGTTCGTTATGATAGCCAACATTGTAGGTGAGCACATTTAGAGGCCCGTAATACGAAAACGTCTCAGGAATCGGAACGTCCTTGGGCATCTTTCCATTCACCATGGGAGACTTCGAGAAGACATAATGCTCGGAGATAAAGTGGGCAGCACAAGGGTGCAAGGACCCAGCAAGGAATGAGCTCATTAGCAGGTAGACGAGTGCTTTGGTTCCCAGGTAGCGAAGGATGAGGATGTCGAAGACAATCTGTGCAACGATATTGGTGTAGTGTACCGGACCAAAAGGGATCTTGTAGACCATCATTGGTCTTATGGCATAAAAGATGAGCTGAAAGGTGCAGAAGAAGGCTTTGCCCAGCACTGAGTCCAAGAAGATAGCCTCAAGCGCTGTGGGCAGATCGGTATCAACCCCATCCACCCCCAATGACTTATGGTGCGTCAAGTGATACTGTCGGAACCCAGCGGAGTATGGGATGCCGATGGGGAGGTTTGCGAAGATGGCGAAGAGCCTGTTATAGATTGGGGTTCGGAAGGCCAGGTTGTGGCTGATTTCGTGGATTGCAAGGAAGAGGTTCTGGTTGGCACTGGCACCAACAATATATGCTGTCAGGAAGAACGGCCACGAGAATACAGCACTGTTCCGGAGCAAGCTGGCACAGGTAATCTGTAGCAGGACGACCGCCAGGACAAGGTATTTAGTGAGTGGTTCCGGTCCGCACAGCTGCAAGACTTCCTTGTGTGCTTTAATGATTGCTTGCCTCCGGGTTCGATGGGGCTCTTCAGTGTATGTCCAGAAGAATTTATCTTCCACTGTTTCTTGACCGTGACTTGGGTCTTCTCTTTCGATTTGACCCTGAGGGTCGGCCTTCGGAGAAGCCTGGCTGCGTTGAAGCCTCCGAAGAGACTGGGTTTCGGTTGCGGTGGCCATCCCAAGCTGAGCGATCTGGGGGGGATTTCTAGGGATAGGACGAAGGAATGAAGGAAGGGATATGGAAAAGAGCGACTGTACTTGGTACGAGGAGCATTAGGTATGCTTGAAGCGATCAAGAAGGGCGCGTACGGGTCCTCGTAGATCAGGAGATGTTGAGATGCGGCGGTGGATAGAAAATTCCCGATGGGCGTGATTCACTGCCCGCACGTGCATCCAACTCGTTCTCAACACGGTTGTCTGCACCTCTACAAACGAATGGGGTGTGCAGCAGAGCAATCTTTGTTCTCGACTGTCTTAGTCTGCTCGGTGATTCCTGAATAATCTACTTATATCATAACCCTCAGGTGCACGCCCATGGCACGGCCAGCTACCAAGGCAATGGATAATCCCTTCACTCATGGTCAGCGCCGCCCGGATCAAGTGATGGCAACAGAGCAATAATGCTCGCGTTCGGAGATGCCACACGAGCTGACTCGTCATGAATACCGCTCACGCTCAAGGGGCCAATATGAGAAGACCTACTTCACGATCAAGCTTGCGCTGGGTACCAGCTTCAAATCCTTCAGCGACTCTCCGAAATACTCCTGCCCGAACACCTTTCTGGGGAAGTTTTGGGTGAAGCTTTCCACATCCCGTCCTGTCTCATCGCCTATCGCAGCGGCAACCTCAAACAGCGTCGTCTCGACCGGGAAGGTCTTCATGATATTTCCGGCTGAAGTCTGTAACCGGAGTCGCGTCTCCTTGTATTCTGAGGCTGGCTTCGGAGGTGCTGGCGTCGCAGCAGGCGTCTCAGCGACGGGCAGAGCAGCGCCAGACCGAGCAGCTTTTTCTCTCTCGGCTTTCAACCGTCTTTCTTCCTTGTCGGCTGCAATTTTGGCCTGTATTCGCTTCTTTGCCTCGATATCAGCTTGTTTCTCTCTCCGCTTCTTCTCGGCTTCCTTGATCTGCTCTTTTACCCGCAGTTGTTCCTTCGCATCCTCTGTCTCTTTGGTCTTCTTGCGATTGATCTGCTCGTTTCGTTTTTGATCAACCTTGTCCTGCTCCGCCTGTACGGCGCGCTTGGCGGCTAGTTTCTCTCTTAGGTCTGCCAACTTGGCTTTCTTTTCTTCCTCGGTCAAGGGTTTGATCTCTTCCGTGGACTCGGCGAAGTCGGTATGCCCAGATTTACTCGCGTGGAATTCGGCTTGTGCGGTGCCTCTGAACTTCTTCCCACACTCGTTGCAAACCAAACTCCGGGCTTCCTCCGCTGCTTCTTCGGCCTTTGCCTTGTCTGCGGCTTCCTTCTCACTTCTCAATTCCTCTATCGACTTTGAGGAGTTTTGATCTAACCAGTCGATGGCGTCGGCCACTACAGAAGACATGGGTTAGGCTTGTAGATCGGCGGCGATGCGGGTTTCTTGTCCTTACAGCTGCCGGTGGCTTTAATAGCCATCTGACTCTTCTCCTTGTCAAAGCCCATCATGACCAATTGATCGAGATCTGAAGACGACATTGCGAACGCAGTCTGCGAATCGACAGTCGGGTGATGCGCTGGAGGAGTTAAGAGAAGGGCAATGGCGGGGTGGTTGACGGGAGATGAAGAGGGACGGCGGGACTGATAGACTGAGAATTCGAATGAGGCAGAAGACAGGAAAGGTGAAGTTTAAATAAATCTGAAGACAAGGCCAACTGACACTCCGTGATGCAAATGCTGGAAATCAAAGAACCGATCAAGACTCCGTTGGTGGAAGGGCAATGGTTGTCGTGATGCGCCGCATTGACGATGGGGGGCTTGAATACATCACCCTTAGTCTGGAGTAGTACTGTAGGTGGCTGATTAAGATACCCAGACTGGGAGGCTAACAAGCCCACCGGGCCAATCGCGATTTGCCGCCAAGGGGCATCTTGTATAGGCACCGTAGGCACTGTAGGCACCTGAACAGGCTCTGTAGAAGGCAGACTGGGCGCTATAGCCTCCTTAGACCAGACACCTTAAGCGCCCGCCCAGCCTCTTCTCCCCCAAGCTGACCTGCAAGTGCTCGTTTGCCCTTAAACACACACCCTCTGTCATCATACCTGGTAATCCGCTTGTTTGCTGAACAATCCCGTATCGGCCTGGCCGCTCTTCACTCTTCTTCCAATCCAGCCCAGCATCACGAAGTCACCTTTCGCACAGTCGCTACGACCACCCGTTGCTGAACCGGCTCCTGTTCGCTTTTCCTCGACATCGCGCCATCCGAACCAAACGCCATCATGTCTGTTGATCTTCAGCCAGCCGAACTGGGCTTCAGACGTCAGTACCTCCCGACACCGCGATGTCCTGTGACTGACCTCGAATACAGGCCCTTTCAACCGGGAAGTCACTGAGGTCCTCAAGCTCAGCAACACAAACAGCGCTCCCGTTGCATTCAAAGTACGTCCACGCGCCATATCACGGTCGCGCATTTCACTAACAGTGTGCTACACAGGTCAAAACGACCGCACCCAAGCAGTCCGTAGCATCATTCACCACCACCCCTCTCAATCATTAACTGTCCACAGATATTGCGTGAGACCAAACTCGGGCATGATCCCACCGAATGGAGAAGTCGAAGTGCAAGGTAGGAGCATTCCATGCTGTACCGATGAATCCTCTGACAGTGGTAGTTCTTCTGCAAGCCATGAAGGAAGAGCCACCCCTCGACGCCAAATGCCGCGACAAGTTCCTCGTACAATCCGTCCTCACATCTGCCGATCAGGACCCCAACGTCACGACACTCTGGCAAACAGTCGAGAAGACGGCCAAGAGCACAATTCAAGAGAAGAAGATCAGAGTCAATTTCCTGCCTGCAACAGGTGCAACTCCCAACGGCGTTTCCTCCCATGAAGAGCAGCCGCCTGCATACTCGTCTCCTTCTCCGCAATTTGACTCCCCAGCTCCTCGCTCATCGGCCGGAGGTTTGTCTACGGCCGAGTCGGCCAAGTCGTCGGTGGCGAACGTGGCTGAAGCCACTGGTCTTGCGGCCGCTGCTTCCACTGTAGCAAGTGCTGTACCGACCTCCAACCAGGAACTGCAAGAACAACTAGCAGCCGCACGTGCTCAGATCAAGAAACTGAGCGACCAGATTCAAGACCCGCAATTCCGACAGAGAAAGGTCCAAGAAGCAAGTGAAAAAGTCCAGACGGTGGTACAACAGAGCAACGAGTCCGGAGTACCATTGCAGATCGTTGCTGGTCTTTGCCTACTTAGCTTCTTGATCGCATATCTCTTCTTCTGAGCAGCCGGGTTCGGTCAGAGTGCGCCTGGCTGGTCGTTCAGATGGTCCAGCATATATATCCCTAAGGGTCTGCGTTAGAAGATGAATGGTGCCGCCGCGGAGGTATGAGGACGCTCGTAAAAAAAAGTACAACAGCTGTATGACAACTACAGAATATACCGAAATCAAAGCATGCTTAGTTGGAGTTCGACGGTGATGCCGTCACTTACCAGGTGGGCTTGCATCATTCGCAAGCCTTATGAAGTTGAATGTCCTGTGGAATTCAGTGTGTATGTTGGATAGGGGGGTGTTCGTTTTCATTGTAGTGCTTTCCACCCGATCTTCTATGTGAGCGTAGAGTCAAAATAAGCAATCTTGAGTTCCAGGCCGATATTAACGGATGTAGATACTTTATCCTTGATACACATTTCATTCGTACATCTGACAAAGGCAGTTAAAGTGTCCGTTGTACCTTGCCTCCCGTGAGCGCGTCGAGCAAACTATTCACCTTTAGGATACGGGATTCTGAGCGTCCACTCCGTATTCTGGCTCAGAGATGCATTGCCTGGGTGTTTATCGAAGCGTCAAAACGATCTACGGTGGTTTCAATGATCTTTTGGGCAGCGTCTGGCTTGTTGTTGGTGATTTTGCTGTTGCTGTAATTTGAAGCCCTGATCGAGGATGAGAAACTAAATATATTCGAATGTACTGGCCGAGAATGGTCTCAACGCATAAATCGGCCATAGCACCACCACAATTGCCTCTGGCGAGGCGAAAACGACATAGATCCGTAATTTCCAGTGTCATGTACAATCTACACTGGCTGAACCATACTCTACCCACCGCATATGGTTGTAGAGGCAGAAGGTTGAATTCGATTCATTGCCATTCCGAAGCATGAAAAATGAGTTGTCAGTCTAAATTTATTTACCCCGTTTCTCGCTTGTATTTTGTCACGAAAGAGACGGCCCTGCGGGTCATGACTCTGCCTCCACACACAACTACATTGGCATACTCAGTGTAATGACAAATTTGTAGTAGTATTTGTCAAGTACTGATAACCTGACCGAGTCACCGCGAGACCATGTCTGACATGTCACTGCGTCACTGATTTGGTACAAACACACGGGAAAGCTGAAGATCGATTGAACCCTTGGCGCGAGGCACGCAGACTTTCCATTCCGCCCGCAACCTGGGGACAAGTTACAACTCACGAGTTACAGTTTAGAAGTTCGCTACACCAGTCCAGTCGGTGCCCAACACCACGACAAACCAAAAAGCAACCCACCCAGCCTACCCTCCCTCATACCGCACCAACGCTGCGCGAGCACCTCTGAAAACACACTTCTCGTGCTCCGCGCCAACGTCTCGGTTCATCCAGTTACCCACCTCACACCAGCGACTATGTCTACAGAGATGGAGATTGACGCCGTCGCTCCGGCTTCAGATGAACGCGACAACGGCACATCCTCGCCGACCGAGACCAAGAAAGCCAGCGCGGGCGCGGGATCCGAAGCCCGCACGATCCAGAACGCAGTGGCCGTCCGCAGTATCGAAGGCTGGATCGTGATCGCGACCAACATACACGAAGAAGCAACCGAAGAGGACATCACTGACCTGTTCGCCGAGTATGGCGACATCAAGAACTTACATCTCAACCTGGACCGAAGAACAGGATACGTCAAGGTACGCTCAGACCCTTTTTCTGCGTTGTTGCTGCAAGAGATCTGCGAAACGCTTCCAAGGCCCCCCCTTTGAGACGGAACCGAAAACTACTCAAGGGAAGAAGCATAAGTTTCACGAATGAGAGCAAGACCACTAACGACGTGATGGCGTTATTTTTGGGTCTGTTTAGGGCTACGTACTCATCGAATACCCCACGCAAGTCGAAGCCGCGGCGGCGATCAAAGCTCTCAACGGAGCAAAGCTTCTCGACCAGACCATCTCAGTCGACTACGCGTTCGTAAGACCACCTCCGAAGGACAACAAGGGCGGACGTGGCGGAGCCGGAGGAGGAGGTAAAGCGAATGAGCGACGCGGCGGCGGTGCGCGTGCTGGGAGGAGCCGCAGCCGGAGCAAGTCGAGAAGCAGGAGCCGAAGCGTCGACGCCGAGAGGGACAGAAGAAGCCGTGGTGATGGAGACAAGATGGACAGAGATTGAGCACAACTCGGTACCCTGGTACACACGAACACACGCAGCGGACGGACACGAGGTGACAAGAGCGACCCCATGGTCCTAAGTGCCTGCCCACGTTGCGCCGCGCTGATGCTGCCGTCACATCAGGCAAGGCTGGAGTCGTCTTCTTCCTCTGTGGCGGGCCACCATGTTCGCTGCAAAGGAGAACAAAACACTTCGTTCGCCGGAGCTCCAGAACACGCGAGGACTAGACATCATTCGCTACTTGCACTCGGTGAACCATAGCTGTGATTCGCATACAAGAAAAGGTTTGTTGATGTCTATATAGCGAGAGAGAGACAGAACATGGTACGTTACTTTGCACTGGTCGAATTCGAAACTTCAGAAACTGACTGCCTTGTCTAGTTTTTGAACCTTAACCTGCTGCTTTCTGGCATCCTGAATCAGCTTGGACCAGCTGCCGTGGAGAGAACGGTTCACTTCATCGCTACGTTGGTTTCGAACAAGATGCTATTGTGAGCCCGTCAAGCAGGTCGATCTTTTGGATCGAGACGTGTCTATTCGGGCAATTCTTAGCTCGACAGCAGCAAAAGCAGGTTGCATTATTCCTAAAAATTCTGTTTGGTCGTGGTAAATCTCGCGGGAAAGAGTTTGTGTCTCGTTTACAGATCTCAGACCTCAACGCCCTCCATGCTGGTATTGGTCCTGATAGCAGCTGCAGGGGGGAGAGTCTCTATTTCGGCCATACCTCAAGTAGTTTGTCTTGTTGTCTCCTCAAGACCCATCTGGAAAGTTCGGCTCAATCATCCTTGCAATCTCGAGGTCGGTCACTGCATGCATGCCTCTGCTTGCAAAATAGCAATTGGGCCTTCCACAAGTGGACGAGTGTGACACATTGGGACAGTGGTGGCTCGCATAACAGTCGTGGCGCCGGCAGCCAGGACCAACGCTGCAGGCAATCTTGCGAGCCTTGATTCTCAGCGCAAGATACACGCCGTCAACGATGGACTCGTGGTCGTATTTACAGTTTGGATCCTTGCAGTTCGAACGCAAATGATGCTCGTTACACAGTTTCCTATTCCGCGTGCGAATGTCACAGAGTTCTTGATCCTCGAGTGACGGCTTTGGTAGTTTCAAGTCGATGCGCTGCTCAAATTTGTTCAGTGCAACCGGGGCGCAAATCGGTCGTCGCTCTGGGTGAGGCTCCGGCGTGCTGAGAATCTTCTTCGTGAACGCCGACGCAGCGACACTGCTGGCGCTCGAGGCTGGCCGCTGCGGATCCGATGCCGCTTGTGACACGGGACCAACCGGGCTCCGTGTCTCCTGTTGCCTCAACATATCGTCCCAAGATCCCTCGAACTGTTTCGGAGTGTGTACCTGTGTTCGTGGGAATGTGCTTGGGTATCGACGGTCCTGGCTCAGTGTCGACTGTGAGTTTCGTTTGGCACTGCCTCTGGCGCCTCTTCGAGCATGGGCTCGGGTTTGTGGAATGTCTGCCATCTTGGAATAGTCTTCTTCCTCGTACCCGTTAGTGCCGTTTGTCTCCTCGCCCCATGGCTCTTGGATCGGTGCTGGGATATAGCTGTTTTCAGTCATGCTCGTCTCCCAGCTTTGCTGCGCCGCTTTCCTTGTTTGCGATGAAGAATGTGACGAATCAAGCTTAACAACACCAAGAAGACTCTCGTTGTCCAATTCTCCAGGCGACCCGTTGACACCGTTGGCCAACGTGCCATTCGCCGGGCCTTTCGGGACGACTTTTGGTTCTGGGGGAACTTGGGGTGACGCGATGTTAGAACTCAAAAGCAGCGCCTCATCACCGCGTGACGTTGGTTGCCAGTCTGTACTGGCCACGGCCACGGGATCTGATGGTTTCGCCGGAAGGGGGTCATTCCATTGAGCTGGCGGCGCGGGGTTGGAGCCATTGGGCAGCACTCCAAGGGTGGTGTTGTTTTTGTTGTTGTTTGGTACGGCGTCAAACATGGAAAGCTCGATAGTATGGAACGGGAGGTTGTGGCTCTCGGCAAATCCATGGGCTGGACGGACAAGAGTCGTCTTCCCTAGGGTGTAGTCGTCGTCGCCGTACTGCTCCAGGACCTTGTAGTATTCCGATTGCTGGCCCAAGGCCAGGAAAACGTGCCTACAATGACAGTTTTCCAAGAACAGCTCATAGTGGTCTGATGAGAAGTATTAGCAGGGGATACTGATCAACACAGAGTGAAGAGTGCACAGAGGGGAGGGGGCTAATAGTTTACATTTCAGCTTGTGGCGCACCGCGTCAGGTCCAGAGCCACAGTCGGTTATCGTTATGCCAGGCTCGACCCTACAAACTTCCAGGATAAACGGCCAGAGTCTGTCCGGCTCCGGGATGAGGTTTGCCGCCGAAAGATCATGGGCCAACTGGCCAATATCAGAGAAAATGTGCGTTACCAAGCTCACCCCCTCGGGTAAGTCGTTTTTGTGCTGTGCTCTTGCAAAGTCTTTGACCTCTGCCACAAATCTTTCGACAGCCTCGTGGGCGCCTGCGGCTCCCGACCTGATAAAGTGCGGCTTGAAGAAGTGCTGGTTTCCGTCGATGAGCACGAGGAGATGCTGTACGCTGGTCTGCTTTCACTCCGTCAGTATGGAAGCATTCTGAGGCTTAGAAATGACGAGGACAACTTGCGATGCGGTCTTCAACATCCAAGGCACGCTTCTGCCATCTCCGCCGACTCTCTGTCTGATCCTGGAGGTCGGCCTTGAGCTCGTGGTACTCTTGTTCCTTGAGCGTAAGGGCCTTGACAAGTTCCTGCACATATTCTTAGCCTGCGGGCACAAGACCGAGGGGCAGTGGTCCTTGATCTTACATCCACAAACGCGTCTTGTTCCGTCGTTCTCTGCCTGTAATCCTGATATCGCTTCGCTATGGCTTTCGCTTCCATCGGTGCTTCCAGGTTGCTTTCTTCCATGTTGCCGGGTGCCCGAGGACATGCAGTGTGAGCTTAGCGAAGGAGGAGAGTACGATACATATGCGTGAGTAGGCTCGGGCTGAGTTGGAGGTCGTATATTGCGCTCTTTAAAGGAAAATCACGAACTTTGTTGGCAAAGAGGCTTTAAGCTTGGATTTGGTCAGTAAAGGACAAAGCGTGCCGGGGCTTCTTGGGTCAAACCTGGTCATTTAGAGGAAGTAAAGGTCGTTATGGCGGTGGCCTACATGCTTTGTTGTTTGTCTTGGGAGGTTTGGCAGAAAGGCCAATGTCCAAGGCCAAAGAAAATACCTGCGGCTAAGGTGAAGCTACTGCACGAGGCCTGACCTTCTCCGCGTTCTTTACTCTCCCCGTCCTTAGTCTCTTGAGGCGTCAGGATTTTTAGGTAAAGGCGGGTCAGGGCGAAACCAGGCGTGGGAGAGACAACGGTTTATTAGAGAGCAGCTGAGACTCTCATCAGAGCCTCCCCCGGAAACACTAGCGAAGATTCCAGTGTAAGCCAGGAACAGTGGTCTGGACATTGGCTGCCTCACTATCCTAACCACAATAGTACGGTACCTTGAAGCGAGGGTGGTGGTTCTGGGGCCGGGGCCGGTGCTACAGATACGCAGTTGGACCAATACACCTCCTACAGGCGTCGGCCCTATTCGATGAGCTCTACGACTTCAATAGACGTCTGCCAGGGGGGGTCGAGCCGATGGATGGTCAATAAGCCCCGGGTTTGGGATTTTCTATTCTATATCTACATATGCCCCTGGTATCACATCCGAATGCCAGACTCCTCGCTAAATCGAGCAGAGCAATCAACTCATTAAATCGTCAAGTACCTATTCGCCGTCACTTCTCGAACTGGCTGGGGTCAGGGAAGAGTCCCTGATACAGCTCGTTCATGGCTTGTTGTACGTCGGCCAACTCCTGTTCGTCGGTCGTAGTCACATCGTCGTTCAAACACAGCTGACCCGCCAGCTCTTTCTTTGCTCGAACGTATCGGTTTACCAGAACACTGTCGACTTGTTCGGCGTCCGTCACCATGACAAACAATGCATCCGGATGAATGATAGTAAACCGGTAACGCATGACGGCTTTGATCACGAGTTCTCTTTGCCTGGCTTGGGTGTTGGCTCGTGGAAGCAAAGGAGCCAGGCCTTTTGGTTTCTTGTTGAGTATAAGTTTGAGCAAGCAATCCCCACACTTGGGTTCCTGTCTTGCAAGGCGGTCGAATATGTTCGACGTTGAGAATACCGGGTTCTTCACGAAGGCATCTGTCGATGACACGGAGAATCCTGGAGCCAGGCAATCGTTTACGTCGAACTCGATACAATCTGCGTTTTGTATTGCAGCTGGTCCGTCCAACGAAGTCCAGATGATGTCTGTGTTGACTTTGGGTGGTTCAAGGCCTGCTCTCTGCAGATGCTCATTTACGTGGTAATAGTTTCGCTTGCGAAACGTGTTTCGACCTTCGTTGACCATCCCGGCTTCCAGGTCCTGCATCACTGTCTGCCTTTCTTCCCACGACAGACTACCATCCTCATCGACGTCACTACGGAGCATGATATAGCTCCACAGTAGTGCCTCTCGGTGTCTTTCGATGAGATAGTGGAATGTGGCGTACCAGGAGTACAGTTGGAAGCCTGGTTCGCCTCGGAATCGTTTGCAAGCACTCTGTAATTCCGGGCCTGGGAACGAAGATATGGCCTCCTTCATGATGCTTCGAGACAAAGCATGTCCAAAGTGCCCCTGGCCCTTGCGCTTCCGAATACCGAATCTCCGGTTGAGTAACCACGATGTGTAGATGAGATATGGCTTTTCGCCAAAGCGGTGCGCATCCACTTCGTTCGGTGGCTGTGTAGTGCTGTAAGCGTTGTTCTTGAAGCCCATCACGGGACCGAACAACGGTGAATAGATGTCAGAAGCAGAGTGTTTCTTGCCGAGCAGCATATCATCAGATAAGGCGTAGAGCTACACGTGGTTAGCAAGTGATTTGTGACTGGCACGGGAAACTTACGAAATCTGTATTCGATGGAGTATTGAAGAGCTGATTTTCGATCGTCAAGGAGTTAAAAGTCGGCAAGCAAGCATGTTTTTCGCGATCGAAGAATTCTTCCTGAGCCATAATCTGTACCACCTCCTTGGTTATCGGCTCGTCGTTGAGCCAGGTGGGGACCTGCTTGCCCGCTGCACTACCGTCGACAGAATTAACGACAATCTGAATCTTGTTGCGGAAGTGCGCGGCGTATCGTTCAACGCTGCGGAGGGAGTATCGAAGTTCGTCCCAATCCCGATACCGGTTGACTCCGTGCGAATTGATCCATTTCCCTTCGTCGTCGTTAAGGATCGAGTTCTCTTCGTACGGCCGCTTTGTTTGCTGGAAGGCTTGTTCAGATCCGTTGACCCCTGCGCGTATTAGCTACTGTCACTAGATGTCGACCCGGGATAACTACTCACAGAGATACACAAAGTCAATCTTGGGCTCTTCCAGCTTCCCCCATTTACTGGGGTCGTAAGAGCCGTGCGCCACCCAATCGTCCTCCCACCCTTGCAAGACCTCGTCCTTCACGGCAATCTCGAAGGGGATGTGCACTATTTCTGGCAGACTATCCGCTTTCTCCTCCAGTGTCAGGTGGTCCAGGGGTTCTGCTTCGATCACTTTCTCCTTCATGGGCTGGTCTGGTGATGAGATCAATGGTTCCTTTTCTGTCTCAGGGTCAAGATTTGCTTGTACGGCCACCGGACCCTTTTGCAACACTTCCACCGGCAGCGCGGCACCCTGTTCCACGACCATGCCATCTTCGGAGAGATCTTCTGGCATGACCACGATTTCTGTTTCGCTTGTCAGGCGGTCGGGAAATGTTTCCGGGGCCGGACCTTGCTCAATAACGACGCCCTCAGGTAAATCGCCCCCTTCCGGTTTGGCTTCGACGATGACATGTTGGTCCACTTCTGGATCTGAAGAGTAGACAACGATAGGATCGGTAGCTGGCTTGAAGCTCTTTGGATGTGCCCTATCCACGGACGGCGCCCTGAGAGGCCAGTCTGCGTCTTCCCGCACCGACCTGCGCCCTTTACCAGTGATGGAATCTACCTCGTCCTGGTCCAGGGCGTGTCGATATGCAGACACAGAGCGGCCGGTAGAGTGACTCTGGTGCCATGCTCCTATACACAGTAGGCATACGATGGCGAGCAGTATGGGTCGGTATGATCGTTGGGAACAGGGAGGTTGCCGCCAGGTCTGGGAATTCTTGCGCTCCCATCGGCGGTTGTAACTAGCGAGAGATAGTGTCGACATGCTGGAGGGTCGTCTCTCGATCTTCACCCAAATTAGGACTGGGATATCAGCATATCACCGCACCACCAAGTGATTGGCAATTACAAGAAAAGCTGTGGGTGGTCAAACTGGTCTTTGGTATAGCAACACTAACAATGTCAGAGACAAACCCCCAGTATGCAGTTTTGGAGCAGTCAATGCAAAGCTTGGACTCGCAAAGTAGATTGAGCCCATGTATAAGTCGGCGAAAGAGACTTGGATGAGACTGACCTGTAATTGAAAAGGGGGCCAAAATTTGGGCCTATTCACTTTGAGTTTGCTGGAATTCAATGACAGTCGGTTGGTAGGACCACGCACTGGCTTATAAGGCGAGAAGGAGCGCCAATGGAGCCTCCCAACCTTGACAGATAATCACTGTAACTGGGAGAAGGGATGATGGCAGGGCATCGCCAAGATCGACGAGACTACGAGGCGAAGGATCTCGTAGTTGATGGCTTCAGAACGCTCGATGAGGCAGTCAGGCATGTGCCACACTGTACTGGGTAGTTCAAACCCACACTTGTCGCAGACGGAGAGCACACGCGCAGGAGTTTACCTCCCCAGCGGCGGATTGAAGCCTCGTCGAGGAAACCATACCTGCTTGGCGCTTGACGCCGATCGCCCGTCGCCACATCCATCATCGAGGATGGGAGGCTTCTGAGGTGGAGGTGAAAGGCTCGTAGCACAAGATGGGGTGGCTGCAGCGCGTATTGCCCTAGCTTGGGCACCGGTGACAACAGGCGTGCGTATCGCGTCAAGCACGGCGTGTTCGTCCCAGTTGTCCTCAACGAAGAGACAGAGGAAGGAGGATGTCCACTCCGGTGTCGACCAGGAGAAGCATGAATCGCGTCAGATGGATGTACTGGGCCAGAGGCTGGTGGTCCCCAGAAAAGGAGGCCGTGACAGCACTGACACATGGCAGTGGTGAGGACGAGGCATGTCATCTTGCGCCAAGAGTCGTGTTGTGGCGTATCGTAACGAGACGGCGGTAAGTTTACCTCACGCGTCGTGACAGCTAGGCCATATCGAGACTAGCCCAGGTACCGCCAAGAGGCCTTCTTCCAACCTCAGGGAGTCGACAAAGTTTCTCCCGTCTGACACTGGCAGCAACACCAATCTGCACACCGTGCCCTGGAGCACAGCGAGATTGTACGGTATCGCCGCCAATTTCATACGCGGCACGATGGTGCCCGAGAATGAGAGGCGGTTCGACACTGACAGCTTCACAGTGCTCGGCCAGGCCCGTGTCAAGTCTCATACCGCCACTGCCCTACCTAAGCAGTTCGTCGCCTGTGAGATCCAAGATCCCAATCTTGTCATCCCCAACTATCGATCCCAAATTTCCATACCAATCTACGGTGAAAAGTAAAACAGAGTCATCCACAATGGGATTGTTTGCTGCATGGGAAAGCATGATCCCCTTGAAAGGATGATGTTTGAAGTGCATCGTGGGCGTTGGCGTGGCAGGAGTTGGTCCCAAGGCTGAAATCCCAGACTGACCTCGCCTTGCCTGCTTGTGACGGAGCGGGCCGGATCACTCCTCATAGGGAAGGCTTTGTGAGGTGAGCAGGGTTGTCCTCGAGCGCGTTGCACCGTCTATGGCTATGGGAGTAGTTTCCTGCCTCCTTGGATGTGATCGGCGAGAATCCATCTCTGCTGGAAAAGCGTGTGGGCACGACTGAGATTCTTTTTCCGCCGCAGGTAGGTGTCGTTGGACAGGCGTTAACATGTTGTTCTCCACTTCCTGTCATACACTTCCTTCTCCCTAAGCACTGCACAGCTGTTGTATAATGATTGGCCGAAGCGGTCGTTCGGACAGGCCTTATCCGTCATCAACACCGGGAAATTGGACAGCACTGCCAGAAATGTCAGCGTCGATATCAGTGCCGCTGTCGTTTTCAGGTACGGGCTTACGAGTGGTTCATGCGGTCGTTGCTCGGTGCTTCAGTGCGGCATATCCTGCCACGGGAGGCTTTTGCAGATGGTCCATTCTTGGGCTGGCGTCGGCGCCTGGACTCACTGTGTCTACGCTCCCCTAGTGGAGCCAATGAGCCATGCTTCGAGTGTTGGTACGGATGATGTTCAGTCTTTGATCACGGCGTGGTCTTCCCATGAGGGCCACCCCACAGCAATCCACTCGAAGGCCTCCTTTATGCTCCTGGCCCTAGGACAACACGAAATGAACGTCGACGTCCGTGGTATATAGCCGTCGACGCGCGCTCCTCTCCCAGCCTCTTCTCTTCACCACCACTCACCGCACAGGTCATCCTTTCCCTCGTTATAATCCGAAGGATTTTTCCTTCATCCATTCTTTATCCAAGAAGTCATTCGTTAACACTCTTTCAACATGCTTTTCTCGTTTGGGGCGGCCGCTTTGATGGCCGGCGTTGCACTCGCTGAGCCCCTCGCCACGATCACTCCTTGCCCGCAAGCGTCGGGCAGCACCACGGTAGCACCGATCACCGTCACCAGCCAGTATCAGTCTGTCTCGACTTGCGAGCCTACAACAGCTTGTTTCCGTGGGTCTTGCATCACGAAGTATCCGTACAACACATGGGCTTTTGTCAGCACAACCATTCCAGATGCCTGGAACGGAAAGACCGCCTCGAGCACCCTGGTCACATCCACCGACCAGGAAGTCACCGTCTCGCTGTTCTCTACGACTTTTACGAAATATGTTACTCCAGCACCAACTGCCACCATCAACGGCACTGTCTACGTTCCTGCCCCGACTCCTGTTTATCTCACCATCGCCAAAGACTTCTACGCTCCATACAACCAGATTGGTCCTTTGGCCATCCCTGGTTATGACGGTAGCGGTCTGTGCACAACCTGTGGTGTCCAGAAGGATGGCACCCGGAGACAAGTCGTCGACGTTGTCGAGTGCCGTGCTGGCGCCTGGGGTGCAAAGTGCTTGGGATACGAAGAGATCTGGATCTCGCTTCCTGCTCCACCTGTGACATCCACGACTGTGGCTCCTGTGTCCACCAGATGGGTTGCTCCTAGTGCTGGTACCTATACTTTCACCTTCACCATGACCCAGCCTGCCCGCGTGGTCACAGCTGCCGCTGAGACCATCACCATCGCTCCTCAGCCATGGTATGCGTATGTCACCCGTGCTTGCCACAGACCTCGTGAGATCATTGACTTCACGACCACCATCACCAAGACAATCTACTACACCGTGCCTTGCAGCAGACAAGCCCCTACAACCGCCAGCACCGTGCCAGTGCCTACCGGCCCTAACTGGGGATGGTTCCCTACACATGGTTCAGGTCCTAAGCCTACCAGCGATCCTTTCCAATGGGAAGACTGGGGCAGCCCGAGCAACACCAATACTCAGGGATGGAAAGACTGGTTCACGGAGACTGTCACTGTCACTAATACCATTACCAGCACCGGTGGCCCGATTACCCAGTCAACCACTGCGACCTCAACCGGCGCGTCCAGCAGCTCTAGCAGCTCATCCTCCAGCTCTGCTAGCAGTGCCAGCAGCTCAAGCTCAAGCTCCAGCAGCTCCTCCATCTCCAGCACTGGAGGACCCATCTCCGGCTCTACCTCCACTGCCGCTAGCAGCTCTAGCAGCTCGAGCTCATCTTCCAGCTCTGCCTCGTCGGCCAGCTCTTCCAGCAGCTCGTCTTCTAGCTCTGCTTCGTCTGCAAGCTCCTCCAGCAGCTCTTCCTCTGCCTCGTCTGCAAGCTCTTCTAGCAGCTCTGCCTCGTCTGCAAGCTCCTCCAGCAGCTCTTCCTCTGCCTCGTCTGCAAGCTCCTCTAGCAGCTCTGCCTCGTCTGCAAGCTCGTCCAGCAGCTCGTCTTCTGCCTCGTCTGCAAGCTCCTCCAGCAGCTCTGCAAGCAGTGCTAGCAGCGCGTCCAGCTCCAGCAGCACAAGCACTTCAGCTTCATCCTCGACCACCAGCCCTATCACGACTCCTTCGATTGGTCCGTTCTACTTGATCTCTAACACCAACGCCAAATACCGCAAGCGAGCCATCACCTACGTTGCCTTTGCTGGTGAGGATGCCGTCCTCGTCAGCGACCAAGACCTTGCTGCTCAATTCTACATTGACACCAATGGTTTCTTGACTTCCGGAGGACAATTTGTTGACTCGGACTACACCTTCTCCTACATCGCCTTCCAACTGACATCGACACCACCCACCACGCTCGCGACTTTCTCTATCGCGGAGGACAATACCTTGGTCATCGATGTGGAGAACAATGGCTTCTGTGTTACAGACTCTAGTAACATATTCATCCTCTTCAGCGCCACCGAGACTCCATTCTTCTGCAACCCAATCACCCTCATCGTTGTCTTCACTTTGCCAAGTAAGTTTTTGATCTACTTCAATTGACTCGTTTACTGATTTGTCCCTAGCCACGACGACCACTACTAGCATGAGCAGCACGTCTGCCATCAGCACCTTGACAAGCACCACCGCAGAACCCTCGTCGACGTCTAGCATCATCACATCAACTACTGCTTCCAGCAGCTCCGAAACCACAACCAGCTCTGAGACCTCGACCACCTCAGAAGCCTCGACCAGCTCGACGACTTCCTCCAGCTCAGAAGCCTCGACAACATCTACTGAGTCGTCGACTAGCTCGGCGGAGTCGTCGTCCACTTCGGCCGCTTCCACTAGCTCGGCTGAATCGTCGTCCTCTTCGGCCGCTTCAACCAGCTCGGCTGAATCGTCGTCCTCTTCGGC